>NW_006921886.1:2461359-2490372 GCF_000298275.1 Orycteropus afer afer
CACTCCTCAGAAGGAAGGTTGGGCAATCTACTTCCATAGTGATACTGCCTCAGAAACCCAAGGAGCGGTCACTATGAGTCTGAATTAACTCAATGGCAGTGAGTGAGTTTTTACATACAAGGGCAGCGAGAATTACTCAGTTACACAAGATCTTTGCCTAGCTCATGAATGCTCTAGATTGAATTTCTAAGTCTCTGCTACACCCAAGTAGCAACATGATTTTGAAATTTATTCAGAATAACAATCGTCTAACTAATAAAGTGATATTCAGAAAGCAATTATGTCTCCAAGCCACTGGTGAGCATGTGTGTGAAGTACAAATTCCTTGGAGCCCTTTAAAGACCATATTTTTGTTTTACTATGATACTTCTAAAATATGCATAAATCTGGAATGTGTGCCTGTGTGTGTGTGCACATGTGTGTATCCAAAACCAGGGTAAAGTGTAGAAATTAATAAAGGATTTTTTTCTAGACACTGTTTCAAGAAGTATTCCCAAAAAGAATAACTACATAGGGTGGAAGATATAAAAGCAAGCATATTTAATAAAACAAAATGCTTATACTGCTTTACTTAGTCCACAAAGACTAATTCTCTATACTACCAGATGGGGATATTTTAATGAAAGATTTGGAAACAAACAATCCATTAGTTAACTTTTTAAAATTCAATTTTTCTCATATTGAAAGGGCATTGTGTAAATAGAGCACAAAGTAAAAAGGCCACTGGAATGACTCAGAGAGCTGTAATCACAGGTCACAAAGACCCAACATTTTGTTCTTATGATGAATATCAAGTGGGCACCACAAAGACAACCCTTAAAATTAATGGTTTCACTGTCTGACGTGTGGATCACCTCAGGCACTTCCTGAAACAGTAGACAATTTTTCCAAGTTTTACATTAGAGTAGTCAATTTACTGTGAGATAGTGAGATTATGAAATATTACAACTGTTTAAAAAGGTCTCCTACATTATCTAGTCTAACCCTGAGATATTATAGTCCTGAAAACTGTGTTCTTGGGAGGGGAAATGACTTGTCCAAGATACCCTAGCAAGTTAGTCAGGAAAATAACCATCCCCTCCAGGTTAATGATGTTCTGTTATTTTATCACCATCCTATCACTCTTGTCAGAAATTCACCTCTGATATCCAGAACCCTGAGTGGTCATAAAGAGCCTAGAAAAAAAATTTTCAATCTGTAATAAAGGTCATACACTAATTTTTCTACAGGGCAAAACTGAAATCATACTCAGAAAAGCAACAAAAACTGTGTTGTCTTGGAGTTTTATGTAAAATTTAGTATATAATTTTACTAATGTAGGTGTGCTTTCTCTTTTTAAATCTTTACCTCTTCCAAGGTAGCCTGTGTAGAGCAAACAGTTAACTGCTCAACTACTAGCTGAAAGGTTGGTGGTTCAAATCCACCCAGAGGCACCTTGGAAGAAAGGCCTGGCTATCTGCTTCCAAAATATCACAGCCTTGAAAACCCTATGGAGCAATTCCGCTCTGCACACATAGGGTTGGCATGAGTCAGAATCCACTCAACTGCAATTAACAATAACAACAACAACAGATTATAGTTACAATAGCCATATTTTCAAATCTAAAACTCAGAATAAAATAGAATCTTTTGTATAAGGATAAATAGTCCATCAGGTCTGGATGTAGAGTGTAGCAAGTGAGATATCTATAATGATGAGAGAGTAACTTATACCATAGGCACCCCACTCTCCTCATCCTTGTCCCAATCTAGCCTCTTATATCCCTCAGTGATTCTGGAAATTTGAGTAAGCCAGAAAACATAAAGCTCGCTATGTGTTTATATGTATAAACATATGCCCTTAGTTGTTGCTGATGACTTAGGTTTTGTTTTGTTTTGTTTTGTTCTAAGCTATAGGATATAGTCTCCCAACAAAATGTTGAATCATTTAAGATACCATTTGATTTCAATAAAATTTCAATATCAATTGGTTAAAAGAAAAAAATATCATACTATCAGATTCACAGATAGTTAACAGGGAACAAGAAAAATATTTGAAATGCAGAACTAAGATTTCAGTTTTATTTCACACTTTGAAAATACATTTTTCTTTGAACACAAAAATTCTTAGCAGCTGGAAACCTGTTATGTGTTTAATTAAAGGGTTTACACATATGTTTATAATATGCAGCAGTGTGGTCTATGAACAGAATTGCCAGGGTGTATGGTCAGCCTTTTGCCTAACCGAACTCTGCTCTGAAGGTCATGGGAAAGGGGGTACTTGTTTGAGTTTTCTCCTTCCCAGTTCCAATTTCCTCCACCAACTACGGGCAGATAAACAAACTTAAGTTCCAAAGGTGACTGACTCCACTGACCTAATCTACTCTGAAGTGCCAGACCTGTTCACACGTTTTCTAGATTAGACCTGCATGTCCAGCTTGCCCTGACTTTCCCTAAGGGATAGCACACCCTGGCTGCCCTAGCCAGGTTCATTTAATTGATTTGCCTTTTGCACTCTTCTTCCCCTGGGTGATCCCCAAGCACTGACTGTGGCACAGAGAACATTGAGGCTGGGACACTGATTCGTCAATGAGCTGAAGTTCTCCAGATGGCAGCAAGAGCTCGTCATGCAAATTCTTGGCAGCAAGGAGCCTGTCAAGTGGCTACTGCTGCTTATTGTTACCTCACTCCCCAACCCCCTCTACACAAGCGCAGAAGAAATACCATCTGTCAAGCGTAGGGCCAAATGGTACTTTCTAAGTTCCATTCTAGTCTGTGCTGCTTAGCAGCCCTGTGCTATACATGCAGCCCAAACATGACTTGCCTCAGATGGCACCCAGTTCTCTAAAGGTCCTGAACCATGGAAGTCCACCCCAACTGACCAACTCCCCTCCTTTCTGCCTTACCACACATACACCCAGCTCCACTAAAGGGCAATTTGTTAGCAGATTTCTGGCAAGATATTTATGCAACAAAATAGCATTACTAATTCTGTTTCTTCATTTAGATTCTGGAATAGGAACAGGATGAACCAAATTAATAACACATCAGTGGTAAGTGAGAGATATAGTAGTGAGAGTGAGAGATGTATACCTGCTCCTCAATTATTGACTATCTCGTTATCTGGCATTTCACATTAATGAAAATAGTAAAAAAAATACATTATTTGACTATTTTGTGCTTTAACAACAGATGTCTGGCAGTAACGAACACTGAGGTACAAGGCAAGAGTAATGCTGGCTGTGACAGTTAGTTATGTTGGCTTAGCTGGGCCGTGAATCTCAGTGGTTTGGCAGTTATATAATGATGTAATT
Organism: Orycteropus afer afer; assembly: GCF_000298275.1. Taxonomy (NCBI): domain Eukaryota; kingdom Metazoa; phylum Chordata; class Mammalia; order Tubulidentata; family Orycteropodidae; genus Orycteropus; species Orycteropus afer. The sequence goes on from NW_006921886.1 coordinate 2,464,653, forward strand.
TGGTAGTTATGTAATGATATATTTGACTATTATGTAATATGTAGTCGTGCTCCATTTTGTGATCTGATGTATTCATCCTCCGTTTTCACATAATGCCAACTTTCACATAATAACTTTGCCTTTGGAACCTAACCATGTCAAAAAGTGAAGAGTAGATGTAACAGCAGAATAGCTGACAAGAGAGAGCACATCCTTCAGTTATAGGGACTGCCACTGAATTTGTACATAGGTTACCTTGAACACTGGAATGGTTTTGTTTTCCTTTTTCTCCCACAAACATCGCATCTTTAGACCAAAAAAAAAAAAAAAAAAATTGTGTGTAAATAAAAGCTGTCATTCAAAAAACTCTAAGCTCTAGGAAGTATCAATACTGTCTGTCTTTGAAATTCAAGACTGTTGCAGTCATTCATTAATTGATTTGCTTTGTTTTGGGGAATAAAAGTAGGTGGGTCATATGCACATGTACAGATTTTAAAAATAGTAATATGCCATGTCATTTTTGTGTCTCTAATGTTTCCAAAGATGCAAGAGTGAATTGTTCACATGCCTAAGTTCAGGTCACACTATTGTCATCTATCTGTACAAATTGATTCTTTTATTTTATTTTTTAAAACTTTTATGGGCTTGAGGCCATAGTCACAGAGGACATCAAGCTCAATTGGCATAACATATTACACAAAACATTGTTCCACCTCCTATTGTGGTAAGTAGCGATTGAGATCTTAAAAGCTACAAGCTGCCATCTAGATGCAACAATGGGGTCTCTCCTCGTCCAGAGCCAAGAAGAATTAAGAAAACCAAAAATTCATGGAAACAATTAGTCTTAGAGACTGGTACACCATCCAATCTGCAGCCTATACGACTATGAGACCAGAAGAAATAGATGGTGCTCGGCTACTACTGTCAACCACTTGGAAGAGGATCTTTGTAGGAGATCCTGGTTAGAAAGGGAGAACAATGTGGAACAAAACTCAAAGTCATTTGGAAAAAAAAAAAAAGGCTGGGAACAGGTTTGCTGGCCTGAGGGAGCCTGGTGGAATCACTGAGACTATGGCCCGTAGCTGTCCTTCAGATCTGGAATTGAACACACACCTGTGGCTTCCAGCCAAACAATAGACAGGCATATCAGTTGAGCATTTACCTGAGGCAGATACACTCCTTGGAGAGAATAAGCATGAGAGAAAGAAGGGCTGCTCAGGCACAGGGAGACAGCTCAGGGGGTAGGAGTGCATGGAGGGATGGACACAGGGAAGAGGTAACTAACTATTGGGAGGAGGTGGGAGGGGAGATGTTGCATTGTGTATAACAAAGACTGTAGTCTTTAATCTTCAGTAAGTGCTTTAAGTCATCTTCAGCTTCAGTAAGCAAGGTTGTGTTTTCTGCATATCACAGGTTGTTAATGAGTCTTCCTCCAATCCTGATGCCACATTCTCCTTCATATAGTCCGTCTTCTAGGATTATTTGCTCAGCATATAGATTGAATAAGTATGGTGAAAGAATACAACCTGACACACTTCATTCCTGTTTTTTAACCATGCAGTATCCCCTTGTTCTGTTTAAAGGACAGCCTCCTGGTCTATGAACAGATTCCTCATGAGTACAATTAAGTGTTCTAGAATTCTCATTCTTCTCGATGTTATCCATAATTTGTTATGATCCACACAATCGAATGCTTTTGCATAGTCAGTAAATATATCCATACAGGAAGTCCAATGAACCCCAAACAGGATAGACCCCAAAAGAAAACACCAAGATACATCATCATCAAACTCACCAAAATCAAAGACAAACAAAGAATCATGAAAGCAGCATGGAAAAAATGAAAAGTTACCTACAAGGGGGAACCAATAAGACTAAGCTCAGATTTCTCGGCAGAAACCATGCAGGTGACAAGACAATGGGATGGTATACATAAAGCTGTGAAAGAGAAAAAGTTTCAACCAAGAATTATGTACCCAGCAAAATTGTCCTTCAAATACGATGGTGAAATTAGGACGCTTTAAAATCAGACCAAACTTACAAGAGATGGAGCCCTTTGGACAGAGAAGCAGCAGCAGCCAACAACAACTGATCATTAACACACATGATGTTATAACCCAGAAACCAACCCAGCTATGGAAGTATCCAAAGTAAATAAGCCTACAAGATTGTAAACAGAGAATCTTAGAAAGCTGGAATTGGAGATAGCATTTGACCCAGCAATCCCATTACTAGATATATATCCTAGAGAGGTGAGACCCAGGACAGGAACAGATATATGCACACTCATGTTCATCACAGCACTATTTACAATAGCAAAAAGATGGAAACACCCTACATGCCCATCAGTGGAAGAGACATCAATTGACAAATGAGGAAAACTACAAACCAAAAAGAGGGGAAGAACTGTGTCATTACAGAGCTTCTAGATGGTATGGAAGTCAAGACAACTATACGACAGAATGAATTGTTCTAAACTTGGGAAGAAAACCATAAATCACAGGGTAACCTCAAAGAAAAATGATAAATCTTCACATCAAAATAAAAAAGAGGACCAGTATAAATATTCAACAAACACTAAAACAATAGCAATGAAAAAAGTGATAACACGATTCATAAACAAAAACGAGCTCAGCATAGAAAATTATATGGAACAAAGAAATTGACACCATGAAACAGCACATAACAAAAATTACAGCAACAAATTCATATTTGCTGATAAATATATATCTGGCAAGGGACTTATCTCTAAGATTTATAGAAAACTCTAATGCCTCAACTCCAAAGGAATTAACAATCTAATTGAAAAATGGATAGAAGACATGAATAGACACTTCACCAAGTAGGATATTCAGGTGGCCAGCTAATACATGAAGAGATGCTCAAAATCATTGGCCATCAGAGAGATGCAAATCAAAATGACAATGAGATTCTGTCTCACCCCAGCACTGATGGCAAGGTTCAATGAGACAGAAAATAAAAAATGCTGGCAGGGATGTGGAGAGATTGGGACTCTCATACACTTCTTGTGTTACTGTGAAGTGACACAACCACTGTGGAAAGCACTATGGCGATTCCTTAGGAAGCTGGAATTGGAGATACCATTTGACCCAGCAATCCCATTACTAAGTATTTATCCTAGAGAGGTGAGAGCAAGGACAGGAACAGATATATGCACACTCATGTTCATCATAGCACTATTTATAATAACAAAGAGATGGAAACACCCTACATGCCCATCAGTGGAAGAATGGATAACCAAACTATGGTACATGCACGCAATAGAATACTATGCAGCACTAAAGAATGATGTAGAGTCTGCAAAACACCACATAATATGGATGAACTTGGAGGACATTATGCTGAGTGAAATAAGTCAATCACAGAAGGACAAATAGAGTATTAGTTCATTGTTTTGGAGGGTCAAGGAAAGGTTTATACCTGGAGATAAACTTTCTTTGTTGGTTGCCAGGGTGGGAGGGGAAGGGAAGGAACAATGCAAAAAAAAAAAAAAAAAAGCATTGACTCATGTCACTTTAGTTTTGTTTATTTCACTGTACATAAATTATATTTCAATAAAATGCATTTTTTTTTTAAAAAAAAGAGACATTTTTAAAGTGCAAAGATGTCACTTTGAAGACTAAGACGCATCTGACCCAAGCCTTGGTATTTTCAATCTCCTCATGGGAGATCTGGTGGCATAGTGCCTAAGGCATACTGCTAACCAGAAGGGTGGAGGTTCAAACCCATCAGCCACTCCTGGTGATTGGGCAGGAAGATTGGGCAGTCTACTTCTGTAGAGATACTGCATCAGAAACCCAAGGAGAGGTCATTATGAGTTGAATCGACTAGAAGACAGTGAGTTTAGATTATATACATATGGAAGCTGGACAATGAATAAGGACAACCAAAGAAGAATTGGTGCATTTGAATTATGATGTTGGCAAAGAATATTGAGTATACCGTGGACTGCTAAAAGAACAAACAAATCCATCTTGGATAAAGCACAGCCAGAATGCTCCTTAGAAGCAAGGATGGTGAGACTTTGCCTCCCCTAATTTGGTCATGTTGTCATGCGGGATCAGTCCTCAGAGAAGGACCTCGTGCTTGGTAAAGTAGATGGTCAATGAAAAAGATGTAGATCCTCAACAAGTGGCTACAACAATGGGTTCAAACATCTCAACCATTGTGAGGATGGTACAGGACTGGGCAATGTTCTGTTCTATTGAGTTGCTATGAGTAGGCGCAACTTGACGGCCCTAACAACAAATATGGTTTATTGAGAAGTCCCCAAACCCATAGGATTAAATGATTCATTTTCCTTTAATTTCAATTTTATTCAATGTTTATTGTAATGATTTTGTTTTAATATCAATATAATCCCAAAAAAGTATGAATATGATGAAAAATTGTATTTTAAAATGTCACTGGAGCATTCAAAGACATTCTGTGCTTACAGCAAAGCCCCTCAGGAGTATTGGATGTTCAGTAGACTATTTTGATAATCCTTGATTGAAAATTATAATTGATATCAGCATACATAAAAACAACCCATTTCTTAAAACTGTGAAAAATACATACCAAAGACTATATATAATGAATATGTAAAGAAAGAAAGAATAATAATATGTTAAATACTACATCACCACTGATATTCTCATGTACCCCTCACCAATTGCATCCCTGTACCCCACACAATCATTCTGAATTTTGTGTCTATCTTTCTCTGTTTTTTGTTTAATATTTTTTACTAGATAGACAGATAAATAGATTGATAAGAGATAGATACATAGATACATAGGTAGATGCTTGCAGCTGTTTCTCCTCTTTTAAAATCATGTCACATGAACAAATGAAGGTCCTGAGGGCTTTGTTCCATCCACATCATTATGGTCAACTCTACTTTGAGGAAACAACATTTCCACAGTCATATCTTGAATACCTTTCAACCCGAGAGGCTCGTCTTTCAGCAGTATATCAGACAACATTCTACTGTTATTCATAAAGTTTTCACTGGCCAATTTTTTAGTACTTCTGGAAGCTATGGTGAGATCTGTCCACCATAGCTGGCAAATACCAGTGACATAATTTCCCAGCATCACAGCAACATGAAAGCCACCACAGTACAACAAACTGACAGATGAGTGACGGAGTTAGGTACCATCAAGTTGACCTCTAGTTATAGTGACCCCAGGTGACAGAGTAGAACTGCCTCATGGGGTTTTCTAACCTGTAATATTTGTGAAAGCAGATTGCCAGGTCTTTCTCCCATGGAGCAGCTGGGGGGTTTGAACAACCAACCTTTCACTTAACAACCAATAAATTAATAACTGTACCACCCCATCATTAAAAAGATAGGAAAGAAAGAAAAGACTAAAATGGATGCCAGAAGAGACTCTGAAACTTTTTCTTGAACATAGAGTATCAAAAGTGAATGGAAGAAGTGGACTCATAGAGACCTTGTAGGACAGAGTAGAAAAAAAAAAAAAGTGAATGGAAGAAATTATGAAATAAAAAAACTGAACAGATTGAAAAAGGTGGCTTTATAATGAAAGGTACAAAGACTTTGGAGTGTAGTGAATTACTTACTGTGACTCTTCTAGCCATAGTCTTTGTAACACTTACCAAGTGACTAGATCAGACTATGAAAATGAGGTACTCATGACCCACCAAAGGGATTGGATAGCTCCCCAATAATGTAAATAATGAGCATGGAACCCCTATGGGACTGGGACGGTGAAAATAAAGTATGGAACCTGTGGTGGTTATGTTTTTGGGTCAACTTGGCTAGGCCTGGTTGAGTAGCTGGATAGCTGGATATAGTATTCTCCATGATGAGACTGGTAATCAAATCCGTGGTGGAATCTACTGGGCGCAGCTGAGTAACTACCTTTGGCTATGTGGTCTGCTTCCCATGTATAAGCAGCACCTTTGGGAATGGTCTCTAATTTATGGCACACTTGGACCCTTCATGTAGCTGTGTCATTGTTCAGCAGCCTGCGATGCTCTGCCAACCTTGGGACTTAAAATGGACTTAAATTAATGGTCTGCTGTGTGGTTTGATAACATCAGGACTGTGCCTTTTTACTTGTCAACCTTGGGTTTGTCAGCCTCAGCAACCAGCAGCTGTCTGAGTGAAGAAATGTCTCTAGCTCCAGTGGGCCAGGAGCAGGAGGCAGAGCTGTACCCCAAGGTTGAGGAGATTTCACCCAGCGCTTAGAGCCTGGCACTTTGAACTTGGACTTATAGCTTCCAAACTGTGAGAGAATATATTCTTGTTTGTTAAGGCCATCCCATTTGTGAGATCTTGTCAGAGCAGTACTAGGTAACCAGAACAGAACTCTAACAAGAGGATTGGTCAGTTTTGACATCTTGCTAGGCTTAAAAGAGAGGCAACTCAAGAGTATAGAGAGGATCACTACTACCAAGAAGAGATAGGAGCAGAGTGTGTTCTTCATACCTGGGGTCACTGTGCTGAGAACCTCCTACACCCAGGAGACAGAGTGCTGTAACACCAGAGACAGTGAGAGACAATGAGAAGCAGGAGCAGAGAAGCAGAGGCAGCAGAGGCAATAGAAGCAGGAGAACAGTGCGACATGGCAGAGTGGGCATTCCAGCCCATGGAGTGAGAAAGCTGAGCACCTTTGGGCAGGAAGTTTGCTGGCAGAGTGGGGTGCCACCATGCACCTGTCAATGAGAATAGGCTCACTGATCTATAGGGGAAAAGAGTTGAGTGCCTTTGGTCAGGAGACTTACCGGCAGAGTGGGGTGTTTCTGGACACTTACTGGTAGAGCTAAAGAATTTTGTAACAGTTGATTCAGCAGGATAGAGCCAGCCCAGACCATGAGGGCCAAGAGCCCAGGAATTGAGAGTCCAATGGCCAAGGAGAAGTTTGTAGGCATGGCTGAGAAGAGGCTGCCTGAAGTCCTTTCTGATCTGAATTGCAACCCATACTTCCCTAATAAACCTACAATTGTGATCATTGTTTGTGGGTTCTGTGTGGACACTGCATTGAGTTATTGAAGCTGACAGAGAAGTAGAGAGTGCTGTAGGAAGGACAGTTGATATCAGAATTGGTTAAAAGGTTAGAGAAGAGCCATGTCTGACATTGACTTCATAGGAATCAGCCTTGAGCTGATGCTGATTGTGATTCTCTTTCCCTCTTGTGAAGTTAGAGAAAATTAGATGCCTCTGCCATTCCATTCTTACAGACCTGGAATTAGATAAACAAAAGGGAAGAAAACACTCAGCATTCCACAGGTAAAAGAACTGAAAAAAAAAATTCAAATCTCAAGTTGCAATATTGAAGGATTCTATGGGCAAAATATTGAATAATGCAAGAAGCATAAAAAGAAGATGGAACAAGTGTATTTGTATATTTGGTAAGAATTCCCAGGTGTATAGTAAAGCTGACAAAGGACAAGGTTGTAGTCACTTCTTAGTCACAGACAGCAACACGGAGGGACCAAGTAGTTGAACCTGTGGGCTCAGGACCATAGTCAGAGGGAACATCAAGCTCAATTGGCATAACATACTACACAAAACATTGTTCCACCTCCTACTTTGGTGAATAGAAACTAGGATCTTAAAAACTTGCAAGCAGCCATCTAGATGCAACGATGGGTTTCTCCTCATCCAGAACAAAGAAGAATGAAGAAAACCAAATATTTATGGAAACAATTAGTCCTAGTGACTGGTACACCATGTGATCTGCAGCCCATACGATCATGAGACCAAAGGAACTAGATGGTGCCCAGCTACAACTGTCAACCACTCAGAGGGGTATCTATATAGGAGATCCTGGATAGAGAGGAAGAACTTTGAGGAACAAAATTCAAAATCATTTGAAAAAAAAAAAAAAGAAGAAGAAGAACCAGTTTTGCTGGTCTGATAGAGCTTGGTGGAACCACTAAGACTATGGCCCCCCAGCTACCCTTCAGGTCTGGAATTGAACCCACACCTGTGGCTTCCAGCCAAACAAAAGACAGGCATATGAGGTGAACACTTACACTAGGTAGACACACTCCTTGGAGAGAACAATCATGGGAGAAAGAAGGGCTGTTTATGCATAGGGAGACAGCTCAGGGGGCAGGAGTGCAAGGAGGGATGGACATAGGGAAGAGTCAACTATGGGGAGGAAGTGGGAGGGGAGCTGTTGCATTGGGGTAAATTATCTTCAATGTTGTGAGACAAAGTGTGTGAACTGCTGTATGGAAAGTGAATTTGCTCTGTTAACTTTCACTCAAATTACAATAAATAAATAAATAAAAAGAAGATGGAAAGAAGACACAGAATCACCATACCAAAAAAAAAAAAATTGATCGATGTTCAACCATTTCAGGAAGTAGCATGTAATCAAGAACCAATGTCACTGAAGGAAGAAGTCCAAGCTGCACTGAAGGCTCTGGTGAAAAACAAAGCTCCAGGAATTGACAGAATGCCCATTGAGATATTTCAACAAATGAATATAACACTAGAAACTCTCACTCATCTATGCCAAGAAAATTTGCAGACAGCTACCTGGACAGCTCATTGGAAGAGATCCATGTTTGTGCCCATTCCAGAGAAAGGTGTTTCAACAGATTGTGGAAATTATCGAAAAATATCATTAATATACACATAAGTAAAATTTTGCTGAAAATAATTTACAAACAGTTGCAGCAGTACTTTGACAAAGAACTGCCAGAAATTTGAGTCAGATTCAGAAGAGGATGTGGAATGAGGGATATCACTGCTGGTGCCAGGTAGATCATGGCTGAAAGCAGAGAATACCAGAAAGATGTTTACTCATGTTTTGTTGACTATGCAAAGGCATTCCACTGGATGGATTATAACAAATTATGGATAAAAATGCAAAGAGAGAGAACCCAGAAAACTCAATTGTCTCATGAGGAACCTGTACAAAGACCAAGAGGCAGTCATTCAAACAGAACCAGGGGGATACTGCATGGCTTAAAATCAGGAAATGTGTGTATCAGGGTATCCTTTCACTATACTTATTCAATCTGTATACTGAACAAATACTCCCAGCAGCTGGACTACATGAATAAAAAATGTGTCATCATTATTGGAGAAAGACTTATGAATAACCTGTGATATGCAGATGAAACAGCCTTGTTGCTAAACGTGAAGATGCTTGGGATACTTGCTCATGAAGAACAAAGACTACAGTCTTCAGTAAGGATTACACCTGAATGTGAAGAAAACAAAAATTGTCTCACAAATGGACCAATAAGCAGCATCATGATAAATGGAGAAACAATTGAAGTTGTCTAGAATTTCCTTTTACTTGGATTGCAATTGATGCCCATGGAAGCAGCGGTCAAGAAATCAAATGACATATTGCATTGGGCAAGTCTGCTGCAAAATATCTCTTAAAAATGTTTAAAAAAAAAAACCAATGTAACTTGTAGGACTAAGGTGCACCTCACCCAATCCAGGACATTTTCAATCACCTCCTATATATATGAAAGCTTGACAATGAGTAAGGAAGACCAAAGAAGAATACATGCATTTGCATAATGGCATTGGTAAAAAAAAAACATTGTCAGAATGAACAAATCTGTCTTGAAAGATGTACACCCGTATGCTCCTTAGAAGTGAGGATGGTGAGACTTCATCTCACATACTTTGAACATTATCAGGAGGGACTTGTCCCTAGAGAAGAACATCATAACTGGTAAAGCAGAGGGTCAGCGAAAAAGAGGAAGAGCCTCAATGAGATAGAACGACACAGTGACTGCAACAATGGGATCAAATACAGCAATGATCGTGAGGATGATGTAGGACCAGGTAGTGTTTCGCTCTGTTGGGCATAGGATCACTATGAGTCAGAACCAACTCCATGGAACCTAATAAAATACATGTGTATATATGTGTATCCTAAGCAATACAGTATATTTTTTCCATGGGTTGCATATTTGTAAACTTTTTTTATAAATGTACTCATACTTTATGTTTGAGTGATTTTTTTTTTGCTTGCTTTTATATTTGTAGACATAGTTTATTAACTTTCACAGCTGTATTGTTGCCATAATATGAAAAGGATTATAAATGTATATATGCTCATATCAATAAACATTTAGGTTTTTTCTAGTCCTTTAGTATTACAAAGACTGTTAGTGCAGATATGAACATTCTTGTAGCTTTTTCCTGGTGCACAGGTGCAGAAATTAGTCTACAGTATTTACCTAAGAGTGAATTGCTAGGTCAGAGGATATGAACATTTTTAATTGTACAAAGTAATGCCAAATCCTTTACAAACTATTTATACCAACTTATCTAACTTATGTTTCCATTATTCCTTATTCTTTACATTTTTATTGTCTGATTTCTGAACTTTTCCCCATCTGTTTAGTCTAACATGATATCTGATTGAGGTTTCAACTTACACTTCTTTGATACATAACAAGGTTGAGCTTTCTTTCATAAGTTTATTGGCCTTTTGAGTCTTTATTCTGTGAAATGAATGTTCAGATAGTTTACATTTTTCTATTGAGTTGTTTATCCTTTTTATTGATTTTTAGTTATTAATATATTCTGAATACTACACCCATATTGGTTATATGTACTGCATACAAAATTGATCTGTGGTTGGATGTTCACGTTATTTATACCTTCTAACTAATGAAAGTAGCTCGTAATTACAATTTGTTCAACTTATCGACATTTTTATTTAGGACCCCAGATTTTTTGAGTCATAGTGTAAGTTTCATTGCAATAAATCAAATATTTTCTCTTTATTTCCAATTGCATTTCTATGTTAGCATCCACACCTTATAAAAATTCTAAGACATATCTAGATTCTTCCACAGGACCTGCTTTCCTGAGATAGCTCCATGTTTTTAATGGCAGACATCTCCTACAAAACAACTCTTGCTACAATAGTTCTAAATATCTGAATATTTAGAAATATCTCATGTTTAAAATTCTGTAGATAAAATATTCAAATATCAGATAGTACTTACCATTTTCACCAAAAGCTTTAGCTGTCATGCATGCATGTTTAAATGTTTTCATTTGAACAAACTGCATATTGTTCTGCTGAACTGAATACATATGCCAAGATGGCTCTATATATATACTTTTATATATTTATGTGGGTGTATATATATAGGAGCTCTGGTAGCATAGTGGCTAAAAGCACTTGACTGCTAACCAGAAGGCTGGTGGTTCAAACCCACCAGCCACTCCTCGGAAGGAAGGTTGGGCAATCCTACTTCCGTAGTGATACTGCCTCGGAAACCCAAGGAGGGGTCGCTATGAGTCGGGGCCGACTCGACGGCACATAACAACAACAACAACATATATATATATGTTAGGACCATGGAACTAGCCTGTTTACCAGCTTTTCTGTTCTAATTTTCTGATTCTGTTTCTTTTGTAACCAGTTTTTTTGTTTTGTTTTGTTTTGTTTTAAATGAGCCAAAATATACTAGAGTATACTCCTCTGAAATGTATTTCAAAACATTGGAACAAATTTAGTTATGACCCCATGAAAAATAAAATACTGATCTTTCAAAGCTTAGACAGAAACTTCATAATCTGTTGTTTAAACTAACTTCAGAGACCCAATGAGTGTGTGTGATTTTCACTCAAGATAGTGGCCACTTGGATGAGATCTCTGGTGAGCCATCTAGAAAAATGAATGAGATTCCACCTTGAGGACTTCAGTTCTAATCTAAAGAACATTCCTGGGTTTCCTTTTATCTTCCCCTACACATTGCCATGAGGTTACTCTAAGCCTCATCTCCAAATAAAACCACTTCTTGCAGCTGTTTTATGAATTAGGCTTTCAGTAGCTACTCTAAGAAACTTTCAATACAGATAGGTTCATTTTAAAAAGTGCACTGAAAGATTGTTCATTTTAATTGGTAGAACAAGACCTTAGAAAAATGACCTATTATAAGAAAATCTTAGAAAGCCTGAAGAAGCTAGGATTATGAATACATATAATTTTTACCTCCAGATGGTATTATTACACTGAATAATATTTCTTCAAAGAGCTTGCTCACATTTGGTCTAGTGATAAAATAAGAATTAATCCTAATATTACAAAAAAATTAATAAAATAAATTCATTTTGACAAATTATATTTATGACAACCTTGATGGTAAAATCCTTGTAAATAAGTTACATATTATAGAAAGTGTTTTATTTAAGGAAAAGAAGTTGTTGTTGTTACATGCTGTTGAGTCAGACCTGATTCATAGCAACCTCTCCTTGGGTTTCTGAGGCCGTATCACTATGGAAGTAGATTGCCCAACCTTCCTTCCGAGGAGTGGCTGATGGGTTTGAACCGCCAGCCTTCTGGTTAGCAGTCAAGTGCCTTAGGCACTACACTACCGGAGCTCCCATAAATAATGAAAGTAGCTCTTAATTCCAATTTGTTCAATTTATCAACATTTTTATTTAGGACCCCGTATTTTTTGAGTCATAGTGTAAGTTTCATTGCAAAAATCAAATATTTTCTCTGTATTTCCAATTTCATCTCTGTGTTATCATTCTTACCTTATAAAAACTCTAAGACATATCTAGAGTCTTCCACAGAGCCTGCTCTCCTGAGATAGCTTCAAGTTTTTAATGGCAGACAAAACAAACATGTAACAATTCTAGTCTATATGTACATATTTATAATTTAGAGTACTATATTGAGATTCATGATACCCATGAATGGAGGTATCAGAATCTTCCCGTCACCTGAAATAATCTTATTTCGTCAAGGAAATCTAAACAGCTTGGATATTGAGGAAATATTTTTAAAATGCTTGTCATCTTTTGTTTTGAAAGTCAGCCTAAGTATATATTCTTGGATTACAGAGAGTACACCACCCTTTTCTCTAACAGGAGTACAGCAAGTGGTAGAAAAAAGGAGCATAGGAACTCTAAGAAGTTGTTAAACCAATGAGTTGAGGAAGCTCCTGAAAGATAGGATAATTTGAATTTAAGATTTGGTCAAAATGCTATCCCTCATATTTCTCGAATACTAAGGTTATGAATTTGTTAACAATGTAGAAAAGGAATTGAAACAATATCTAAGTAAGTTAAAAACTTCTGTTATTAATAATAAACTGCACAATTATAGTCTCTATTTGATTTGGCTGGAGCTATTCAGGCAGCTGCCTCAATTTCCCCCTTCACTTGACATCTATAGCAACAATCTAAAGAAAAAGGAAAAACCATAGTTGGAATTTTTAATGCACTGTTCCATATTCAAAACATGGCACTTGTTAGAATGGAGAATTCATTTCAAGAGTGAGATCATTCTACAATGACCAAAACCAAATCTATTCACAATCTTCAGCTAAAGGATTGACTTAGTCTAATCGTAGTTCACAACCTGTCCATCTTTGTCCATATTTCCAAAATTAGGCAAAGAAATATAATGATAAAACACTTACTAAGTCGAAGATTATGTCGATGTACTAGTAGTTTTTATTTTATTTTATTATTTTTTATAAAAATTGCATTGCATCTATTTTGCAGATGAATAAAACACACACATTTAAGATAATTAAAAAAAAAAAGAAAAAAGAAATTTGCTCATGGAGACGTAATTAGTACATGAAGAAACAGTGTTCTCCTTATATCAACCCTAGGTTTCTATTCACTATAAATACTCAGAAAATTGATCTTCTGTGGAGCCCCTATTTGTCATTATTCAGTGTTATGTCCTATTACCCTCCAGTTCTGATGAGTTCTTTATTCACTTCACGTGCTCTCTCAGTCCTCCATTCAGGCTTCTCCCGTACTGATCACTATGATGATCGGGAATTAGTAGCTAAGCCTAATATCTATATTACTATTAAAACTAAAAACCATTATTTTGAGTGGATGAACTCTCAAAACTAAATTGTTTCTTTCTGATAATGCCATGCCATATAAGATGTTCTACTGGGACAATGTGGACATTTTGTTATGGCCATGGGGACAATCACTGCCCACCGTGTTTTGAAATGTTTACAGATACATCATTGCAGTGCTGTTATAGCACAGAACATGGGATTTCTGGATTCCTATTTGTCTGTGTGGTTAAGGAGTTTGGGACTGGGATTTTGTTTTATTTTGTCTTGTTAGGAAAGTGCACTAGCCTACCAACTATGGATCAGTCTACCTATAAAAAGAAGAAAAGTGTTCACGCTTTTTTAACTTCCACAAAAGAGCATCGACCCTATCCTCTAGTCCACTGAGAAAGAAAACACAGATTAACCCTTAATCAAATATAGAAGACATCTGCATCCTAGACTCTTGCCAGAGTGTAACCCCAGACAATCTGCTATTTAATTATTATAAAGAACTTATTTACAAGTCATGGTAATAACACCTTCAGATGATTTCCTGAAGGATGCACAGTCCCACTATTGTGTGTGCATTCTAAACTTCTTGGATCAAAGTAGACTTTCAAAGGCTGTGCATTTGCACTACCCTGTTTGCACCCGTATAGGATTTCTCCTACTTTGTTACACTTTGAGTTCTGCCATCTTCCACTTAACTTCCTCTTATAATGACAAGAACCTGTAATTCTCTCAGGTTAGCTCCAGTAATATGTGCAAACCCAGGTCTCCCAGGAAGAGGGAACCACAGTAGAGTCAGTCCCCGGGGGGACCCCTCAACCATGTTCAGAATCCACTACCGTTCCGCTGATTGGTTTTCTCAAGTACCGTCTCAGCAGCAGGAGGTCATTGATCATACAATGTCTGTCCATACGAAATCATCACCTCGTCATTTGCTCTCTCTGCCATTTCCACTCTGTGCCTACATATTGTCTCACCTGCCTCTTGGCCTTTGCAACTTTAGCTTTTCTCTCTGTGCTCTTCAGTTTCTGCTCACACTTCCAAATAATTGCCTCCTTCTGTGTATCTCTTATCTTCAAATGTCCCAAAAGAAAACATTCAATTGTTTTCTCTCAACTTGAGTCATCCTTTCTGAGCAAAGCTTTTTTTGTCAGATGGCTTTGTAGGCCACTGACCTGTCTATAAACATTGATTACTCTAGTCAAGCATCCTTCCCATCTCCAGGCCAATTAGCTGTGTCCTAATGCTTGTAACTGGGGGGTTTCAGATAACTGCATGTGCCTCTGGGTGTGTGTGTGTGTGTGTGTGTGTGTGTGTACTGGAAAGTAAGTATATAGTCAAACCAACGCTGGTCTTTCCTTCGGGGAAACTTACCTTTCCTTAGAGGAGATCTGTGACCATTGTAAACACTTCGAATCTTAGTTTGTTCTATTGGAACTGAGGAATGGTACACAAAATATTTAGGAGATTTCCCTTGCATTTATTTTCAAAATGTTGTTAGAATATACCATTATTTCATACAGTGTACCCTTTATAGAGATCCATCAGACATTTCCCTGATACTTCAATACAAATAACAGCTTTGCTTGTTGTCAGCTTCTGGTTGGTTTTGCTCTTATGTATACCATGAATTTTGTAAATAATGCTCCTTGGATTGGCTCCAAAAAAAATTTACAGTCAAATTTCTTGCTTACTTCTACAATAATATAGTAATTTATAGTCTAAGTCTAGAACTCAACTTATCCCTATTTTCACCTTACCTTCTTTTCCTGTCTTGATTTTTCTTTTCACCTATACATGGTCATTTACATTAGTTTTATCCTTTATCATGTTTATCTCTTTAAGCTCTATCAAATCATAATTTCAGAAGAGATGATATATGAAAAATGATAAAAAGCTGTAATTACTTAATAACATAATTATCTGTTTTGCTAAACTATTTGTTTAAAAAGCACTCATATCTTTAGAATTTAGCACAGTTCTAGTCCATAATAAGCATGACTTACAAGCTAATTGTATAAACACACAGTTCAATGATTTTTACCAAAATATTGGAAGATGATAGATTTTACACTCTAATTACTGAGTAAAATATTCATTTTGCAGTAAGATTATTTTGAGGAAACCAGCATATTTTATGATGTAATTTTGTTAACAATATTGTCAGATCCCAAATTCTGATTCATCTTAACTACAATATCTCTTTTCTTCTCATTAAACAACACTACTATAGTTACTAACAGCATGAAAGTAATATTAAGTTCATGAAGTTTATGAGAAAAAAACATGAATTACATTCTATAATTACTGAAGCAAAGACCAAAGCCAATACTTTAAAAGTAAAGTACAAATTCTTTCAGTAATCATTTGGCATTACTATTCATCATTGTGACCTGACTGTGAATGAAGTTGTATCTTCGTGTTAGTGTCCTTTGAAATATGTAATTCCATAAGCATTCCATTGTGATGAAAGCTCTTGTGTCTGTCCAAACAGAGAAAACACTGTATCACAAGTTACTCATGGCAAGTTTTTGGCAACTACTTAAAGGGGACAAAAACAGGGAATTTAATATAATTCAATCAAAGACTGGATAATACACATGAGAGAAAAGCAAGGCTGGACAGAAAATTAGTGAAGTCAGCATTATTGTTGAATGCAACTCTTTACAGTGTTTTAGAATTGGCTAGAAAGAATGTGTTGTGCTGGCATGACACAATAGTTAATAGTAGTGTGTGTCTACTGAGGTTAAAGTGAAAACTTAGCTATCCTAGACATTAGGAAATCTGGTATGTGGATATCATTTCATGCTTTGGGGAGGATAGAGCGCCAGCTGGAATTTCTCTTCTTTGGCCAGGGAAGTCCAGGAATGCCATCAGTGTTCTAGGGCATGGTCATGTCTGGCATCCGTCAACATGGCTGTGTCCTGTACAGTCTCAGGATGGCACTGGGAACATGTTCCACCACGTATAAAAGCTGCTTGGAGAGAACAAGCCTTTCTCACTGTTGTCCCCTGAGTCCCACAGCTCTAAACTCTTTCTTATACTCAAAGGTAAAAGCTCTTGACCTCTTTACGGTAAACTGAAGTATATGATCATTGGAACTGATAGTCTCTGTAAGTCCCCTGGATAGACTCTGTTCCAGGTCCCTACTAGAAGCAGTGACACATCCTCTTGGTTTCAGACTCTTATTCACAAACTTTTAAAAGGGAGGCATCATTGAGGGTGAAATTTGGACCATAAAACTCTGCATTAATTATATACTGACTCTGCACTATTAAAACAAAGCCTTTTGATGACAGCCATCAGATACCTTTCAGAGGAGGGAATCTCGGCTGTTATTCTTACAGCACCCGTGAAAGAGCACTGATCCTCTCTCGGGCTGCAGCTTTTGTTTCCAGCCCTTCTTTTTTCAATGGTTGTCATGGAATCAATTCATTAGCATATGAAAAGCCATACACAACACTTTTCCCTTTACCCCTACCTCCCCCACAACCAAAAGCCTGTTGCTAAAGCCACAGTCCTTAATATTCATGTAAAGGAGGGTGGGGTGTGAGAACAGAAATAAAATTGTGGATGAAAAAACAAAGAAGTTTTCGACTTGCATCCTTTGGGACAAAAATGGTTGATTTTTAAAGAATTAGAATTTTCTCCATTTCTGTCTTTTTTACTGACTCTTCCCCAGATCAACTACAATCTCCTATCCTCTTACAACCAACTTATTCACCAGAATTGATTTTAATTGCCTCATGAGTCAGAGGATAGACATGCATGCTTCTCAATGTATTATTATGTCAATAGCTTTGGCTTAATTTGGGGTTAGTTTCAATGACCAATTCCCACGTTTTTTAAAAATAATTTTTAAATTTCTTTATTTTAGTCCAGAAGTAACAGAAAATTCTGCTTTTTTTTTCTTTTTTTCTTTTTTTAATGATCTTAGTTATCTAGACTACAACTTATGAAAAAGGATAGGCTTGTGTTTGTTTTGGGACATTGTCTTACCTTGTATCAATAAGCCACCTCCTGTATCCCCTTGTCTATGAAGTCAAAGTGATGTATTATTTTGCCATGGAAGAATAAATTTTGCCAACTCTCCTCAAATACACTTATATAACTGGCTTTGAAAAGGCTTTGAGAATAGTAACAGATAGAGAAAAGACTTCTTCCAACAACAAAAAGAATTTTATAAACAACATTATACTCCATATACTGAAGTTATATAAATGAAATCTGAAAATACCATCTGCAAAATATTTTTGCACAGCATATAGACAAATCAATTGGTAGCTTCCAGATAATTTCTCAGCCTAGTCCTTATCTCAATAACCTTTAGAAACAACCTGGAATGATGATGATGATGACGCTTATAATGGTGATGGACGTAATGTTGTTGCTATTAAATGCCGTCGAGTCCTCTCCGACTCATAGCATCTCCAACTCATAGTGACCCTACACACAGCAGAACAAAACATCCCCCAGTCCTGCACCAGCTCCATGATCCCTGCTATATTTGAGCCCATCACCACAGCCACTGTGTCAATCCATCTCATTGAGAGCCTTCCCCTCTTTCATCCACCGTCCACCTTATCAAGCATTACATCCTTCTCCAGAGAATGGTCCCTTTTGACAACATGACCAAAGTAGACTAGACTGAGTCTGGTCATTCTCGCTTCCAAGGTACATTCTGGCTGCACTTGCTCCAAGACAGATTTTTTAGTTCTTTTTGCAGCCCATAGTACTTTCAGCATTCTTCTCCAGCACCACATCTCAAAAGCATCAATTCTTCTTCAGTCTTCTTTATTCAGCTCTCACATGCATGTGAAAATATCGTGGCTTGATGATCATAATAGTCAACTAACAATTAGGACCACGAGCTAAAATATTTACATGGATTTACCTATTCAATACTCATTACAATCATAGGCACAAAGAGTTACCTTTCCTTTTTTCCCCAGAATTGACCAAGTTTGGGTAATCAACCTGGATATTCAATATATCATGTTAATCAGTCTTTATTTGGTTGTTAGTGGCCAACAATCAATTCAAACTAATAAGCAAAACAACAAAGCTGTGAAAGAGAGAAACTGAGGCCCAAATTAACAGATTCTGTTGAGTGTATCCACTCAACACCTCACTGCCATCGAGTCGGATCTGATTCATAGTGACCCCTGCTGGGGTTTCTGAGAAAGTATCACTACGAAAGTAGATTGCCCAATCTTCCTTCTGAGGAGTGGCTGGTGGGTTTGAACCACCAGCTTTCTGGTTAGCAGTCAAATGCTTTAGGCACTATGCCACCAGAACTCCTACTGAGTGTATAGGAATGTTCACAAAGGTAACTGACCAATGTGGAGTACATCCAAGACCAGATAAAAACAAATAATGTGGAGACAGCTAATCATGAAATCACAAATCTCTATGATAGGACAACCGTGATAGCCATGAAGACTTTTGCAGTTTATCTTGTGCAAAGTGTTTGATTTTAGGCAATTTCAGGTGAATGGGGGCCACAGACACCACCTAGAGACCTGAAGTCAGCTGATCTCAGAAAAGCAGCCACGATTTCAATCAATCATACTGAGATTAACCAATAGATAAATGTCTACTCTTGTTTGCTCCTCTTCTCTTTAAAAATGTTGTAACTAGCCAGCATTGAGCCATTTGTTTTCATACAGATAAGTGCTCAAATAAACCCTATACATTTTAATATATTTGTGCTTTGATTATTTTTTAACAAAGGGAAGAGGCTGACAAAACTGAATAAATAACATAAGGGACTTTAAGAATGACTAAATATGGAGGCAGTGAGGGTGGGGGTTTGGGGGCTGAAGAGGTAGTCTGTGAGTGTGTCAAAAAATGCTGAGTGTTCACTTAAAGGAAAAGGAAGACACAGATAGGTGCACAACAGGTACAGACAACAAAAATAAACCTTTTTACATATGCAATACTACCTTATCAGTGATTGTTGTTGTTGTTGTTATGTGCCGTCGAGTTGGCCCCGACTCATAGCAAATATTAATCTACAGGTAAATAGATAGATGTTGTTGTTGTTGTTGTTATGTGCCGTCGAGTTGGCCCCGACTCATAGCAAATATTAATCTACAGGTAAATAGATAGATGTTGTTGTTGTTGTTGTTATGTGCCGTCGAGTCGGCCCCGACTCATAGCGACCCCTCCTTGGGTTTCCGAGGCAGTATCACTACGGAAGTAGGATTGCCCAACCTTCCTTCCGAGGAGTGGCTGGTGGGTTTGAACCGCCAGCCTTCTGGTTAGCAGTCAAGTGACTTAGCCACTATGCTACCAGAGCTCCCCAAATAGATAGATAGGCAGGCTAAATGATCCGGTATGTCTAGGCAAAGGAAATATATCCATGACCATATATAAAGTTTGCAGATATTTCTACATATGTATTTGTGTGTACTGTAAGAATGTCCATAACAGAGCTAACAAGGGGCAAAATTATGATAACTTCTTAGCCACTGCCAACCACCCTGATAGAGTGAGTGGTTGGACCTCTGGACTCAGAACCATGGTCACAGGAAATATCAAGCTCAACTGGCATAACATCCTATACAAAAACATTGTTCTACATCCTGCTTTGGTGAGTAGCAATTGGGATCTTAAAAGCTTGCAAGAGGCCATATAGATGCAATGATGTGTCTCTCCTCATCCACAGCATAGAATGATGAAGAAAACCAAAGACACGTGGAAACAATTTGTCCAAGAAACTAGTAGACCATGCGATCCTCAGCCGATAAGACCATGAGGCCAGAAGAGCTAGATAGTGCCCAGCTACTACCATCAATCACTCAGAAAAGGATCAGCACAGGAGATCCTGGGTAAAATGGGAGAACAATGTGGAACAAAACTCAAAATCACAAAAAAAAAGACTAGGTTTACTGGTCTGATAGAGCTCGGCGAGATCCTGAGACAATGGTCACTAGCTAGCCTTCAGGCCTGGAACTGAACTCACTCCCATGGCTTCCAACCAAACAACAGATAGGCATATAGGGTGAAAATTTACATCAGGTGGATACACTCCTAACAGCGATCAATCATAGGAGAACAGAAGGGCTGTGTTTGCACAGGGAGACTGTAGGGGGGGTAGGCAAGAATGCATAGGAAAGAAGGACATGAGGAATAGGTAACTACAGGGAGGAAGTAGGAAGAGAGCTGTTACATTGTGGGGAATTGCAGTCAATGTCATGAAACAAAATGCGTATGAAGAACTGCTGTATGGAAAATGAATTTGCTCTGTAAACTTTCACCCAAATCACAATAAATTTTTTTAAAAATGAAAAAAATATGTTGAGTGTTCAATTGTTTATCTGTCCTGTTCTCACCTTTCTCCTTCCTTTCATCTCTTGGCCCTAATTCTCTCTGAAAGTTGCCTTATATTCCATTACAAAGAAGGTTACCTCTGAGTAGGCCAGGAACATGGTCAGAGGCAGTTCCAGATTCACATCTACTTTGTTTAGTAAGAGGCTGCTCCTGGAGTCATTAAGGCTGGATGGTCCCCAAAAGCTAATATCCTGAGGAAGTATATTGCAAAAAGGAAGTATACACAGCATCTTCTGACCTCCTCTAACTTCACAAGGGGAAGACAGAATCACCATCAGCAACCCAAGGCTTATTCCTATGAGGCCAGACATGCCACCACCTTCCAGCCTTTTTTACCAACCTTGACACCAACTGTCCTTCCTGTAGTACTCACTAGTTGTCTGCTGGGTTTGATAATACATTGCAATGGCCACATAGAACTCACAGACAATACTCATGATTAGGGGGTTTATTAAGGAAGTAACAGGCTACAGTTTAGGTTCAGGAACACACTCGAGATACAGTTCTTCAATCAAGACAGTCTCCCCTCTGCTGTGCCCTCAGACATGTTTCTTTGGCCTTTGGCCTCTTGGCCTGGTCTCTGTCTCTGTGGGCCAGGTAAGACTGACATTGCATTTCATTCCTCTTGGTTCCACTGCTACTGTCTCTCTGCTGGGGTGTCTCTCTGCCAGGGCAGCCCAAGGCAGGGATCTGGGGTCCAAGGACACATTCCACTTCACCTCCAGCTCTTCTCTCTTGATGGCAGTAAGACTCCCCCTCTGCTTCTAGGAGGGCTCATTTTAAGCCTGGTAGAGTAACAAAGCTAAACAATCCCAACATCAGAGTTCTACACACCTTATTTGTGTGGTCTCACCCAGTAATCTGGTGGGAATACCAAAGACTATGGCTAGAAAAGCCATACCAAGTAATTCACTACAATGCATATATAAAAGTTGAACAAAAACTACATTTTCAAGTCATATTTGAAACAAATAATAGTTTAATTAGAAAAGAATGTCTGTATTAAGCATTATACTCTCTTAAACAATTATCTATATGTGGTTCAATTGACAAGAACAACTCAAAAGGGCAGATGAGAAGCTTAGGGGACAGTGAGTTTGTGTTAATGATGGTGAAATAACTTGGAAAATGTTATCAAAAAAAGGTGGCAAAATTCGAAGAATGTAATCAATGCCACTGAATTGTACATGTAGGAGAAATTGTTGAACTAATGTGTTTTTTGCATGTGTACTTTTACCAAAAAAAAAAAGAATAATAAAAAAAAAGAATAATAAAAATAAAACTTTAGATATAATCAATCAGTTAGTAAGATATACCTCTGTAAACAGTACTTTCACTAATATGTAATTAAATATCAGTATAAATTAAAAGAAAGAAGGAAGGAAAGTAGGGAAGGAAAAAAAAGGAAGGTAGAGAAATAGAAGGAAGGGAGGGAGAAAGACAGAGGAAGACAGGAAGGAAGGGAGGGAGAAAGAGGCTGCTCTTTTCTCTTGGTTCCCATGTAACAAAGCCAAGGAAAGATTCTGACTTGCCTGCTAGCCTCATACACCCAAATTTCATCTGTATCTCTATTGTCAGGGACCTCTGGAACAGGTCTTGCTACTGCTCATCCCTATACCTGAAGGTGCAATGCTTGTTACAATAAGAGAGATGAGAAAGCTTTCTACAGATGGACAAATCAATACCTATCCACAATATACCTAAGTCTCTACTCTTCCATGTTTGAAATAAATGGTAAGTCAGTCTTTCTAGTAACCAACTAGCTTCTTTAATTTTCTAAACTCATAAAGGTAGTAAAGGTATGTTTATTACTATAAAAGTAAATATTAAAATGTTCCTTAATAAATATCTGTCTGTTGTTGTTGTTGTTGTTTGCCGTCGAGTCGACCCCGACTCATAGCGACCCCTCCTTGGGTTTCCGAGGCAGTATCACTACAGAAGTAGGATTGCCCAACCTTCCTTCCGAGGAGTGGCTGGTGGGTTTGAACCGCCAGCCTTCTGGTTAGCAGTCAAGTGCCTTAGCCACTATGCTACCAGAGCTCCCTAGCACTCATGCAATGTGAAGCCCTGGACAGGTAAATGGGCCAGTGGTGGGAAGAGGGTAGTCCAGACACAATTCTATTGAAACAAAGCACTTTAACTTTCAAAACTAAAAATCAATCAACCAAAATATACTTACCATCTTCCCACCCTATGACCCACACTACGCTTTGTGTATTGGAAGAGAAAAAATGAGAGACATCCTGGTTATCTGATAACAAAATAACAGATGTAACATACAATAATTAGTTGACACAGTGCCTGGAGACTAAATTGAGTAAAAGAATTGGTTCTTGTCCGCCAAAACAATCGAAAAGGCAGTGATAAGGGAGCAAGTTAGACTACGTCTAAACAAAGAAAGCCCGAGCCTCAGAATCTCTTCTTCCTTACTGCCCACTAATGTCCACAGGTTCTGTGATATTCTGCAAACCCCCATGGTTGCGGAAGTAAGATGCTGAATTTTGGATTAACTGGGTTTAGAATAAGAAATCTGTAAAATGTCATGCTAGTTTCCTGCCTGCTTATTATCATTCTAATGGGCTTGAAACAGATGTTCAAGTGCCTGTGTGCTTTTTAATACTATCAGGAGCTCTTTGCAGCCTCCATGTTCTTGTGGTTCTCGTCTATTAAGCACCTGGAAGAAAGATGCTGTTGAAGGGAGCTTATTCTGCTTTATGTCATCTCATCACTCTCTCAGGTACCACACAATGAGAAGTGATGCAAATCATGGATGCGAAAATTTCAAACACCCGCTTCATGCACAAGCCCATAAAGATTCTATCAAACACAAAATGTCCTATGCAAATAGGCAGAGGCGCCATTCCTTGGTGCATCCATTATTTGGTGAGTGTTCAAGTTGTTGTTACTGTTGATAGCTGCTCTCAGGATGGCCTTCAACTCATGGCAACCCCATGTGTGCAAGCAGAACTGCTCCAAAGGCTTTTCTTGGCTATGATCTTTACAGAAGCAGATTG
This sequence comes from Orycteropus afer afer, assembly GCF_000298275.1. NCBI lineage: Eukaryota > Metazoa > Chordata > Mammalia > Tubulidentata > Orycteropodidae > Orycteropus > Orycteropus afer. The sequence continues at coordinate 2,488,775 of NW_006921886.1, forward strand.
CTACACCTTTTCTTCCCTGGAGCCTATTGTGTGTGAAGCACTCCTGGGCTCTGGGAATAGTAAGGTGACTATGGTGGTTAGTTTTATGTGTCAATTTGCTTAGATTATTGTTTCATTGTGGGCCTTTGAGTCCATTCTGACTCTTCAGTGACCCTATAGGACAAAATCGAACTGCCTCCTAGGGTTTCCTCTGCAGTAATCTTTACAGAAGCAGATGGCCATTTCTTTCCTCCTTTTGGTTAGCAGCCAAGCACTTAACCATTGCACCACCAGGGCTTGGTTAGATTGCTGAAAAAACAAAAACACTTTCAAAAAAATATCACTGCCGTCAAGTCTATTCTGATCCCCGCAGGGTTTCCAGGGCTGTAAATCTTTAAGAAATTAGACTGCATTATCTTTCTTCCAAGGAGTGGCTGATGGGGTCAAACCACCAGCCTTTTGGTTAGCCAAATATCTTAACCACTGCTCCACCAGGTGATGCTGTGAAGGTATTTTGTAGATGTGACTAATATCTACAATCAGTTGACTTTAAATACTAAAAAAAATTATAATCAAACTACCTGCCATTGAATCATTCTGACTCATAGTGACCCCCACTGGCTGATTTTGGAGGTTGTAAATCTTAACAGAAGTAGAGTGTCCCTGTGATAGTTGGAGCTGTGTGCTAACTTGGCTGGACCCCAGTTCTGTGTGATTGTTTCCATGATGGGATCAGATGACTGTGTTCTGAGTGGCCAGTCTGCCCAAGGGGAGTTTCCCTAGGGGTGTGGCCTGCTTCCAAGATAACCAGGGACATCCTGGGAAGAGACACATTCTTTGAGGGATTGGAACCCTGGTGTGCGGTCTACAGACTTCCGTGAGTGAGCAGCCCACCGCTCGGCCTGGAGATCTTGGATTCGTCTTTTGTTGAAGTCAACAACCAGTGTACTGCCTGCCAGCCTTGAACTGCTCGGCCCCCTGTGCTTACGGAAGCTAAGGCTACTGCCAGCCCATTTTCCTCCAAAGACTTGGACTTGTCGGCTTGGACTTGTCGACTTCTATACGCTTGTGAGCCATTTTCTTAAGATAAATTTCTCTCTCTCTCTCTCTCTCTCTAAATATATATATACACTTTGCTGGTTTTTGTGTTTCTCTAGAGAACCCAATCTAACGCAGTCCCCTCTTCCTTCCATAGAGCGGCTGGTAGGTTTGAATAATGGAGATTTTTCTTGATATTTGGGTGGGCCTCTACCAATCAGTTGAAAGGCCTTCAAAGCAAAACTGAGGTTTCCATAAAGACTAAGAAATTCTACCTGTGAAACACAGAATCATCAATTCTTGCCCAGAGTTTCAAGCTTGCCTAACTCCCACAATCATGTGAGCCAAGGCCTCGCAATAAATGTGTGTATATGTATATATAAGGAGCTCTGGTGGTGTAGTGCCTAAGGCACTTGACTACTAACCAGAAGGCTGGTGGTTCAAACCCACCAGCCACTCCTTGGAAGGAAGGTTGGGCAATCTACTTCCGTAGTAATACTGCCTCGGAAACCCAAGGAGGGGTCACTATGACTCGACAGCACATAACAACAACAAACAACAAAGTCCTCTATTTTAGGCAG
>NW_006921886.1:2490472-2507128 GCF_000298275.1 Orycteropus afer afer
TCAAACCCACCAGCCACTCCTTGGAAGGAAGGTTGGGCAATCTACTTCCGTAGTGATACCGCCTCAGAAACCCAAGGAGGGGTCGCTATGAGTCGAAGATGACTCACATAACACACAACACATAACAACAACATATGTATATATATTTGCATGCATGTATATATGTATATATAAATGCATATATGTGTTTATACACGTACACACACACATACATATGACATACTCACTAAGACAAAATCTCCACCTCAGCAATATGGACATTTGGAACCTGATTAACTCATAGTTGTGAGGGACTGTCCTATGCATTGCAGGATGTTTAGCAATATCCCTGGCCTCTACCCCTGTCCAGTATTAACCCACACCTCATTCCACTCCCAAGTTGTGACAATAAAACTGTCTCCAGACATTGCCAATGTTCCCTAGGGAGCCAAAATGGCCACCAGTTGAGAACCTTTAGCCTAGAGGGCTCCAGAAAAGAATTAAAGAATAAGTGGAATTGTGCCAGATCCCAAGTGTAGTTAGGGGCAGGGGAGGTGAAAGACAGCAGAGGGAGGAACAGTACAGGGTGTGCAAAGGCAGTTAGTGCTGCATTGCCAAAGTCCTTTTGGAATGAAGAGGCATATAAACAAACTAGAATTCAAATGATACCCACACATAACTGTGGAAGAGCAAAAACAGATCTACTGTGGGCCCTTGAGCCAGGCTGGGATCTGCTGGGCCCTGTGGAATGTTCAAGGTGGTGTGGGAAAACTAGGCTGCAACTAAGCAGCATTTCTCTGTAAGAATGTCTGGAAATGTGCCTAAAGGAATCTGAAAAAAGGGACCTGAATCTCCAAGTCTCCAGTAATTTATTGTGATTTTATTTTCACATTCTAAATAGATAATCATTTTTGTACCTAATTTTTCATTCTTTAAAGTCTTGCTTCCCTCCCAATTGTGTAAAATTCAGGCCCCATAGAACCAGGATCTGCTCTGTTGAGAAAGATTCACAATGAATTTCTTTGCCAGGAAGGTAGGCCTTGACCTTGCTTTGAATAGAACGCTCCCCTGCTGAGGAGAGAAAGGAATTGTATTCTAAGTGGGGGAGTTTTGTCTCAACGGTGGCTTAAGTACAGACTTTCCCAGAAACAGAGGTGGACTGTGAGGCTGTTAAAGATCCTGTTCTGCCTTGTGGTTTTATGATTCTGAAGTATCATTATTCCTACATGGGTTATTTTGTACCCATACCCTTAGAATCACTGGGTTTCCACATAGGAGGGACTTGTGTGTGGCCCATTTTTAAGGATAGGCACAGCTTTGAGTCTACATCAGAATTTATGCATAAACTTCAGAATTAAAGAGCCAATCACCAGTCTCAAAAATATACATCACTCAAGTAGAAACTGTGGTTTCCCTCTTGCAGGCACTTAAATGTGGTGATCCATTTTATAGGTGGTGTTTTTTATGAGGCTAATAATATATCTTCCTACAAGTTTTCTGGCTTAGGCCAATGTTATAGACTAGACACTCAGAAATGCTATGAAAAACTGCCTGGAGTAGTTGACAAAACTCAGAATCTGGGACAAAAAAAGACTTAGATTTGAGTCCCTTGATCCACCACCTTCTTCTAAGTCACCTGATAAGCAAAATAATTATCCAAAGGTACTCCTGTGAGGATTAACTAAACTAAACTGGTAGAAATCCCAGGGTGATACAAGTTGTTAATGCACTAGACTGCTAATGGAAGTTCAGGTCTAGCCAGAGGCACCTTGGAAGAAAGGTTGGGTGACCTAGTTCCAAAAGATCAGCCAGTGAAAATCCTACAGGGCACAGTTCTACTCTGACACACATGGGGTTGCCAAGAGTTGGAATCAATTCAGTGGCAACTGTTTTGTTGTTTTTGTTTTACAGTTTGGCAGAAAGGGTAAAGCCAACTAGTATTTTAGTTTGGAATGTGCCCAGCTTGACTGGTTTCTGTACTGTTGTTGTTAAGTGCCACTGAGTTGATTCTGACTCATAGCAACTCCAAGTCACATAGAACTGTCACATATGGTTTTCTAGGTTGTAATCTTTACAGAAACAGATTGCTAAGTCTTCTCCCCATGGAGCTGCTGGTGGGTTCAAACTATGGACCTTTCCGTCATTAGCCAAGAGCTTAACCTTTGCACCACCAGGGATCCTTGTGTTGTCAATTCCAACTCATAGAGACCCTATAGCAACCATCTAGAACAGAGTAGAACTGTCCCATAAGATTCCAAAGGCTGTGAATCTTTACAGAAGACTGACAGATCTTTCTCTTGTAGAACAGCTGGTAAATTAGAACCACCAAGCCAAAAAAAAAAAAAAACTCACTGCCATCAAGTCAAGTCTGATTCATAGCAACCCCGATTGAGTTTCCAAGGCAGTAAATCTTTACAGAAGTAGATTGTCCAGTCTTCCTTCCCTGGAGTGACTGGTGGGCTTGAACCACCAATCTTCTGGTTAGTAGTCAGATGATTGCAGATGGTGCAGTCAGATGGTGACACTGTGCCACCAAAACTCCTTGTTAATACCACAGGCCTTTTAATTAGCAGCTGAGCACTTTAGCCACTGCACCATCCTGGCATATCCTCATATTGTAGCTATTGTTAAATGTTAAATATTTTTAATTGCTCCCTGCATGGAGCACAATGGACATGCCAGTTAAGAGTTCTGCCTACAGATCCACATAGATAGAAGAACATACCATGGTCATGGATAGGAAGATTGAACACTGTGAAAATGTCAGTACAACCCAAAGCAATCTATACACTCAATGCAATCCCAATCCAGATCCCACCAGCATTCTTTAAGGACATAGAAAAAATAATCACAAAATTTACATGGAAAGGAAAGAGAACTCAGATAAACAGAGCACTATTGATGAAGAAGAACAAAGTAGGAGGTCTTACACTCCCAGATCTCAAAACCTACTATACAGCCACAGTAGTCAAAACAGCCTGGTATTGGTACAATGACAGACACATAGGCCAGTTGAATAGAATTGAGAACCCAGAAATAGATTCATCAACCTATGGTCAGCTGATTTTTGACGAAAGGTTATCCATTAAATGAGGAAGACTGGTTATCCATTTGCAGAGAAATGAAACAAGATCCATATCTCACACCATACACAAAAAGTAACTCTAGATGAATCAAAGATTTAAATATGAAACATAAAACTACAAAGTTCCTCAAGGAAAAAAATAGGGGAAATTTAGAGGCCCTAATTTATGGCATAGACTACCAAGCATAATCCAAAATGCACAAACAGAAGATAAACTAGATGATTGAGCCCTTTTGAAAATTAAATTTTTATGTGCTTCAAAAGCATTCTCCAAAAGAGTAAAAAGAGAACCTACAGATTCAGAAAACATATTCATCAACAACATACCTGATGAGGGACTTATCTAAAATTTATAGAAAACTCCAACACCTCAGCAACAAAAAGGCAAACAATCCAATTAAGAAATGGACAAAAGATTTGAGTAGACAGTTCATCAAAGAAGATATTCAGGCAGCCAACAAACACATTAAGAAATGTTCACAATCATTAAACCAAAAAGGAAAAAAAAAAAAAACCAACAACTCACTGCTGTCAAGTCAGTTCTGACTCATAGCAACCCCCACCTTGAGTTTCAGAGGCAGTATCTCTATGGAAGTAGTTTGCCCAGTGTTCCTGCCAAAGAGTGGCTGATGTTAGAGAGATGCAAATCAAAACAACAAAGAGATACTATCTCACACCAGCATTAATAGCAAAAGACAGAAAATAACAAATGCTGGTGAGAATGTGGAGGAATTGGGACTCCAATACACTGCTGGTGGGTTGTAAACTGGTATAACCACTGAGGAAATCAGTATGGTGATTCTTTAAAAAGTTGGAATTAGAAATGCCATTGGACCCAGCAATCCCATTACAAGGTACATATCCTAAAGAAGTGAGAGCCAGGACAAGAACAGATATATGCACATCCGTGTTCATCACAGCACTATTCACAATAGCAAAGAGATGGAAAAACCTAAGTGCCCATCAACAGAAGAATGGATAACCAAACTATGGTACATACAAGCAAGGAAGACTATGCAACACTAAAGAATAATGTAGAATCTGCAAAATACTACATAACATGGATGAACTTGGAGGACATTATGCTGAGTGAAATAAATCAATCACAAAAAGATGAATATTATATTAATTCATTATTGTAAAAAGTCAAGGAAAGGTTTATATATGGAAGGAAACTTTCTTTGTTGGTTACCAGGGATGGGAGGGGAGGAAAGTGAATACTGCTAGATAGGTAGAGATAAGTCATTGATTTGGGCAAAGGGAAGGGCAATGTACCAAAAGTGAGTGATCAACACAGTGGCACTGAGGAATAGGAAGACATAAAGAGGTACACGGGAGGTCCAAACAACAAAGATGAACCCTTTTGCATGTACAGTACTGTATTATCAGTGATAGCAAGCATTAATCTATGGGGGATAGATGGGTGGACAGGCTGAATGATCAGGTATATCTAGGTAGGGGAGAGTGTGCCCATGACCATGTATAGGGTTGGCAGGCAGTGTTTCTACATGCATATTTGTATGTGCTGTAAGAATGTCCGGGTGTATAGTAGAGCTGACAAGGGACAAGGTTGTGGTGGATTCTTGGCCACAGCTAATTACCCTGAGGGAGTGGTAGTTGGACCTCTGGGCTCTGGACAAGGTTGCAGAGGACATCAAGCTCGATCAGCACAACATACTACACAAAAATATTGATCTACATTTTACTTTGGTGTGTAGTGATTGGAGTCTTAAAAGCTTGCAAGCAGCCATCTAGGTACAATGATGGGTCTCTCCTTATCCAGAGCAAAGAAGAATGAAGAAAACCAAAGACACATGAAAATAATTAGTCCAAGGTGCTGTAGACCATGAGATCCTCCACCTATATGATTATGAGACCAGAAGAACTAGATGGTGCCTAGCTTCTACTGTCAACCACTCAGAGGGGGATTGCTACAGGAGATCCTGGATAGAGTGGGAGAACAAGGAGGAACAAAACTCAAAATCATTGAAAAAAAAAAAAAAAAAGACCCAAGTTTATTGGTCTGATAGCGCCTGGTGAGACCCCTGAGACTATGGTCCCTAGTTACCCTTCAGGTCTGGAACAGAACTCACTCCTGTGACTTCCAGCCAAACAATAGACAGGCACAGCAAGGTGAACATTTACATCAGGTGGATAAACCACCTGGAGTGATCAATAGTGGGAGACTAGAAGGGCAGTGTTTGCATAGGGAGATAGCTTGGGGTGGGGGATGCATGGGAGGGAAGGATACAGGGAAGAGGTAACTATGGGGAGGAAGTGGGAAGAGAGCTGTTACATTATGGGGAATTACAGTCAATGTAATGAAGCAAAATGTGTATAAAATGCTGTATGGAAAATGAATTTGCTTTCACCCAAATCACAGTAAAATTTTTTTTAATAAAAGAGGTCAAAGAACTGTACATTTGAACCCAGCTTTTCAAAGGCTAGAGGTTTAAACCCACCGGCCACTCCTCAGAAGAAAGTCTGGGCAATCTACTTCCCTAGAGATACTGCCTCCGAAACCCAAGGAGGGGTCGCTATGAGTCAGAACCAACTTGACAGCAGTGAGTTGTTTTTTTTTTTTTTTCCTAGATTATTAATGAAAGCGTATTTGTCATGGTAAGATAGGAATATATTTTATTTTTTATTTAAGAGTTTTCAAACTTGAGTCATAATATTTTAAGCATTTAAACATATGGTATGTGGGTCTCTTGTCTTGGGCCCCACAAGCATCAGGGCAAGCCCAGAAGACACATCTTTGCCCCTCTTCCCTCCAGGATATTTTCTTATTTGAAATCAGCAACCATGGATGCTTTCCAAAGCTGTTTAAATGCAATGACAATGTGGTCCATGAAAAATACTGTCTAGTTTTGTAGCTTATGAAAGTTGTTAACTCTGGCAGCCCAACCAGATTCTTCTCTGTTCTCCTTATCCTTTAACCTCTCCAGCCAAATACTAATGGGGTAATGAGTCTGTGCCTCCGAGATAGAAGGGAGGGGGGAGGGATCTGTAATCACAAAGTGTAGATCTTTAAGACAGAAGACTTCTGCTCCTTTCACTTCACTTTCAATTCACTTAATTTTGTCTTTTTATGGGGGGGGGGGCAAAAGGAAAGAAAAGGAATGGTCTCTGTTTTTCCTTTTGTAAAACCTGGAGTATGATAACCACTCTGGTCTCATAAGAACACTGTAAAGAGGATCTCAGAGAACAGACACTGTTTCTAGCCTACATATGAAAATACATAGATACTGTAGTTTTTCCCCATTTGTTAAGCTGGCAGGATTTACTAGAGATTTTAGAAGGGAAATGTGGCTATGTTTTAAGAGATGCTATGATAGAGAAGTGGTGGAACTTGGGCAGGGAAAGCCAAGGACAGAATTCAATTCACACTTTATAAATGTGGCATTGGGGTATGTGAAGTGCCTCGTGAACTGGTTTATGTCAAGCAAACAAGAAACTTAAAGCAAACCAAGAGGCATTCTCCAGCAGCCAGTTTTCTCAGGCAGGCTCAGTGGTACGACACTCAAGTTCCAGCAAACGCCATGGAGACCACTGAAAGACTCTGTAGCTGCCAAGGCAGCTCATGTATCCTGTACACCAAGGGGACTCATTTACCCCTAAAAGCATTTGCCTTTTTGAAATGAAGTCCCTAAGCCCAAGCCTCTGAGGAAGGTGGCATAGGCTCCAGGAGAGCTCGGGGGCCGCTCCAGGGCTCAGGTGGCCCTGTGACATTTTTGATATTTCAGTGAGAACAGGTAGGCAGGAAGGAGGCTGGTGTGGGAAGCAGCACTCACACAGATGTTAGCATAAAAGAGCCTGTTTACTTGGTGATTAGTATCATGAAATAAAAGGCTCAGGTTTCATCTGCTTAAAGAAGAATGTCTCTTTTCCCACTGTGCAGCCTTTGCCACCAGCACTGAGAATATACCTTGTTAATTGGATTCCCAGGTGTCCATGTCTCAGGGCGGTCGGATTCCAGACTCGGGGTGGGCCATGATATATAGGGACTTGGGGACTTCTCTGTACTTCTGTATTCATATAATGTCTAATGGTCTGATTACCAAAGGAGTTACCCACCAGTCAGTCTCACTTCAGAATTCTGTGTTTGCAATATATCACTACAGAACAGATATTATCACCATCTTCTTCCCAATACCAGAGGAGAGGTGGGGCAGGATGGACTAGCTTAGAGTTTCTTAGAGGTCAAAGAAGGAATTAGTCAACATTCTTTTCACTACAAACAGACCTACTCAAGGCTATAGTATCCAAATTGTGCACACTCCAGAAAGAGTACTCTCTTTGTACTTTGAAACTTTGAACCATTAGATAATTGACTTTCTCTGCCATCCAGACCCAAAGAAGTCTGAACCAAGAGGCAGTTTATGTGGTGGAAAAAAATATGGACTTTGAACACAAAGAGCCCTGGGATTAATAACTGGTTCTTCCACTTACTAACTGTGTGGCCTTGTATTACTTACTTAACCTTTCTGTATCTTAGTTTTCAAATATATAAAATAGAAATAAGAATGCTGAGTTCATCGAATTACTATGCAGAGTAAATTATGGGCAATCTACTTCTGCAATGATACTGCCTCAGAAACCCAATGAGGGGTCGCTATGAGTCAGATCCGGCTCAATGGCAGCGCATTCGGTTTGGTTTTTTCAACAGGCTTTCAATAGAAGGACAACTTCATTAACAGGAAATGTGTTTTAGAAGGGAGCCTGTACCTCTCTGCTCATTGCAAAGCCTTGGAACTCAGCAGGAGCATCTGGACTGGATTCTACTCTGAATCCAGTTTTCCAAATGGGTACATCTAGATGCTTCCATTGCAAATACCATGCTTACATAAAAACTTTCAGGGTAAATAATTTCAGAAAACAATCTCTTTCTCTCCATTCCCTCTTTACCATCTCACCTCACCAAACTCCAATGTGTGCCACAAAATATGATAAGAAACTTAGTTTGGGAATTGGTAACTGGGAAAAGTGTGGAGGATGAGGCTCTCCTGGAAAGCAGTGGTTGACAAAAAGTGGAAGAACGTGACCTTGAAATGACATTAGACACCATCTAATGGAGCCCCTTTATTTCACTCTGAGGTCAAACAGCTAGACAGTGGTAGAGGGGCTCTTCTGAAACTATCAGCTGTAAGACTGCACTGTGGCTGACCAGCAAATGGACATTTTCCACATTCAAGTCCCAACTGTGAAGCCAGCACTCCTATTTTAATTGCATGTGTGTACTAGACTCTACCCAGTGAGAGACTACCTGGAGATGCCCACTGCCCTCTCTCCACCTTCTTTTTAAATTCTTGTATGCCTTATCAGATACTATATCTCTCCAGGCCCAATTCTCATTAGCCCCAATTCTCACTGATACTTTGCAATAGTATTTTTTTAAAAGCTTCAATAACACAATGATGAATATTATGTTTTGACACTATTCTTTTGCCTGATCTCATCCAGAGTTTCTCAGACACTGGAGAGAAGATGCATTAATAATATAAATTATTTTCAGTGCTGAAAGTATGTACTGAGTATGTAATAGCAAGTCTATAGAAAAGGAGATGTGCATGCATGTGTGTGTGTGTGTGTGTGTGTAGGAGTACACAGATAGAATAGATTACTTGGAACAGGAAATGGATAGATTAGAATTGTGCAAGTATCCCAGATCTTATCATAACAACAGGGAAGTTTTTATCTGTTCATTGTCTCATCTAGCTTATAGATCTGCCAGAAATTCTTGGAGTTGGACTGGAGACATCCTTCACTTTCCTTTTCCAGGACTGATTTCACACTTTGGAAACACAGAACTTTAGTTTGCTATTGGCAGAAATTTCTGTTAATGACCCTAATCTCAACAGACTTAAGTTTACAAAGCTTGCTCTCAGAGGATGCTGGAAAGGGAAAGAGATGGGAGAGTGGGCAGGACTCTGAGGCTCTTCTGCCCACACCCAGTGAAAAAAGTTGCCGTTCCGGAAACTGGAGGTATTTTGCTTTTGTAAAGCCTTGGTTGGCAAGTGAAAACATCAACTAACTCCTTTAATCCAGTTTCTAAAGGCAACTGCAGCATCCACCATCATCATTTAAAACAAACAGAATCCAAAACTAGCAAACAAGTATTAATCCCTATTTCTGTGGGCATTGTGCTTTGCAAAGGAATAAAGCAGGCCACTCAAGCAGTGATTTACAGGAAAGAGAAGTGCACAGTGGCTTCAGTGATGCATTAGGCAAGAGGTAGAGTAGAAGTCTAAGACCAGATCTCACACACTTCTTCAAACTGCCCCTGCCTAACCCACCCATCAGCATCACCTGGCCTGTAAATCTCCTTACATGGTCCTCTGGCAAGTCCTATGTAGCCTTATCATTTACAACATGTTCATAAAGTCCATAGAGTAAGACCAGTGCCAGGTTTGTCATTAGTCCATAATGACCACCAAAATATCACAGGAATAAATGATCATTGACCTCATTGCCAATACCTTTCAGAGGAAGAAAGAAAATATTCCTCACTCTTATTTTTGTTAGTTACCAAGTCCACTCCAATTCATGGCCATTTCCTGGGTGCAGCATAGAGCTGTGTTCCACAGGGTTTTCAAGTCTGTGAACTTCCAAAGAAGCAGATCTATAGGGCTGTCTTCCAAGGTGCTTTTTCTGGGTCAGTTCAAACAGCCACACTCCCAGCTAATAGTTGACCATTTAACCATTTGTACCACTCAGGAACTCCTGTTCCTCTCTAGGGCAAACTCCTTGCAGTTGAGTATTTTGGGGAAATATTCTGGTGGCCATCAGTTGAAAGTCATGACCACAGATACCTCAACTGTGACAAGAAGAAGTGTTCAGGGCAGTGCTTTTTTTGTAGGAATTCTTTGTTTTATTATCCATATTTTAAACACTTTACTATGCCTCTAGCCAAATGAAGTTTTGGAAAATTGCAGAAGGAAGCAGTACAGAAAAGAAGAACCACAGAAGAATAAGGAAAATTTTGCAATTTTTTTTTCAACAAAATGTTCTTATTGGTCAATGAATGTGAAGTAGTAAGACCCCACTATGTATATAATATTTAATAAAAGGTATTAAATTTCTCTACATATCCCCTGAATAAGCAGCTAATGTTTTCAAAATACTCTGGAAAAATATTAAATCATGCAATGTCCTAGTCAGCCCCTGGTGATATTCTTTCAAAAAACAATTTTTTTTCTATAATAAATAACTAAAAATCTACTGAGGTTGTCCATGGACTAAATATAGCAGAACCACTGTTCTAGAGACAAATGGATATTTTCCTTGAGAAGTGTCTTCTGATGAAAAACAATAGACTAAAGAGCTGAATATATTCCACTTTTCCTAATCATCTTAATTACTAAATCAGTTTGATTACATGGTCAGTCAAACTGACTGTGGATTAGTTTAAATGGCTGAGAGCGAAAAGCACACTGACCCTGTTTACTAGGTGGTTGTTTATATCAAATGAGAATTTATTATTGTACTTTGATAAGCTTTGCCAAGGATTAAATGTCTTAAAATCCAAACATTATTTGGCATATCTAACTAAACTTTTTTTTGTGAAATGTAAATCTACTTTCTCACTGTTCAAGGGCACTTTGAAAAGATGTTTTCCTCCTCAGAGCTTTGTTTTTGATTGAATAAACTTCCCAGCTCAAACAAAATAAAATGATAACTTCTTAATGTTGTCTAAAGAACCTGTGATCTGCCTCCTTGTGCCCTGCCACACCTTTGAGCTCATCTCCTCCCACTCTGCACCTGCTTACTCTGTTCCAGACACACTGGCTTCTTAACTGTAAACACACAAACATGCCTGCCCCAGGACCTTTGCAGTTACTGTTCATTTACCTTGTACCTAGTATGGTACCTGGTAAATATTGAATCTGTTGGTGAACAATTGGTCTGTGTCTGTTTCAGAGCTCTCAGTCAGTGCCCCTGCCTTACTCTTTATGTTTTCATATATTTTACTTTGTTTTAGAAGTATATCCTGTCCTCAATTCCTACTTCCATAAATGGATTGCTCTTGATAGAAGTGAAATGATATCTTCCAAGTAATTTCTTTACTGTGGGCATCTTACATTTCAGAATTTCTACTGCTGTCCCCACTAAAGTAAACATCTCCTGCAAACTTTGAAACAGATAATGAAGTTAATCTATTTTGCTTATCCATAAAAAGAGTGTGGGTTTAGTTTGGGATTTTGGCCAAGATTTAGTGCAGTTCCTATGTTGTCAAACATATTTAGTCATCCCAAAAGAGAGCCTTGTTACACTGCTTAACACAGCAAGGAGAGAGAGAGGTGGTGGCAAACCATGGGAAATGGGAGAAAGTATTTTCTCTTCCCTCTGGGAAATGTAGACAGTTGATATGGAAGATTGCATTGCAACAAAGATTGCATTGCTGGCTTGGGTGGTTTATGCTCTACTTGTAGTACATTATTATAGACTAGTTCTATTGTCTTGGTGGACAATGGAGGGTTTTATTTCAACATTATGTACAGAATGCCCATATAGTCTCTTTCTTCCCTCCTCCAGATGCAGAAAGATATTTAGTATCAGATTTCTGAAGGAGCCATGTCAAAGTGAAGAGGTATAAACATTTCCGTTTTTTTTTTTTTCTCTGTCTATGTCAGCTTTCAAAGTCCAGTAATTCTTCTGTTGTTTGTGATGAAAGAGTAAATCATAGTACGTTAGAATACAGCTTCCTTAGGCAAGTCTGCGCAAACAAAAATGAGCAATGAAACAGGATCCAAGAGAAGGGTTTCCACCGCAAACACCTCAAGTGCAGGTCTTTAAATAATTTAAGGGAAAAATGGTTTAAGTATAAAAACTCAGAAAAATTTACTTTTAAGTAAAATCTCTAATTTTCCTCCCTTCTCCATATTTCTACCTCATCATATACATATGCAAAATCTGAAGCTCCATCTTCCCAAGTAGAAGTGTAAAAACACAATGCATGACCAATGCACATGCAGAGTGATTGTTTTAATTAATTCATAACTTATACGTGTCATCTGCTGGGATGTGTATTAAAGAAGGTTGCTAAAACTTAATTTTAACTGCACTTTATTATCTCTGTGATTTCTGGATTTTCTCTTGTCATTTGTGAGTCAGGGATTATCCTTATTAAATAGAAAATTGCACAAAGGCAAAAGGTAGATTGAGACATATTCAACTTCAAGTCTTTTTCTTTTCTTTTTAATTTGGCCAAGAAGATAAGAAAGAAAAAAAAAAAAAAGCTTCCAGATATATCATGGTGATAATGCAATGTCATTGTCATAAATTATTCAACAATTAAGGACAGTTCCTTGTTAGGTCACAAGATTTAGTCCTCCACATATGTTCAGCCTTAATTATCTTCCATTAGCCTATTTCACTGTAAGTTTGGCATGGTCAAACCAGTTCATTGTTAAGTGACTACCCCCTGAAGCCATATTGATCTGTCTCTTGCTAAAGAAATTGAGTTAAATGAGAATAGTGCTTTGGTATCACTTTGTATTCTTAAACTTTGTATGCTGCAGTTTCTCCATCTTCAAAACAGAAATGCTTCCTCAGAATCAAAGGGTTGTTGTTGTTGTTGTTGTTATGTGCCGTCAAGTTGGCTCTGACTCATAGTGACCCCTCCTTGGGTTTCCAAGGCAGTATTACTACTGAAGTAGATTGCCCAACATTCCTTCTGAGGAGTGGCTGGTGGGTTTGAACCACCAGCTTTCTGGTTAGCAGGCAGATGTCTTAGGCACTATGCCAAGTAGCATTCATAAATTTCCGTACTTGCAGAGTGTGGGGAGTGGAATATAGGAAAAGAAGTTTCTTGGACTTAATATTGTGATAATCATTACTAGCATTTTGTGTATGTATTTCAAATGATTGATTGAGTAGATTTCATAAAATCATAAGTAAATCTCAGGCTCAATTTCTGCAAAACAGGTGGCTACGTTTTTAGAAGGTTTGGAAGAAGTATAACTGATTTTATTGCTTTGCTAATCAAGGCAAAGTCACTTCTCTGGAGAAATGAAATAACACTCCCACGTTGCCTATCTTCTTTCCTTTTCATTCACACTGCAACCACCTCTATTTCGCCTCTTATCATGCCACACCTTTAAATGTTTCAATAACTTCTTAACTGACTTCCCTGGCTCCTCTTCCCCTCCTCCTGGTTCATCCTACAGATTACCCTCCAGATTCATTTTCATAAAGCACAGCTCTTTTGGTTCCCTAGTGCCACTCTGATAAGAATACACCGCAAATGGGATGGCTTTAACAAACAGGATTTTATTCTCTTACAGTTTGGAGGTTTTAAGACTGAGTTCAAAGTGCCAGGCTCTAAGGACTGGGTGAAAGCCCTTCAACCTTGGGCTTCAGCTCTGCCTTTTGCTCCCAGTCCACTGAAGCTAGAGGATTTGCTTCACTCAGACAGCTGCTGGCTGCTGAGGCTGACAAACACAGGGTCAACAAATAAAATGGCACTGTTCCAATATTACCAAACAACATGGCAGGCCATTTATTCAAGACAATTGAAAGTCCCAAGATAAACAGAACATGGCAGTCTGCTGAACAATGACTCAGCTGCATGCAGAGTTCAAGCATGCCGTAATCTAGAGACCATTCCCAAAGCTGCGTTTTAATATATGGAAAGCAGACCACGTCCCTAAAGCAGCTACTCAGCTGCTTGCGGTAGATCCCGCCATGGAGTTGATTGCCACTCTCATCATGGGGAGTAACTACCACCAGCTACCCAGTCACTCAAGCCACTCAACTTGCCTAGGCAAGTTGACACATAACCTTAACTACCATAAAAGCTAAGTCCCCAAACCCCTACTCAAAATCTCTTGTTTCTCCACCTGTTATGGAATTAAGACCAAACACTAACCTAACAATTCCCAACTTTCAGTCTCAAGTCTTACTATTTCTCAAAGTTGAACTCTAAATCAATTAATTTTGGACTGTTTTCTGATCATTGATTGCCCTTCTAGGCTCCATTTTGCTGCTTCTGCTGTAGCCTCTTAGCCCATTCAACTTTTATTGAGTGGAAGTATAACCTCTACACCAGCTATTATCCCCACTACAGCCCAAATACTCTCCATTTTAGATTTTGAAGTGTATAGTCTGCATCATAGATATGACATATCATCGTAGTCTGGAATATTATGTGTATGGGTGCAAATCTTAGCTCTCCCACCAGACAGCAACCTACTGAAAGATAGAGGTCATAACATATGTGTACCTAGCACAGTGTCTTGGTGAGTGAAGGGTGTTGTATTGACTAAATATTCACACACTGAATACGTTAACAAAAACAAAAGCAGAGCTCTACGATTTAAAAAAAATAGAGAAACTTTTTTTTTAAAAATGGAAGACTCATTTTATCTGTCAGTATAATGACCAATGTAGAACAGGCAGAAAACATTATATAAGCCATTTCTTATGAAAATTCCAAACATAAGATGATAATTTTTTGCTAGGACTGAATGTTCAAATGAATCCAACCTGCATTAGTACTAAATACTCCAATTTAACACTGCTTTTGCAGGTTAAGGCAAGTGAATCTTTACCATTGGAGGATGTTCTGGTATTACAGAAATGAGATGGTCATTTGCATCATTAAACGCCTTGTAGTTATAAGCATCAATGAACTCATGGTCAATTCACAAGGGTGATTCAGTCCACAAGATGGTGCATGTCTGGATAATGAGTTCCATTAATGCTGTGCAGAAATTCAGAGCTGGAAGGCTAAAAATATTTGCAAAGGTAATGTTTACACTAGTCATTGAATACACTGGCAAGGCAAACCATAAAAGTTAATAAATCAGAGATGTAGGGGTGGGGGAGGAAATAATATCACAACCATCAGAGGAATTTTGAATGATCTAATAAAATGCCTTACCTTATATTTTTAAAATTTTCTATGGGAAACAATCATCAGAATTTATTGATATTATAAGACTTTATTCCTCACACAGTAAAAACTAATTGCCTTACAATTAGATTACCAATTGTATGCCAATTTAATTAAGGAAGTGACTTAAATATGTCATGTGTACATTTATTCTTTATATCAAAAGGCTGGGAATTACACAGCCCTCAAATATTTCCTGTCTTCCAAGTATGAAATAGTAGGCCCATTCTGGGTGTAAGTGTGCTTTTCTCATAAATTTTGATTTTAGAAATATATAACAGTTTCATAGCCCAAGTAATGAAAACGTATTTGAAACCAAAAGACTTGTTTTCCATCTTATGTTTCAGATCATTTACTCAGGAGAATATGCTGATGGCCTGGTGTCTGTTGTCTTCACTGAGTCTGAGAAAAAATATAAGAGTAAATAAAGGATCCATCCGAGTAGTGTGATTTCAAGAGTAGATTCTAGAAGGAAGAGCAAGATGGCAAAGTGAGTGGATACTCCCATTTACTCCTTAACAACTCACCCAATGAACAATAAATAAAAATAAGCACAGACTAAGATCTCAGAACTCTGGATGGCAGTTGAGGTGTTGGAGAGTCTAAATGAGTTCAGAACAGGGGGAAAGAGGAGCTGGGATGGCACAGAAGCTGGAAGAAACTACCCAGTAAAACTGGGAGCACTCACTCATCACAGCCATTTCAGGATGGGACTGGGAAGCACATCAATCAGAGAATAAAGAAACGGTGCTAATCTGAGAAAGATGCACCCTCATTTTCTAATGTGGTACATATTGGCCATCAGAATTCATAGGCTGCATAATTGGGAAGGAGTGAAGGGAGACCTTGATGCTATAAGAGACTGCTGTTGGATCTCACTAATGGCTAAGATGGACAGACACTAGGACCAGTAGGAACTGTAAAGGCAGCAGAGTGAAGGGAATGCTTCTAACAGACAGTATCATAGAAGGAAATGACCAGCTTCCTGGCCACAGCAGAATACCATGGGAGAGCCTGTGAAGAGGTGCCCATGAAGGAAAGAGAGCTTCCCTCCTTAGCCTCAAGAAGCTCAAGCCCCCAGGACCATGGTCACAGGGAACATTAAGCTCGATTGGCATAACATACTACACAAAAACCAAGGGCATAGCCATTTTGAATGTTCACAAGCGGCAGCCATTTTGGAAATTTAAGGTGACTGAGGGTGGAGCCATTTTGCATGTTTACAACCTGCAACCATTTTGGATATTTAAAGTGATAGCATTCTCATTTGGATTCCAGGGACCTCTGGCTTTGTTTGCCAAGGTTGGCAGGGACATGTGAGAGGCTGACAACAGAAAAGGAGACAGGTGGTAAGTGTATAAGTGCTGCCTACTAGCATATAGCAGAGCACCGTACCCTGCTTGCACAGATAACATACCAATAAAACAAAGAAAATGAAAATTGTGAGCAAATCATTCCAACATAAAATCACCAATTAAATATAAACAAAAAAACATCACAATGCCTCAGAGACAACAGAGCATCACAGTCCACACAAAGAACAAGATAAAGCAGGAGAAACAAGGGACCAGGATACAGACCAAAAACACATCCCTGAGGAAGATGCAGCATTGTTGTTGTTGTTGTTAAGTGCTGTTGAGTCATTTCCAACTCATAGCGACCCCATGCACAGCAGAATGAAACACTGCCTGATCCC
>NW_006921886.1:2507668-2508738 GCF_000298275.1 Orycteropus afer afer
GGAAAACACAGAGAATACCCTAGAACAATTTCAAAAGACAATACAAGAACAAAATGACAAAATAAATGAAAAATTAGAAATGATACAAAATCTACACACAGAAATCCAGAAGATTAATACTAAATTTTCAGAAATAGATAAGACATTGAATGGGCAAAGTACCAGAATTGAATCAATGGAAGACAGAACTAGGGAGAATGAAGGCAAATACCTGAACACTTCTTTGGAAAATGATCAATCGGAAAAAAGATTGAAACAAAATGAAGAAAGCCTAAGGTTCATGTGGAATACCATCAAAAGGAATAACTTACATGTAATTGGAATTCCAGAAGAGGAAGAGACAAATAAAACCACAGAGAAAATTGTTAAAGATTTGTTGGAAGAGAATTTTCTTGGTATGATGAAAGACGAGAATGTATCGATTCAAGAAGTCCAATGAACCCTAAACAATAGAACCCAAAAGAAAACACCAAGACACATCATCATCAAACTCACCAAAACCAAAGCCAAACAAAGAATCCTGAAGACAGCACGAGAAAAACAAGAAGTTACCTACAAGGGGCAACCAATAAAACTAAGTTCATATTTCTCGGCAGAAACCATGCAGGCAAAAAGACAATAGGGATGGTATATATAAAACACTGAAAGAGGAAAGTTTCCAACCAAGAATTATGTACCCAGAAAAATTGTTCCTCAAATATGATTGTGAAATTAGGACATTTCCAGATAAGCAAAAATTAAGGTAATTTGTTAAAACCAGATCAACCTTACAAGAGGTGCAAAAGGGAGCCCTTTGGACAGAGAAGCAACAACAGCCGATAACAACTGACCATTAACACATGTGATGACCACGATGACATAACCCAGAAACCAACCCAGCTATGGAAATATCCAAAATAAATAAGCCTACAAGATTGTAATCAGGAAACCAGAGACATCAATTGACAAATGAGGACAACTACAAACCAAAAAGAGGGAAAAAACTGGGTAGTTACAGAACTTCTGAATGGTAAGGAGGTCAAGACAGCTACAAGATAGAACAGACTGTTCTGAACTTGGGAAGAAAACTA
>NW_006921886.1:2509952-2510927 GCF_000298275.1 Orycteropus afer afer
AAAAAAAAAAGAGAGAGAGAGAGAGAGAGAGAGCAAGAGTGGCCATACTAATATCTGATGAAATAACTTTAAATCAAAATCTACTACAAGAGGTAAAGAAAGACATTACATAATAATAAAAGGATCAATTCAGGAAGAAGATAACAATTACAAATACATGTGCACCTAACAGCAATGCACAAAAACACATGAAACAAATACAGACTAATATGAAGGGAGAAATAGACAACTCCACAATAATGACAGGAAATTCAGCACATCACTTTCGATTATAGACAGGAAGATTCTAAAAGGAAGATCACTAAAGACATCAAGAACTTAAATAAATCATAAATCAATTGCACTTATCAGACATATAGAATACTTGACCCACCATCAGATAGAAACACATTCTTCTCCAGCTCACATGGATCATTTTCCAGAATAGACTATATGCTAAGACACAAAACAAGTTTTAACAAATTTAAAAAGTTTGATATCAGACAAAGCATCATGTCTGATCATAATGGTATGACGCTAGAAATCCAAAACAGGAAAAATAAGAACTAGCACACTACTAAAAACCTATCGGGTCATAGAAAACATCAAAAGTGAAATTTAAAAATTCCTAGTATCAAACAAAAATGAAAATACAACATGTCAAAATCTTTGGAACACAGTAAATCAGTGGTCAGAGAGAAATTCAAAGCAATAAATGCCTACATTAAAAAGAAGATCCTAAATCATTAACTTAAATTGATAACTTGAATAAATAGAAAAGGAAGAGCAAAAGAAGCCAAAAGCTACCAGAAAAAGGAAATAATAAAGATCAAGGCAGAAATAAATGAAACATGGCTGAAAATATTTGGCTGCTAACCAAAAAGTCAGCAGTTCAAACCACCAGCCAGCTGTTCTTCAGGGGAAAGGTGAGGCTTCTCTAAAAATTTGCAGCCTTGGAAATACTCTGGGGCACTTCTACTCTGCCCTAAAGGGTTG
>NW_006921886.1:2511051-2528981 GCF_000298275.1 Orycteropus afer afer
AATTTTTTTTTTTTTTTTTTGGTGCCTGGCACAAAGTGAGTGCTTGGTAGATGTCATTAGAAAACTAAAATAAGAAAATAAATGACACACGTTTCCTAAAAAAAAAAAAAGGAAGAAAGAAAGAAATGAAACACAAAACTGAAAGAATCAAGAAAATTAAAAGTTGGTTCTTTGAAAGGATCAATAAAAGAGACAAACCACTGGCTAGGAAAAACAAAACAAAACAAAACAAAAAGAACAGAAGAGGCAGATAACCAAATTAAGAAATGAAATTGGAGACATTACAACCAATCTAGCAGAGATAAAGAAGATAATAACTGATTACTCTGAAAAATATTATTCCAACAAATTTCAAAACCTAGATGAAATGGACAAATTCCTAGAAACGTACTGCCTACTCCAACTAACACAAACAGATGTAGAAAATTTAAACAGACCCAATACAAAATACAAGATTGAAGATATCATCAAAAGACTGCTAACAACAACAAAAGCCCATAACCACACGGCTAAATGGAAGAATTCTACCAAACATTCAGTTACACCAATTCTATTCAACTTCTTCAAAAACATAGAAGAGGAAGAAACACTAGCAAACTCTTTCTATGAAGCCAGTATAATCCTGATACCTGAACCGGGCAAAGACAACAGAAAGTAAGAAAATTACATACCAATATCCCTTGTGAACATAGATTTTCAACAAAATTCAGCCAATAAACCTCAGTAACATATACACACACACACACACACACACACACTATGATCAAGTACGATTTATACCAGGATTACAAGGCTGTTTCAACATTAGAAGATCCATCAATAACAACAATAATATGAAGAATTGTGATGAGTCCATGAAACATTATAACACAGATGGATCTAGAGAGTGTAATGCTAAGTGACATAAGTCAAGTAACTCAATTTCCTCAAATATATGAGGAAACACATTGTATGATCCCTTTTTTTAATTACAAGACAAGGATAAATATGTTGTTGTTGCTGTTGTTGTTGTTATGTGCCGTCGAGTCAGACCTGACTCATAGTGACCCCTCCTTGGGTTTCCGAGGCAATATCACTACAGAAGTAGATTGCCCAACCTTCCTTCTGAGGAGTGGCTGGTGGATTTGAACCACCAACCTTAGGCACCACGCTACCAGAGCTCCTAAGGATAAATATAGAGATACCAATATTCATTGGTGGTTTCCAGGGAAAAAAGAAGAGGGGAAAGGACACTTAAGGCTGCAAAGACTTCTCTTTTTTGATAATGGGAAAAGTGGCACTTAATGTGGATGTCATAGTAGGCACAGCACAAACGAAGTAATATGTGTTGAAGGAAATATGGATGGGTATAAGCACTTGACTGCTAACCAGAAGGTTGGCGGTTCAAACCCACCAGCCACTCCTCGGAAGGAAGGTTGGGCAATCCTACTTCCGTAGTGATACTGCCTTGGAAACCCAAGGAGGGGTCGCTATGAGTCGGGGCCGACTCGATGGCACATAACAACAACAACAACAACAACATAAGCATATTGGTATAGAGATAGGTACAAGTGTGTACATAGGTGAGAACAGATATAAGTATCTATACGTACATGTAAATGCAAGCATATGGGTGCAGGCACATATATTCATTCAAGATACAAAAACAGATATTCCTTAATCAAACACCTTCCAGGATTAGTTTTCTGGATTAGGACCATAGTCTCATGGTACAACTCAGTTATCTGGCATAACATAGTTCACAAAAATCATGATCTGCAACCTAGAGAAGTGAGTAGAATCTGGGGGCTTAAAAGTTTGTGAGTAGCCCTAACTAGGACAGACTCTCTCCCTTTAGCGGGAGCTGGGAACACATTAGGACTATGCGCACGTCTGTGGAAACCAAAGAAGAAGTGACTGTACCAGGGAGACCACTGGCTGAGGACTGTGTCAGAGTCCATACAGAAAAGCAAGCTGGACTATCTAGTCCAGAGATGCAGTCAGCTGGTCTTTGCAGCTGACCAGCTCCAAAATGCTAGGGAATCCTACATTTAGGATGGCAGCCCATTTGCCAGGACCGAGCTTGTGGAGTTTTTGTGAATAGGTGACTGTGTAAAGACCTGCTTTTAGGTTTTGCTTTCAAAAGAGTCGAGGCTAAGCTCCTTTAGAAAAGTCACGTAGTGCTTCCCTCAGAGAGGGTAACTGCACAATGGTGCTGGCTTGGTGGGGACTGCGTGTATCTGATCTTTGCAATATGTAACAAATGTTTGAAATGTATTATCACAAAGTGTTAGATGCAAAGACTACAGACACCAGTGTGAATCCATATTTGTTTGTGAACTTGAGCTAAACTGCATTGTTGGTCTTTGCCTCATGGGACATTTCTTATTGGTTAGGGTTTTAAAGTAATCTTTACTTCCTTTTATGTTTTCACCAATGTCATCCCAATTCTCACATTTTCCACAAACTCCGTTTAGGGAAAAATGTTTCAATCTCTGTTAGAAGTTGACTCTGATAAGCAGCTGCCAGATAACTCCTCAGCACAGTACAAGAGAGGAGAGCAGGGAGTTGGCGATTCGGGTTGGAAGTTATCAGTGGCTCTACAAATGCCAGGAAAGGAAAAGGCCATAATTAAAATCATGAAAAGTACTCAAATATGTGTTTTAAATCTTCAAATTAAATTTGGGTGGGATAATTAAAATGCATTATAATCCCATTAACTCATTTATAGAATTTTGAGTGTTTTTGTAGTTCAGTGATGTCTTATTCAACAATGTGAAGGTAAATATTACATATGCATTGGGGGTCGTGTAAAACTTCAATATAATTTCACTACAATACATTACCCTTTTTATTGGGGAAAAAAAAGTCTGTAAGTAACTATCTAAGACGCAACTACAGGTCTCCTCTTGCCAGGAGCAAAACAGTAAAAATGCAACCAGAAGCTCAGAGAAGAAACAAGTCTACATGAGCCACAACCTCATCAATCCTGAGACTAGAACTAGATGGTGCCTGGCTACCACCACTGACTTTTCTGACTGGGATCACAATAGATGGTTCCAGATAGAACAGGGAAAAAAATGTAGAGGAGAACTCAAATTCTCATTTAAAAAAAAAAAGAAAAATTGAGGAAGAGGAAGACATAGAGAGGTAAATGGGAGGTGCAGACGACAAAGATGAACCCTTTTGCACATACAGTACTGCATTGTCAGTGAAGGCAAACATGGGTATACGGGTGGATAGATGGGTGGTTAAAAAAAAAAATCAGATACATTGGAATAGTTGAGAACAGAGAACTCCCTGAGACTGCAACCTGGGACAATCTTGAAACCTAGAACAGCACCTATCCTCTGAGATCACCTTTTAGCAAAAAAGAAGAGTGACACACAAAATGAAGGATATTACTAGTAAGATCAGTGCTCTACTTAAAAAAAAAAAAAAAAAAAAAACACTGGTATGAGGCCAAAAGGTCAATAATTGCTCAAAAGCAAAGATGAGAAGGTAAAGGGGAAGGAAAACTATTGTTAGGTGCAGTCAAGTTGATTCTGACTCATAGCAAACCTATATACAACAGAATGAGACACTGCTCAGTCCTGCTCCATCTTCACAATTCTTTCTATGCTTGAGCCAATCATTGCAGTCACTGTTTCAATCCATTTCATCTAGGATCTTCCCCCTTTTTCTCTGACACCCTACTTTACCAAGCATGGAATCCTTTTCCAGGGACTGGTCCCTTCTGACAACATGACCCAAGTAGGTGAGACACAGTCTGGTCATTCTACCTTCTAAGGAGAATTTCAGCTGCACTTTCTCCAGGGTAGATTTGTTCATTCTTCTGGCAGTCCATGATATTTTCAGTATTCTTTGCCAACACCATAATTCAAAGGCATCGACTCTTCTTCGATCTTCCTTATTCATTGTCCAGTTTTCACATGCATATGAGGTGATTGAAAATGTCATGTCCTGGATTAAGTGCACCTTAGTCTTCAAAGTGATATCTTTGCTATTCAACACTTAGAGAGGTCTTTTGCAGCAGATTTTCTCAATGCAATACAATGTCTGATTTACTGACTACTGCTTTCATGAGTGTTGAGTGTGGAGCCAAGTAAAATGAAGTCTTTGACAACATCAATCTTTCTCCGTTCATCATGATGTTGCAAGGATCTGAGGATTTTTGTTTTCTTTGTATTGAGGTGTAATCCATACTGAAGACTGTAGTCTTTGATCTTCATCAGTAAGTGCTTCAAGTCCTATGCACTTTCAGCAAGCAAGGCTGTGTCATCTGTCTATTGCCTGTTGTTAATGAGTCTTCCTGATGCCATGTTCTTCCTCACATTAGCCCAGCTTCTCAGATTATTTGCTGAGCACACAGATTGAAATAGTATGGTGAAAGGATACAACCATGACACATCCCCTTCCCAATTTCAAACCATGCAGTATTCCTTTATTCTGCTTCAACAACAGGCTCTTCATCTATGTACAGGTTCCTTACGAGCACAAATAAGTGTCCTGGAATTCCCATTCTTCTCAATGTTATTTGTAATTTGTTATGACCCACACAGTCAAATGCCTTTGCATAGTCAATAGAACACAGGTAATTCTGGTATTCTCTGCTTTCAGCCAAGATCATTCTGACATCACCAGTGATACCTTTTGTTGTATGTCTTTTTCTGAATCCAGTTTGCATTTCTGGTAGTTCCCTGTCAGTATACCACTGCAACCACTTTTGAATTATCTTCAGCAACATTTTACTTGTGTATAATAATAATATTGTTCGATAATTTCCACATTTTATTGGATTACTTTTCTTTCTAATGGGCACAAATATGGATTTCTTCTGGTTAGTTGGCCAGGCCAATGTCTTTCAAATGTGCCAGCATAGATGATTAAGCACCTCCAGATCTGTATGCATTTGTTGAAATTTCTCAGTGGTCATTCCATCGATTCCCAGAGCCTTGTTTTTTGCTAAGTCCTTTGGTGCGGCTTGGACTTTGTCCTTCAATACCATTGGTTCTGGATCATATGCTACCTCCTGAAATGACTGAACATCAACTAATTCTTCCAAGGTGTCTCTGGATGGACTCAAAGTTCCATACTTTCAATTATCAACAGAACACATCTGTACCATCCTGAGAGAGGAATAGGGAAGAGAAAATCTGAAGTTAAAGGAAAGCATGTTAATGAAGAGCACAAAGTACAGAAGATTATCCTACAGAAACCAGGATATCAATTTGAAACTTGCCTATTTCCTAACCTTACCATCTCTCTGCCAAGAGATAGTAAATTGTGGGAAGTCAGTGAAGAAAGATGTTTCAAGCATTTAAATATTGTTATTATTAAGGAAGACCATGTAATATATCACTCACATAAGACGCAAAAGGAGGTACTACTTATAACTTTGTTAGGACAGCCAGAAGGCAGGCAGGCAGGCTAGAATATATGATTATCCAATGTATACCTCTGTTTAGGACCACAGAAAACTATTGCTATGGTTCTGGTCTCTTGGATAATTGATTTTCATCTTTAATTGTTCTTGACAGTTGAATAATTGATTCCATAGCTACTGTTTACCAATGATATTTGTTTTCTAACTCCTGATCTAATTTCAATGTATTAGATGCTTATTTATCTTAATAAATGCTTCCTTCTCTGACACCTGACCCTGAGGTGAAAAGTGGCAGGCACACACCGCTGCAAATTGAGCTAGGTGCCTCTCCAAGAGAAAGCCAATTCTTTAACACAGGAGAGACTGGAAGACTTTGAAGCATGAAGGTTCTTTAAGGGAGGCTGAAATCCTTGTAGTCAGAAAGGAAATAATTTTAGGCATTGAAGGAAAATGACAAGTGAGAGAGAATGAAAAGGGAGTTTCCAAAACTTCTGCAACAAAGAGAGTAAATGGCTCATTTATTAAAAAAAAAAAAAAAAAACCTATAGTTTTATTTCATGTTTCCCTAAATTACATCGGACTGAATCCCATGATCCTAAGCCATGGTTACTCTTCTCCCTTCTTCTCCTTGAAAATGACCCTGTGTGATTCCATCATTGGTAGGTAAACCTTTATGCCCAAATCTAAGCTCTGTTACTGGGGACAGACTCTGCATGGCCCAGGGCACTCCTTTGGTCTGTTTACACTTCGCTTTCACTGTGTGGGAACTAGAAAGGATCACTCAGTATGTTCAAAATTTTACCTCCTGAGCTAATTTAGCAACAACAACAACTAAGCGATGTTCTAGATATATTCATGGATTTTAATACAGAGAACTACAAATGCTTTCCATTATGAGCTATGTTTTCTGTCAAAAAAAAGCAGAGCCTGCATTTTAATGTGATCACATGCACACACCAGGCCCTGATTTCCTAAATTGCGCTTACTAAATAGAATTCCTCGACCAAACCACAGATCCATGTTTCCCCCAAGGGACTTACTATTCTAGTTCTCCAATGAAACTTGATTCTGTACAGTTCAAGGTTGAGCCAAGGTTGTAATAAATCTACTTTCAAACACTTCAATTTATTTATCATGAGATTTTAAATTATTTGATTCTATATATGCTAGTTTAATAGACCAGAATATACATAGCACTGAAAGTTAATCTCTTAGCCATTTGCCTATTTATTCACCATTTATCAATTCATTTTGGTTAGAAATATATTTATTCCAGTGCATTTGGCTGATGAAAGCATACAATGGATAGCTTTCCTGATCATTTAGAACAGGGGAAAGGCTAACAGTAGCTTTTTTCACTTTTCTCTTCTCTGTCTCTTCCCCTGCTGTCAAAGAATGTCAGCTTTAGTTGGGTCTTCTAAATGTGTTTTTCAAAAACTCTGAGTAAACTTAATTTTGGAATCTTTTAAATGCCAACAGTGAGTGTTTCCTTGTGTGTCGCCCTTAGTAGAGCAACCCAGGTTGCCATGGTGAAATGGGTCAGCGCTGTTTGCCAGGCAGCCCATGAAACGGCAAACTGGCTGCTAGCGTAGTGATAGCAGCACAGGCCCAAGCAGTTCACGATCTATAGCTGAATCTAGGTCACTGGGATTCTTTCATGCTGCAGCTGTCCATGTGGGACTTCCATCTCTACCAGGGTTCATAAAGCCATATGCATGCTGAGCATCCCCTGTGGCTGTAAACACTGCCATTCTGAGAGCTCCTCTCCTTCTGTTGGCCATGTGTCATTTTTCGCATTTAATTGAGTTCCATTGTCATAGGAGCTGGACAACATTCTTTGTGTGTATATGCATGTGTGTGTGTGCATGCGCATGCATACGTGCATGTGTGTGTATGAGAGGTACAGAGAGAGACCTTGCTCTTGAGCCAGCATGCTGAAATTTCCTCCCATTTAAATGCATATTTCTGCAGAATGAGCTAAATATTAATATCTCATTCCTCTCTTAATGTAAACACCAGCAGCAAGATTTGGCAGCTCATAAAAAAGAGAAAGAACTTGGGCTTTTCTCCATACCCAGCATGTGTATTTTTTGTTTCTGGGTACCATTAAGTTAACACCATGTCTGTAGTGTGTCTGAAATGGCAGGGATTCAGTGAGGTTGAAGGCGAGCTGAGAGCAGAGAGCTTGCGCATTTCTGTACACTTGACTGTTTAAAAGCCTCCTGTTGCTAGGAAAACTCTAAATTGTTCTTTCTTGTCACAACTGTGAATTATACATTTGTGCCCATTTATTTGACATGATCGTTTAAATATTCATTTGAAATTATCTTTTTCTGTTCTATTTAAAATCCATCATCTGTATAAAGATTATAGACAACAAATCTTCTTTCATATTTATATTTTTATGTTTCCTTTTTCTATAATTGCCTTTCTCATCTTGGGCTCATTGCTTAATTGAAGAGCAAGTTTTTTTAAAGTGTTTGTCCAATTTAGGATGACTTCTTGTTGTTGTTGTTGTTATTTGCATCGAGTCGGCCCCGACTCATAGCGACCCCTCCTTGGGTTTCCGAGGCAGTATCACTACGGAAGTAGGAATGCCCAACCTTCCTTCCCAGGAGTGGCTGGTGGGTTTGAACCACCAGCCTTCTGGTTAGCAGTCAAGTGCCTTAGGCACTATGCTACCAGAGCTCCTTAGGATGACTTAGGACTTCCAAATTTTCAGTCTAGAAGATAAATATGCATTCACCTTCACACAGAGACTCCTAATACGTCACTTGTTTCTATTTAACCTGCACTGTATAAAAATTTTAAAACACAGGATCTTTTCTCAATTTAACATTAAAAGGGAGGAAAAGAGTGTTTTTATCTCTACAACATGTAACAGAAAGATTTGTATTTATCCACTTCCTTCTTCAAAGAAAAATATTTCAGAAATAAAATAATAGCAGAAGGAAATATGACATAAAGATCCAAATATCAAACCATGGTAAAGACAGGAAGAGGAATACACTTGGTAAGATAAGAGCCAGGTGGAAGCGTTAACCTTGAAAAAGGGGGAAACCAATCTTAAAGTATAGAGGAGGGAAGTAAAGATGGTTAAAAAGCAGAGAAATTTGGAAAGTGATGAATAAGAATTTTTTAGGCACCTAAGACCATTAGTAATAAAAGTCATTGTCATTTAAATCAGTGTTTGTTATGTGTTAGGCCCCATGTTCAGTGTTTTCATGCATTGTCCTGCCTCTTTTTATCCTTACTACAAAGTTAGGAGTGAAACACTATTATTACTCCCATTTCACAGATCAGGAAAGTGTGTGGGAGGGGAGGGATTTGAGCTAATTGACTGGAACCTCCCAGCTAGTCAGTGGCGGGGTAGACAGTCAGACTCAGTTGGTCTCCCTCCAGATCTCAAGCTTAACGACCACATGATTGACACTTCTCTGGCAACATACCATCTCTGTTTTCCATCAAATAGACCTACTGCCCTCAAGTCAATTCTGACTCAGAGCAACCCCAATTGGGGTTCTAAGCTCAGAGAGACACCCCCCCCACACACACACACACATTGAGTTTCCAAGGCTGTTAAGTCTTCAAGGAAGTAGATTGAATTATCTTCCTCATGCTCCCATGGAGCAGCTTTGAACCACTGACCTTCTGATTGGCAATCATATGCCTTACCCACTATGTCACCAGATCTCCTTTAAATAGATACCATATATTCCTTCTCTTATCACCTCATTCCCTGTAAGGAGATATGCTTTTGTTTGTTCTTCCTGGAATCCTACAGATCAATTCAAGGCCCAGCTGAGAGTCCAGCTACCCAAAGAAGACCACTTCTCTTGCTCTCAGCTTCTTCTGATTCTTGGAGCATAATTTCCTATTCATTCATATGAAACTGACTGCCTGTACCTAGGACTATTGTGAATTATCTTCCTGGAGATATATCCTTTGCCCATATCTAGAGAATAGGCTTCTCGTGGGTAAGGATTATATCATGCACTTCTTCGCCAACATCTAGTACTGGGCCTACCATATAAAGGTACTGAAAAAGTTTATTTGATTACATTTTCCAAAAACAAAACTCAGTATAAACATTGTAAGTAAACTTAAAAACTATGAAAACACCTCAAATATAAACTGAGATATTTGGTTTCAGCTGGGTTAAGAGTCTGGTTTGCCATGTCGCCTTAAGGCCCTATATGGATTTGGTGCCCAAAATCTACTTCCATCAAGTCAATTCTGCCTTTAGGACAGAGTAGAACTGACCTATAGTGTCTCTGTGGTGCAATAGATTGCTTTTATATGGCCTTTCTAGCCATGGTCTTATAACTCCCATCAAAAGATTCAATGGGATCATGCAAATAAGATATATGGAAGCCTAGGAATGTTGTGCGATCTACTTCTGTAGTGATACTGCCTCAGAAACCCAATGAGTTGGGTCCAACTTGAGGGCACATAACAACAACAATGAAGGAATCGCTCAGTTTTGCCATCATGCTAGGTTTAAAATGAGATATCCCAGAGGTGACAGAGGGGCTCTGACTACGGCCATGAGGAAGAGACAGAAACAGAGAACAACCTTTGGACTCAGGCTGCTTGTGCTGGTGAACCTCCTAGACCCAGGAGACAAAGTTGTAACACCAAAAGATGAGAGATGGTGAAAAGTAGTGGCAGAGAAATGATGGCAGCAGATTAGCAGAATAAGGAGGTTTGGAGGAGACAGTGTAATGGGCTTGGCACTTGGCAGAGCTAGGCTTCCCGACCCACAGAGCAAGAGAACTGAGTGCCTTGGGCCAAAGCTTGCTGGTGGTGTGGGGTGCCTCTGGACCCTTACTGGCAAAGCTATAGATCTTTGTAACACTTTTCTGAGCAGGGCAGACACCATGCTGACACAAGAGGCCCAAGAGGTATGAAAGGCTGAGGGACACAGGCTCTGAGGAGCTGAGGGCCAAAGATAGGCCTGCCTGCAGGCACAGCTGATCAAAGAACTGTATCCTGAGTAATTTCTGATCCTGAAATTGTAACCTGTGAGTATTGTCTATGAATTCTGTGTAGCCATTACAATGAATTATTAAATCCAGCATAGAAGTAGAATGTGCCATAGCAGGGACAGCTGATGTCAGATCTGGTAAAAGGGTTGGTGAGAGGAGGTACGTCTGACCTATCCTTCATAGGAATCAGCCTTGGGCAGATGCCAGTGGTGATTCTATCTCCCCCTCAGGAAGTTAGAGGAGTTCAGATGCCTCACCATGCCATTTTCAGTTTCTAAGGCTGTAAATCTTTATGGAAGCAGACTGCCACATCTTTCTCCCACAGAATAGCTAATGAATTTGAACTGCTGACTTTTGGTTCAGCAGCAGAGCACATTAACTACTGTGCCACCAGAAATCCTGTGGTGCCCCAAGGGTGGTTATATAAGGGCTGTATCCAGTGTTCCAAGGCTTGCATCTCCTGCTCAAGTAATCCTCCATTACTCTTGTGGGCTCATTTCCAACACTCATCAGTTTCTTAATTAGACAATCAGTTCTCTGGAATGTGCAGTTTCAAAGTCAGACACTTAATAACCAAGGAACCTTGAGTGAGTTACTTAGTCTCTCTGAACTTCAGTTTTTTATTTGCAAAGGAAATATAATCATTATTATCTCAGAATTCCTACCACATATTCATGAGTTTGTGGTAAAAATTAAATGAGGCAATATATGTAAGGTGTTTCAAACTCTGTGGATATTCAATATATTGTAAATATTCTTTCACTTCTTTTGTGCTAAAATTTTAGCAATCCACCAATTGCACTTTAAATTAGATTTTTCTTCATAAACATTTCTTCATAGCCATTCAGAAAAGACTCCAACCATAGTGGTATCTAACATTTGATTAAACAGTTGCTGTTTAAAATAGGTTTTCAAGAATATTAATATTCGATTCTCAGGAAAAAATTATGCAAAGTAAGCAAAACAAAAATTATTATCATAGTTTTAGGGGGAGGAATCTTTGAG
Source organism: Orycteropus afer afer (assembly GCF_000298275.1). NCBI lineage: Eukaryota > Metazoa > Chordata > Mammalia > Tubulidentata > Orycteropodidae > Orycteropus > Orycteropus afer. Next base: position 2,522,410 of record NW_006921886.1, read on the forward strand.
TCCTTTATAGAACAAATTATTTGAACAAATTTATTCAATGAGTAAGTCACAAGACAAAAGAACAACAACAACCACCAAAAAAAAAAAAAAAAAAAAAACTCCCTGCCATTTAGTCAGATCCAACTCATAGGGACCCCTCCTTGGGTTTCTGAGGTGGTATCACTGCAGAACTAGATTTCCCAACCTTCCTTCTGAGGAGTGGCTGGTGGGTCTTGAAATAATAGAATCAGGATCTTTTTGAGAAAACACACTGGCTGCCCAGATTGAGCTACAGAGTATATAATTAAGAAATACCATGCAAAACATTTGATTTATTATTCAATACTTTTGGAGTCTTTACTATGTGCTAGAATTTGGGCCACTCCTGGAGATTAAGCTATGAAGAATCTCTATCCACATAGGGGCACTTGTAAAGCAGACAATACTGATTCTTTTTTTGTTTGTTTCAACTGCCCAAGCGAATCTGATTAAAAAAAATAATAATAATGCATTTTATCGAAATATAATTTATGTACAGTGAAATACACAAAACTAAAGTGACATGAGTCAAGGCATTATTATTATTTTTTTGTGTATGTGTGTTCCCTCCCCTCTCCTCCCACCCCTGGCAACCAACAAAGAAAGTTTCCCTCCATAAATAAACCTTTCCTTGACCAGCCACAATAACAAACTAATACTATATTTGTCCTTCTGTGATTGACTTATTTCATTCAGCATAATGTCCTCCAAGTTCATCCATATGATGCAGTGTTTTGCATTGTTGTTGTTGTTGTTGTTATGTGCCATCAAGTCGGCCCCAACTTGGTAGTACTACGGAAGTAGATTGCCCCATCTTCCTTCTGAGGAGTGGCTGGTGGGTTTGAACTGCCAGCCTTCTGGTTAGCAGTCAAGTGTCTTAGGCACTAAGCTACCAGTGTGTTTTGCATACTCTACATTATTCTTTAGTGCTGAATAGCATTCTATTATGTGTATGGACCATAGTTTGGTCATCCACTCTTCCACTATAAATCTTAGAGATAAGTCCCTTGCCATATATAATTAGCAGCAAATATGAATTTTGTTGCTGTAATTTTTGTTATGAGCTTTTTTGTGGTGTCAATTTCTTTGTTCCATATACTTTTGGATGCAGAACTCGTTGTGTTTATGAATTGTGTTATCACTTCCTTCACTGCTATTGCATTAGTATTTGCCGAATATTTATGCTGGTCCTCCTTTCTGATGTGAAGCTTTCTCTTTTTTCTTTGAGGTTACCCTGTGACTTATAGTTTTCTTCCCAAGTGTAGAACAGTCCATTCTATCTTGTAGTTCTCTTGACTTCCCTACCATCTAGAAGTTCTGTAACAACAGATTTTTTTCCTTCTTTTTGGTTTGTAATTGTCCTCATTTGTCAATCGATGTCTCTGGTTCACTGTTTACAGTCTTGTAGACTTATTTACTTTGGATACTTCCATAGCTGGGTTGGTTTCTGGGTTATATCATCATGTGTGTTAATGGTTAGTTGTTGTTGGCTGTTGTTGCTTCTCTGCCCAAAGGGCTCCCTTTAACATCTCTTATAAGGTTTGTCTGGTTTTCATAAATTCCCTTAATTTCTGTTTACCTGGAAATGCCCTAATTTCACCATCATATTTGAGAGGCAGTTTTGCTGGGTACATAATTCTTGGTTGAAATTTTTCTCTTTTAGTGTTTTCTATATACCATTCCATTGACTTCTTGCCTGCATGGTTTCTCTTGAGAAATCCAAGCTTAGTCTTATTGGTTGCCCCTTGTAGGTAACTTTTTTGTTTTTCCCATACTGCTCTGATGATTCTTTCTTTGTCTTTGGTTTTGGTAAATTTGATGATGATATGTCTGGATGATTTTCTTTCAAGGTTTATCTTGTTTGGGGTTCATTTGACTTCCTGAATGGATACATTCTCATCTTTCATCATACCAAGAAAATTATCTTCTAAAAAATCTTTGACAATTTTCTGTGTGGTTTTAGTTGTGTCTTCCTTTTCTGGAATTCTGATTACATGTAGGTTATTCCTTTTGATGGTATCCCACATGAACCTTAGGCTTTCTTCATTTTGTTTTGATCTTTTTTCTGATTTATCACTTTCCAAAGAAGTGTTCAGGTATTTGCCTTCAATCTCCTTAATTCTGTCTTCCATTGATTCAATTCTGCTACTTTGCCCGTTCAATGTCTTACCTATTTCTGAAAATTTGGTATTAATCTTCTGGATTACTGTGTGTAGATTTTGTATCATTTCTAAGTTTCCATTTATTTTGTCATTTTGTTCTTGTATTGTCTTTTGAAATTGTTCTAGGGTATTCTCTGTGTTTTCCTTGATCTGTGTCTCAATTCATTGAAGATACCTAAATATAATTCTTTTGAATTCTTTCTTAGGGAGTTCCAATGCTGCGTCTTCCTCAGGGATGTGTTTTGCATCTGTATCCTGGTCCCTTATTTCTCCTGCTTTATCTTGCTTCTTTGTGTGGACTGTGATGCTCTGTTGTCTCTGAGGCATTGTGATGTTTTTGTTTTTATATTTAATTGGTGATTATATGTTGGAGTGACTTGACCACAATTTTCGTTTTCTTTGCTTTGGTTGTAGGTTGTCTATGCAAGCAGGATACTGTGCTCCTCTATTTGCTAGTGGGCAGCACTTATACACTCGCCACCTGTCTCCTTTCCTGTTGTCAGACTCTCGTATGTCCCTGCGGACATTGACAAACAGAGCCTATTCTTAGGTCCCTGGAATCCGAGTGAGGATGCTATCATTTTAAAATTCAAAATGGTTGCCACTTGTAAAGATTCAAAATGGCTGCACCCTTGGTCACTTTAAATATCCAAAATGGTTGCCACTTGTAAACAATCAAAATGGCTGCGCCCTCCGGACAGTGGAAAGTCAACAGCTCAGGTTGTCTCCTACCTTGCTATTTCCCTTCCTAGTCATAGGCCACCAACACAGTCATCCCTGCAGCCCTTGGTGACCAGGGATGATCCTTTTTTTAGGTTAATTCTCAGGTCCCAACATCACTTGGAACTATTCAGGCTGTTGGTCCTGTAAGAGTAGCTAACAGTCCACAGCTCTGACCATCTCTGTACTCACTGTTTTTCATTCAGATTTTTCTACTAGTTGGTGCCTACTCCACTTCTGTATAGTTCTTTTCAAAGCTCAGGGCCCAGGATTATCTTCTGTATCTCTTCCAATTGGTTTTTCTTTTCTTTGTTGAAGAGGGTCTGTATCGCTTGTCTGCCTTTTCCTCCATCTTACCAGAAGTTCTGACAATACTGATTCTTGAAGATGATGGAATAGGCAAACAAATTACACAGACCCTCTTCAACAGAGAAAAGAGAAACCAATTGACACAGATAAAAATGATAATCCTGAAGCCCTGCAGTTTGAAAGCAAGGATACAGATGTGGACTAAACTCCAACTAATAAAAGAACCTGTATGAAAATACTGAATGAGACAAACAGAGCTGTGGACTGTCAGCAATCCTGATGGCATGGACAGTTTGGATATTCCAACTGGTGTCAGGACCTAAGAATTAACCTAAAAATCGGCCCTGCTCATCAAGGGCCACAGGAGGACTACACTGGGGGCTGATGACTAAAAAGGAAAACAGCAAAGAAGGTGACAAACTGAGTTGTGAACTGTTGCCTGTCTTGATGGTACAGCCATTTTGAATGTTGACAAGCAATTTGACCCCTTTGGATATTTAAAGCAACAGCATTCTGTCAGATTACAGAGACTTAAGAATAGGCTCCATTTGCCAAAGACAGCACAGACATAGCAGAGGCTGAGGACTGGAAAGGTACAATATTCCCCTTGTTACTCTTATATCCCACACCCTCTTGGTGACCAGAGGTCCAGCCATCTCTCACTCCCACTCACCCTTGGGCTAGCAGGAATTCCATTCCAGTCTGTGTGCTCTGAAGGAGACTGGATGTACTGTCCCACCCTCCCCAGACTGGTTTTTTGTTTCTTATTTCATTTGGTTTTTTGTTTGTTAATTTGAAAATAATTCTTCTTCTTTTTTTCTTCTTCCTTTTTATTTTTATTACTTCATCTTCCCTTCCCAGGTTCTAGTTTTCAGCTTTTTCTCTCTTGCTTTTTCCTGGTTCCCATTTTTTTCTTTCTTGTAGCTCTCCCCATAGTTTGTTTTTCTTTTTTATTTTTTCCATTTTTTTCCTTCATGATTATCTTATTCTACCTCTTTTCTTTTATTCCTCCCTCCCCAGATATTGTGGGATTTTTCCCTCTTTTTCTATTCATATTTCTTTTGTCTTTTTAAAGTATTTCTTTAAATATTTCATCTCATTTATTGCCTTTACTTTCTTTTTTTATCTTTCTTTCTCTTTTTGGTGCTTGTTCCTGTGTGTGTATGCAGTGTATGTTTTTTTTTCCCCACTTGCTTTTACTTTTTTGGTGGTTTTTTGACTGTTGTTTTTCTCTATGCAACAGTGCCCATATGACCCAACCATACCTGCACCTTCTGCAGCTCTACTTACTGAGTGAGAGCCACCACTTGCTTCTGCACCAAGTGCAATGACACATGACAGCCAATATGAACCTGACTTACCCTTAACTACTTTTCAAAAAATAGTTAACAGAGACCTGTGCAGCCACTCCTCATACTCTGTCACATCTACCAGGAGACAGGTGGTGAGTGCATAAGTGCTGCCAACTAGCAAATAGAGGAGCACAGTACCCTGTTTACTCAGTTATATCCAAACAAAGCAAAGAAAACAAAAATCATGGGTAAATCACTCCAACACACAATCACCAATTAAATATAAATACAACAAGTCATGATGTCTTGGAGACAACAGACCATCACAGACCACACAGAAAAGCAAGATAAAGCAGTAGAAACAAGGGAGCAGGGTACAGACCCAGAATACATTCCAGAGGAAGAAGCAGCATTGGAACTCCCTGATAGGGAATTTAAAAAAATTATATTGAGGTCCCTTTGACAGATTGGGAGGCAGACCAAGGAAAACACTGACAAAATTAAGGAAAACACAGACAAAACCCTAGAACAATTTCAGAAGAAAACACAAGAAAAAGATGACAAAATGAATGAAAAGTTAGAAATGATACAAAAATCTACAGCTAGAAATTGAGAAGCTTAATACTAAATTTTCAAAAATAGATAAAACATCAAAAGGGTAAAGGAGTAGAATTGAATTGATGGAAAATAGAATTAGTGGGATTGAAGACAAATGCCTGAATACTTCTTTGGAAAGGATCAATCAGAAAAAAAATATCAAAACAAAATGAAAAAAGCCTAAGATTCATGTAGGATGCCATCAAAAGGAATAACCTACATGTGATTGGAATTCCAGAATAGTAAGAGACCAATAAAACCACAGAGAAAATAGTGGGAAATTTCCTGGAAGAGAATTTCCCTGATACGATGAAAAACTAGAATATATCCATTCAAGATGTCCAATAGACCCCAAACAGGATAGAATCCAAAAGAAAATCACCAAGTTATATCATCATTAAACTCACTAAAACCAAAGACAAAGAAAGAATCCTGAAAGCAGCCTGAGAAAAATAAAAACTTACCCACAATGGGAAACAAATAAGACTAAGCTCCGATTTCTTGGCAGAAACCATGCAATGGGATGGTACATATAAAACCCCGGAAGAGAAAAATGTCCAACCAAAAATATGGACCCAGTAAAATTGTCCCTCAAATATGATGGTGAAATTAGGACATTTGAAGATATGCAGAAATTAAGGGAATTTGTTAAAACTAGAAAAACCTTACAAAAGATGCTAAAGAGCGCCCTTTGGACAGAGAACCAACAGCAGGAAACAACAACCAACCATTAATACACATGATGACATAAACCAGCAACTAACCCAGTTACGGTAGTATCCAAAGTAAAGTGAGCTTACAAGATTGTAAACAGGGACCAAAGACATCAATTGGCAAATGAGGACAACTACAAACCAAAAAGAGGGAAAAAGTTGTGTAGTTACAGAACTTCTAAATGGTGAGGAAGTCAAGAGAGTTGCAAGGTAGAATGGACTGTTCTAAACTTGGGGAGAAAATTATAAATCACAGTGTAACTGCAAAGAAAAATAATAAACATCTGCATCACAATAAAAAAGAGGACAAGCACAAATATTTTGCCAATACTAAAACAACAGCAAAGAAGGAAGTGATAACACAATTCATAAACAAGACAAGCTCAGCACAGAAAATTGTATGGAACAAAGAAATCAACAACACCACAATAAAACAAACAACAAGACAACAGCAACAAATTCATACTTGTCAATAATACCACCTGAGCTCCTGATAATTACACTGAATGTAAATGGATTAAATGTACTACACAAGAGACAGAGAGTTGCAGACTGGATAAGAAAGCTTAACCTACTGCAGTATGGTAAATTACTTAGTATGGCTTTTCTACCCATAAGTCATTGTAAACTCAGTGGTGGAATGAGCAACTGAGGAGCTGATTGTAAATGTTATCCAAGTGGAGTATTTCTGTTGGGCGTGGCACAATATAATGTTCTGGGAGGTGCCCACTCTCTCTCAGGTGCTTAGAGTTCTGATGCTA
>NW_006921886.1:2529401-2532664 GCF_000298275.1 Orycteropus afer afer
GAGAGGTGGTGGGTGCCTTGGGAGGAACGGTTGGTGAAAGGGCTGAAGGGAGGCAGCATGTCTGGCCTTGCAGTAATAGGCCTTGGGTTACTGCTGGTAATCCTGCCTTCCCCTTGTAGGGTTAGAGGAGGTCAGAACATGTGGCCTCCTTGTCGTTTTTGCACCTACCAATATGCTGTCTTCAAGAGACACACCTTAGAGACAAAGACAAAAACAAACTAAAAAATCAAAGGTTGGAAAAAGGTATATCAAACAAATGGCAACCACTCAACAAACACACGGAAGAACTAAACAATACAATTCACCAATTTGACCTTATACACATCTACAGAGCACTTCACCCAACAACAACACAATATACATTCTTTTCCAGTACACATGGAACATTCTCCATGATAGACCATATGTTATGCCACAAAGCAAGCCTTAATAAATTTAAAAACATTGAAATATTGCAAATCATCTTCTCAGATCACAATGCTATCAAATTAGAAATTAACAATAGGAAGATTAACAGAAAAAGAGCAAACACATGGAAACTGAACAACACCTTCCTTAAAAATGACTGGGCAATAGAAGAAATAAAAAATGAAATTAAAAAAATTCTTTGAATCAAATGAAAACAAAACATACCAAAATCTTTGAGACACAGCAAAAGCAGCAATCAGAGGACAATTTATAGCAATCAATGCACACATCAAAAAAGAAGAAAGAGCCAAAATCAACACCTTAATCCAGCATCTCCAACTATTAGAAAAAGAGCAGCAAGAAAAACCTACAGTCACCCCAAGAAAAGTAAATGAAACAGAAAACAGAAAGACAAAAGAAAAGGTCAACAAGAATAGAAGTTGGTTTTTTGAAAAGATTAATAAACTGGCAAATCACTGGCAAATTTAACAAAGGAAAAGAGGGAGAGAATACAAATAATATGAATAAGAAATGAACTGGACGACATCACAACAGAACCAGCTGAAATAAAAAGAATAACATCAAGATACTATGAAGAACTGTATTCCAGGAAATTTGAAAATCTGGAAGAAATGGCAGATTTTTAGAAACATACTACTTATCTAAACTAGCAAAGACTGAAGTGGAAAAGTTGAACAGATCCATAACAAAAGAAGAAACTGAACAGGGCATAAAAAAAAAAAAAAAAAATACCAGTAAAAAAGCCCTGGCCCAGATGGTTTCACTGGGAATTCTACCAAATGTTCAGAGAAGAACTGACACCAGTCCTACTCAAATAATTCCAGAGCATAGAAAAAGATGGAATCCTCCCAAATCATTTTATGGAGCAAGCATAACCTTGATACCAAAATCAGGCAAGAACATCACTAAAAAGGAAAACTACAGACCAATATCCCTCATGAATATAGATGCAAAAATTTTCAACAAAATCTTGGCCAATAGACTCCAACAAATATCAAGAAAATAATACATTATGACCAAGTTGGGTTCATACCAGGTATGCAAGGATGGTTCAACATTAGAAAATCAATCAACATAAATAAAACAGCCATTTTGATTGTTTAAACATGGCAGCCATTTTGGATATTTAAAGTGACTGAGGGCACAGCCATTTTGAATGTTTACAAGTGGTGGCCATTTTGGATATTTAAAGTGACGGAGGGCACAGCCATTTTGAATCTTTACAAGTGGCAACCATTTTGGATTTTAAAATGATAGCATTTTAAGATGGAGCATTGGAACTTCCTGATAAAGAATTCAAAAGAATTATATTTAGGTATCTTCAACAAATTGAGAGACAGATCAAGGAAAGCTCAGAGAGAACCCTAGAACAATTTCAAAAGGCAATACAAGAACAAAATGACAAAATAAATGAAAACTTAGAAATGATACAAAATCTACACACAGAAATCCAGAAGATTGACCTTAAATTTTCAGAAATAGATAACACTTTGAATGGGCAAAGTAGAAGAATTGAATCAATGGAAGGCAGAATTAGAGAGATTGAATGCAAATCCTGAACACTTTTTTAGAAAGGAATATATCAGAAAAAAGAGCAAAAGAAAATGGAGAAAGCCTAAGGTTCATGTGGAATACCATCAAAAAGAATAACCTATGTGTAATCAGAATTCCAGAATAGGAAGACATAAACAAAACCATAGAGCAAATTGTCAAAGATTTGTTGGAAGAGAATTTTCCTGGTATGATGAAAGATGAGAACGTATCCATTCAGGAAGTCCAATGAACCCCTAACAGGATCAACCTTGAAAGAAAATCACCAAGACATATCTTCATCAAACTTACTAAAACCAAAGACAAAGAAAGAATCATGAGACCAGCACAGGAAAAACAAAAAGTTACCTACAAGGGGCAACCAATAAAACTAAGCTCAGATTTCTTGAGAGAAACCATGCAAGTGAGAAGACAATGGGATGGTATATATAAAACCCTGAAAGAGAAAAATTTCCAACCAAGAATTATGTACCCAGCAAAACTGTCCCTCAAATATGATGATGAAATTAGAACATTTCCAGATAAGCAGAAATTAAGGGAATTTGTGAAAACCAGACCAAGAGATGCTATAGGGTGCCTTTTGGACAGGGAAGCAACAGCAGTCAATAACAACTGACCATTAACACGTGATGACATAACCCAGAAGTCAACTCAGATATGGAAGTATCTAAAGTAAATAAGCCTACAATATTGTAAACAGTGAACCAGAGACATCAATTGACAAAAAAGGGAAAAAAACTGTGTTGTTACAGAACTTCTAGATGGTAGGGAAGTCAAGACAACTATAAGATAGAACAGACTGTTCTAAACTTGGGAAGAAAACTATAAGTCACAGAGTAACCTCAAAGAAAAATGAGAAAACTTCACATCAAAAAAGAGAGCCAGCATAAATATTCAGCAAATATTAAAACATAACACGATTCATAAACAAAATAAGCTGAGCATAGAAAATTACCATGGAACAAAGAAATTGATACCACAAAATAGCACATAACAAAATGACAACAACAAATTCATATTTGCCAATAATTACATATCTGGCAAGGGTCTTATCTCTAAGATTTATAGCAGAGGAGTGCATGACCAAACTATGGTACATACACATAATGGAATGCTATGCAGTACTTAAGAATAGTGCAAAACACCACATAATATGGATGAACTTGGAGGACATTCTGCTGTGTGAAATAAGTCAATCATAGAAGGACAAATATAGTATTAGTTCATTGTTGTGGAGGGTCAAGGAAAGGTTTATATATGGATGGAAAATTTCTTTGTTGGTT
>NW_006921886.1:2533029-2545663 GCF_000298275.1 Orycteropus afer afer
TTGAACCGCCAGCCTTCTAGTTAGCAGTCAAGTTCCTTAGGCACTACACTACCAGAGCTCCCTCATTAGGCATTAGAGAGATTCAAATCAAAACAACAATGAGGCATCATCTGGCCCTAGCACTAATAGCAAAGCTCAATAGACAGAAAATAACAAATGCTGGCAAGGATGTCAAGAGATTGGGAGTCTCATACACTGCTGGTGGGACTGTCAAATGATACAACCAGTATGGTGATTCCTAAAAAGTTGGAATTAGAAATACCATTTAACTCAGCCATTCCATTACTAGGTATATATCCTAAAGAAGTGAGAGCCAGGACAAGAACAGATATATGTACTCCCATGTTCATCCCAGCACTATTCACAATAGCCAAAAGGTGGAAACAACCTAGGTGCCTTTCAACAGAAAAGTGGATAACCAAACTGTGGTACACACAATGGAATAGTATGCAACCCTATGTAGAATCTACAAACACTGCATAATGTGGATGAACTTTGAGGACATTATGCTGAGTGAAATAAGTCAATCAAAGAAGGACAAATATTGTATTAGTCCACTATTGTGAAAAGTCAAGGAAAGGTTTATATATGGAAAGAAATTTTCTTTGTTGGTTACCAGGGATGGGAGTAGAGGGGAGAGAACACTGCTAGATAGGCAGGGACAAGTATTGATTTGGGTGAAGGGAAGGCCAATGCACCAAATGTGAGTGATCAACACAGTGGCACTGAGGAAGAAGAAGATATAGAGAGGTACATGGGAGGTACAGACAACAAAGATGAACCCTTTTGCACATACAGTACTGCATTGTCAGTGAAGGCAAACATGGATATGCGGGTGGATAGATGGGTGGACAGGCTGAACTATTAGGTGTGTTGATTCAGGGGGGAATGTGCCCAAGACTATACATAAGGTTGTCGACAATGTTTCTACAAGTGTATTTGTATGTTCTATAATAATGTCCAGGTATATAGTAGAGCTGACAATGGCCAAGGTTGTGGTGACTTCTTGGTCACAGCCAGCTAACCAGAGGGAGCAAGTAGTTGGACCTGTGGGCTCAGGACCATGGTCACAAGGGACATCAAGCTCAATTAACATAACATAATATACAAAAACATTGTTCCACATCCTATTTGCTGGTGAGTAGCGACTGGGATCTTACAAGCTTGCAAATGACCAACTAGATGCAACAATGGGTCTCTCCTCATCCAGATCAAAGAAGAATGAAGAAAATCAAAGATGCACGGAAAAAAATTAGTCCGAGGGACTAGTAGACCATGAGATCCTCAGCCTATATGACCATGAGACCAGAAGAACTAGATGATGCTCGGCTACCACTGTCAACCACTTGGAGGATCTGTGTAGGAGATCCTTTATAGAGTGGAATAACAATGTGGAAAAAAACTCAAAATTACAAAAAAAAAAAAGACCAGGCTTGCTGGTCTGATAGAGCCTGCTGAAACCCCAGAGACTATGGCTCCCAGCTGTCCTCCAGGTCTGGAATTGAACTCACTCCAGTGACTTCCAGCTAAATAAAAGATTGGCATATGGGCTAAACATTTACATTAGGTAGATATACTCCTTGGACAGATCAAACATGAGAGAATAGAAGGGTAGTGTATGCACAGGGAGACCACTCGGTGGCAGGAGTGCATGGGGGAGAACATAGGGAAGAGGTAACTATGGGGAGGAAGTGGGAAGAAAGGTAACTATGGGGAGGAAGTGGGAAGAGAGCTGTTATATTGTATGAAATTGCAGTCAATGTCAAGAGACAAAATATGTATGAATTGTTATATGGAAAATGAAATTGCTCTGTAAACTTTCACTTGAATCACATTTAAAACTTTTAAAAAAAAGAAAAGCAGATAATACAAAAATCCCAATGTTATCATTTTGTGTCTCCATTTTCTAAACTCTGAAGAACTAGCTGCTCCCCTGGCACCAGGCTGTTATTAACTGGTACCTGGGGTTAAGGATCTCTGGTAGCATAGTGTCTAAGGCATTTGACTGCTAACCAGAAGGCTGGTGGTTCAAACTCACCAGCCACTCCTTGGAAGGGAGATTGGACAATTAGTGATACCACCTCGGAAACCCAAGGAGGAGTCGGATCCGAGTCGATGCCAGTAAGTTTTTTTTTTTTTTTGGGGGGTGGGGGAGGTAAAAAGAACTTTTTACCCCAGGAGCTCTACTCTGTGTAGAGTATTCATATGACTCAGTCATATGAACAGGATCTCTTATTAAATATTCCCAAGCCTTTTATAACAGCACTGGGATGGGAAGCGATATGGAGAAAGTTATACTATTAAATCCAGAAGCACCCAATATACCTAACAGTCCTTTGGGTAGCTTGGGGAATATGGATGCCACGCTGATACTTTCTCCTGCACAGGAAATGGATTCAGAGGAACCTCAGAGTTCTAGCGAGAAGCAGCAAGGGAAGTGGCTGGCAAGAGGGAATCATGTCTCTTAAATGTCCACAGTCTTTATTATCATCTCAGGATGAGGTAGCTTGCTCTTGTTCTCTCTCACCAACACCATGTATGAGGAAGCTTTCTAGTTTCCTGATAAAATTCTTCTCATTCTCTTAATATTTATTTAATTTCTTGCAGCATTCCTGTGAACTCTGGCTAGACTTGCTACGTTACCTGAAAAACACTAGCCCATGTCATTTTGAATGACAAAGATATAATAGCTATAAAGCCATCCTAACAAGTATGGATTTTTGGAATGATAGGATACTAACACTATCATGCTTTTATTTCTGCCTTCCAACCCCACTAAAAAAGGAAAAAAAAATCATGCATTGCATTTTTTAAATTAATATAAATTTAGAAATAATGCAAATTTCTTAGTTAACAGCTTAGATCTCAGTTGCCAAGTAACAAAACCCACAAGCCCTCTGTATTTTCCAGGAGCTTTCAAAATTTATGTTGCTGGCATACTTCAGGGCAAGGAGGAACTTGTTGCTAAATATATTGCATTTTCTTCCTACAAGAAATTCGGGGATTTCTCAGAACAACCTGGGGGGTTGGAGGGGTGGTTGAAAAGTCACTTCTGGCTTTTCCTCTCTGAGCTATTAATTCTGTTACTAAGAAAGACAAAGGCTAATTGTTCCTCTTGGTGATGAATGTTGCTTTGAGAAGCCAGAGGCACTTCTGAAAAGATGCAAAATTACCAGGGTGCATTCAGGAAAGGGCATGTTGGAGAACAAGACGGAGATTCTATCTTCCCTTCAGGTAGTTTTCTAACACTCCTAAGCCTGCAAAATTCTAGTCAAAACTAGATAGATGCTCAACCCTTGTTTCCTTATGTCTTGTCTCTCCGTTTCACACTCTTTCTGAAAACTAGTATCTTGGTTCTCTAGCGCTGCTATAACAGAAATACCACAAGTGGATGGCTTTAACAAACAGGAATTTATTCTCTTACAGTTTAGGAGGTTAGAAGTCAGAATTCGGAGTCCTGGCTCTAGGGGATGGGTAAAGACCCCGTGACCTTGGGTTTCAGCTTTGCCTCTTATCTCAGGCCCACTGGAGCTGGTGGTGTCTCTTAACTCAGGCAACTGCTGAGGCTGATGACACCAGCAGGTAAAACGGCACAATTCCAAGAGAAGCAGGCAATACAGCAGATTCAAGTCCAAGATCAGTCCCCAGATCAGCAGGCAACATGGCAGGCCAAGATTCAGCCATATGCAGGATCCAGATGTGCCAGAAAGCTAGAGACCTTTCACAAAGCTTCCCTGTATACATACTGCAAGCAAGCCATGCCCCAAAGGGACCTACTTAGCTGCTCACAGCAGATTCCACCATGGAGGTGATTACAGTCTCATCATGGGAATAACTACATTCAGCTGCCCAGCCACTAAAAACCAAAGCCCAGCCAAATTGAACACAACATTAACTACCATAATTAGTATCTCTCTCTTCTCAACTCTTATAGATGTTCTATGAGAATATAAGCTCTTGGCATACTCATCATGTGCTATCCCTATTATCAATGAAAACTATTACATGTGCATTTGTTATATCCCCAACTAGCTTACATGTGTTCAGGGACAGGGATAGCTTTTTCTACTTGTGTATCATCCATTACTCTGGTGGCATAATGCCTAAGACTTCTGACTGCTAACCAGAAGGCTGATGGTTCAAACCCACCAGCCACTCCTCAGAAGGAAGATTGGGCAACCTACTTCCTAGAGATAACGCCTCAGAAACCCAAGGAGGGGTCGCTATGAGTTGAATCAACTTGATAGCAGTAATTATATATATATTGTCAACTGCCCTAAGCAAAATGCTCAACACATAAGTTCTAAATAAATATGTGTTAAGCAACTAAATATTCCATATATGCCTGGTCAAAGAGAATAATAAGTAATATCTGTTGACAATATACCACAAGTTCTGTTTCCTTCCCTAAATCTCAAACATACAGAAATACACACATCACAACAGCTTCTAAAGGGGATGTCTAGTCTTCATTTCCAATAGGCCCATTTCCTAACTTTCCTTGATGTAACCTGATTCCTTGTAGCGTTGTTACTGTTGTTATGTGCCGTTGAGTCGGACCCGACTCATAGTGACCCCTCCTTGGGTTTCCGAGGCAGTATCACTATGGAAGTAGATTGCCCATCTTCCTTCCGAGGAGTGGCTGGTAGGTTTGAACCGCCAGTCTTCTGGTTAGCAGTCAAGTGCCTTAGGCACTATGCTACCAGAGCTCCCGATTCCTTGTAGTAATACATATGGATAAATGGGCCTGTGCTTAGTTTCATTTTGGTTTTCTTATCTTTTGTGATTCTATAGAATTAGCACTACCTGGCTCACTTCCTACTTCTGCTTTTCTTTCTCAGTCTCCTTTGTGACTTCCTGTCTTTAACCATCCCTTGCTTGTTGGTCTCCTTGGCATTGTGCACTAGTCCTCTCTTAGTAATCATCCTAGTTAATAAGATCTGTTATTGTCTATACACTGCTGACTGCCAGTGTTCTATCTTCAGACAAGCTCTTTCTTCTGAGCAACAGAGTCCGATAGCCAATTGCCTACTGAGCCATGAAGTCCACAGGCACTTCAACACTGCATGACCCAAACAAGAATCATCTTTGTCCTTCAACTGTGGCTCCTATGTTCTTGATTTCCAAAAAAGGCACCACCATAAACCCAACTACCTAAACCAGAAACTGCCTTCTTGATCTGGCTAACAACCAGTTATCAATGGTTGTCAATTCACCTACATATATCTGAATCAGTCTCTTTATCTCTATGACCTCTAGACTAGTTCAGACTACCAGCATCTCTTACCATATTCCTGAAGTCCGGTTCTAATTAGCCTCTCTACTTATATATGGTTTAAGCCCCTTCTGGCCATTCTCAAAGCTGAGGCAAGGATGATAGTGGTGAAATGCGTTCCTTTATTTGGCCTTTGCCTTTGTTCTTTGAAAAACAAAAACAAACAAACAAACAAAAAAACAGCTTGAGAGATGTTTTCTCAAAACCCTGAGGAATTACATTTGCCTTAGTGTTCTACACCAGAGGGTTTGTTACATTTCCTGGGTAAGCTCTAAAGAGCTTGGTCTGATATTTTTTGTGTAGTCCTGGGCTGCAGCTTGCCCTGTGATTTGTGTGTATCTTACAAAGATTGGTCAATATACTATGCAAACTAAGTAATACAGACTTTGCAAATGAAGCATCTGTAGCCCACTATGCAAATGAAGTTTCTATGGCCTACAGAGAGTGATTGGTCAGTTTGTGGCCCTAATGGGAGGGAGCCATGCCTTGAAATTAACGAGGAGTTGTGTATATATACAGCTAACCCAACAGAGATTTTTCAGCAAAAAAGAGGCATGAAGAGAAGTAGCAGGAAGAATCAGAAATTAAAAAATAATAATAATAAATAAGAGAGAAAAAGCAGAGAGAGAGGAGACAAGAAACCTCTTAAAAAAGCTGTAACATAGGTCAAGGGTTGTAACACTGAAGACAGCAAGGGGTCCAGAAAGGACCCACTGGCAGAGTCAGTGGTAAGACAGCAGGGCCAAGAGCAATCTCCTCAGGAGGCTGAGAGAAAGTCTGTTGTGAGAGGGCTGAGAAGAGTCCTGTCCTCAGGGAGCCAAGACTAGGCCTGTCCTGAGACTGAAGAATTGAAGAAGGGATATTTTGCCCACGTTTCCTGTTCCTGATCCTGAGTTGTAGCCTGTTGATCCTGATGCCAAATTGTGCTCTTTTTCTTCCTTAATAAAGCACTTAACTTTAAGTATGGGCTATGAGTTCTATGTGGCCATTGCAATGACTTATCAAATCCAGAAGAGAGTGCCATGGGAGGGCCGCCTGAAGTCAGATTGGTAAAAAGTCGGAGAGTGGAGGTATGGCTGACCTACCTCATAGGAGCCAGCTTTGGGCTGATCCCGGCTATTATCCCCTCTGAAATTAGACAGATTCTGATGCTGATCCTATCACTACAAGTCTTTTACAATGATCTTTCTAAAATATAAATTTCATCATGTCACTCTATGTCTAAAAATCTTTTAATAAACTCATTGTTCTTAGATCTCAAGCTGAATTTGTTGACATGGCTTACAAGCCCCTACACAATTTCATCCCTGCTACCCAACACTTCTTTCAAGCCTATCTGAGCATCTATAATACCCCAAATATGCCATGCTCCCTTTCATTTTTGAATCTTGGCTCATTCTGTTTCCTCAGCCTATCACACTGTCCTCCTGGCCCCATTTCCAGTTTTGCCCTTACTTCTGATTGTCTTCTATTTTAAGCTCTGCCTTTTCCAAGATGCCTTTCCCAGACTGCCTCCCAAATAATAATTTTGTTTCCCTCCTGGGTATTTCCAGAGCATCATGTACTTTCCCTCTGATAACATTTATCATGCTGTGTTATCCTTGGCTAATTTTTGTTTTGAATCTTCCATTCGACACCTCCACAAGGATAGAGAGTCTACCTGTTCACAGCTTCATCTCTACCACCTGGCCCAACTTCCAGCACATAGTAAAGACTCTGAAAAATAATTATTGATGAGTGCTTTAAGTAATAAATCACATTAAACCACTTTTCCAAAGTAAATGAGATAGATTGAAAAGAGAGGAGGGAAAAAAAAAAAAAAATCTTACCATGTATTTCAAGCCAAAAGTAGGTTTTCCCATTTTCTTATATTGTTGGTTGTTTTAATAATTAAGAAAAGGCAACTTTCTCATCAAATGAAGTAGTGCCAGGAACTGTAGAGAAGAGATTGAGGTGAATGGTTCCAGGGTCCAATGAAAGCAGACTTTCTTTTAATGAGGTTTGCACAGCATGGAGGTCTAGAAAACTCAGAATCAATTCTCCAGGGACTGACATTCTCTTTACCTTATTGACTGATCTGAGATGGAGCCACCAACAGTGCACATTCCAAATTTCTGGCCCACTCTGGAAGGCTGCAGATCAGGTTTTCTGTGTATATTAAACGCATAGGAATGATGGCTATTCAGACTTTATACTTGGCAGATTGCACATTAAAGACAGCCTGTTTCTTATTTGACTGCTCAGACCACCTGGGGCTCCCATTAACTTCAAAGGGTCTCTGGGCTTGACTCCTCTCCAAGTGGATTTTGAACAAGATAAGAAAAAGAGTAGTATATTCATTGATTAAGTGATTAGTAACCTCTTTCATCCATGCATAATATCTCAACCCAGGAAATCTATGAATATCAAAACTAAAGACCAAGGTGCAAAGAAATCCATCATCTTGCCCAGAATGGATTAGGGAAAATGTTTTTAAGAATGTGATAAAAACTGAAAGTCCTTAGCTGGCAAATCCTGTAGAACCAATTGACTTCTTCCTGAGAAAATAAACTGCCTAAATTAAATAGTAACTCCACCAAGAGCTCATTTTAAGTAGAATATTTTTATTAGGAAGGTAGATTCTAACTACTTACTGTTTGCTGGGGACAGTAGTTACCTTATAAGAAGTAGAAGAAAATAAATTAACAACCAATGGCAATTCTTTGGTATATTCCTGAGGGTAATATGTTTTAAATTATAGCAAAAGGACTCTAGAACAATATAGGGAAAGTCAGCCCTTTGACTGACAATAAAGGTAAATACTATTGCATGCATAATACTACATTATCAGTAACAGCAAACACTAATCTACAGGTATATACATAGGTAGACAGGCGAAAAGATCAGGTGTAAGTAGACCAATGGGAATATACAAATTTCTGGAATATATTAGGTATGTCTATGAAGCGGACATACCTAATACTTCAGCCTGTCCACCCATCTATCTACCCATATACCCATGTTTGGCTTCACTGACAATGCAGTACTGTATGTGCAAAAGGGTTCATCTTTGTTGTCTGCACCTCCCATGCATAGGGACATTTTTATAGCACATACAAATACATATGTAAGAATATGATCTGCCAAACCTATGTATGCTCATGTGTATATTCCCATTGGCCCACCTATACCTGATCTTCTCACCTGTCTACCTATCTATGAAGCGGAGGGAGCTCTGGTAGTATAGTGCCTAAGGCACTTGACTGCTAACCAGAAGGCTGACGGTTCAAACCCAACAGCCACTCCTTGGAAGGAAGGTTGGACAATCTACTTCCATAGTGATAACGCCTTGGAAACACAAGGAGGGGTCGCTATGAGTTGGGTCTGACTCAAAGACACATAACAACAACAACAACATGAAGCGGGGAGTGTACCCAAGACATGTATAGGGTTGTCAGACAATGGTTCTACAAGTGTATTTGTATGTTCTGTAAGAATTCCCAGGGGTATAGTAGAGCTAAGAAACTCTGGTAGCATAGTGCCTAAGGCACTTGACTGCTAACCAGAAGGCTGACAGTTCAAACCCACTGGCCACTCCTCAGAAGGAAAGTTGGGCAATCTACTTTCGTAGTGATACTGCTGTGGCAACCCAAGGGGGGTCGCTATGAGTCGGGTCTGACTCAACAAGACATAACAACAACAACAATATAGTAGAGCTGACAAGGGACAAGTTTGTAGTCACTTTTTGGTCACAGACAGCTACCCAGAGGGAGCGAGTAGTTGAACCTGTGGGCTCAGGACCATAGTCATAGGGGACATCAAGCTCAACTGGTGTAACATACTACACAAAACATTGTTCCACCTCCTACTTTTGCAAGCAGAGACTGGGATCTTAAAAGTTTGCAAGCAGCTATCTAAATGCAACGATGGGTCTCTCCTCGTCCAGAGCAAAGAAGAATGAAGACAACCAAAAATTCATGGAAACAATTTGTCCTAGTGACTGGTACACCATGCAATCCACAGCCCATATGACTATGAGACCAGAAGAACTAGATGGTGTCCAGCTACGACTGTCAACCACTTGGAGGGGGATCTATGTAGGAGAGCCCGGATAGAGAGGGAGAACAATGTGCAACAAAACTCAAAATCATTTGGAAAAAAAAAGGGGCAGGGAGGGGTACCAGCTTTGCTGGTCTTATAGAGTCTGGTGGAACCACTGAGACTATGGCCCCTAGCTGCCCTTCAGGTCTGGAATTGAACCCACACCTGTGGCTTCCAGCCAAACAAAAGATAGGCACATGAGTTGAACATTTACCTGAGGTAGATACACTCCGTAGAGAGAACAATCATGGGAGAAAGAAGGGCTGTTTATGCACAGGGAGACAGCTCAGGGGGCAGGAGTACATGGAGGGATGGAAACAGAAAAGATGTAACTATTGGGAGGAAGTGGGAGGAGAGCTGTTGCATTGGGATAAATTGTAGTCAATATCATGAGACAAAGTGTATGTGAACTGCTGTATGGAAGTGAATTTGCTCTATAAACTTTCATCCAAATTGTAATAATAATAATAATAATAATAATAAAATGTCCCTATACAGCTTAAAGCTAACAGGGGACAAAGTTAGGATAACTTCTTAGCCAAAACTAAGCACCTTGAGGGACTGAGTCACTGGCCTATGGGCTGGGGACCATGGTCTTGGAGAACATCAAGCTCAGTTGGCACAATATTATATACAAAAGTATTGTTCTACATCTTTGATGAGTAGTGACTAGGGTCTTAAAAGATGCAACTATTGGACTTTCTTCAACCAGAGCAAAGAAAAGTAGAGAAAATTAAAGATGCATGGAAATAGTCCAAAGGACTAATGGACTATGAGAACCTCAGCCTATATTACCCTGAGACCAGAAGTACTAAACGGTGATTGGTTACCAATGCCGTCTACTTGGAAAGGGATCAAAATTGGAGATCCAGAGTGGAAGAAACTGTGGAACAAAACTCAAAAGCATAAAAAAAAAAAAACTTACTGATCTGATAGAGACTGGTGAAACCCCTGAGACTATGTCCCCAAGCCATCCTTCGGGCCTAGAATTGAACTCAGTCCCACAGTTTAACTGTCAGCCAAACAATAGACAGGTATAGTTGCCAAACAACTATACCAGGGAGATGCATGCCTTAGAACAATCAACCATGGGTGATCAGAAGGGTAGCATTTGCATGGGAAGAAAGACAGGGAGACGGGAATGCATAGACAAGAAGGACACAGGGAAAGGGTGACCGCAGGGATGGAGTGGGAGGAGAACTGCTAATCAGTGTCTCAAAACAAAATATGTATGAACTGTTGAAAGTAAAGAGTCTGCTCTGAAAAGTTTCACCCAAATCACAATAAAAGTTAAAAAAATAAAAAAGTCAGCCTTTTGAGCCCTGAGTTTACAAATCTAATCCTGAACCCTTAGGTCCAAAAATAATCCAGAGCCCTGTTTAGATCTGAGTTTGTGAGTTCTGATTCAACCAACATTTGGTGCAGATGTTGTTGTTGTTGTTGTTATGTGCCATCGAGTCAAACCCGACTCATAGCGACCCCTCCTTGGGTTTCCGAGGCAGTATCACTATGGAAGTAGGATTGCCCAACCTTCCTTCCAAGGAGTGGCTGGTGGGTTTGAACCGCCAGCCGTCTGGTTAGCAGGCAAGTGTCTTAGCCACTATGCTACCAGAGCTCCCTTGGTGCAGATGAGGTAGGGTCAAATATAGAACTCAAATCAGGAGCCTCAAATTTAAACCCAAGCTTTTACACATACCAGCTGTGTAAACTTGGACATGTCACCTACTGTCTCAAAAACTTAAGCATCTTTCTCTTAAACAGAAAACAAAAACAAAACAAATTGCTGACTCAGACTCATGATGATCCCGTGTGTTCGGAGCAGCACTGAGCTCCACAGGGTTTTCAATGGCTGATTTTTTCAGAAGAGATCACCAGGCCCTTCTCCTGAGGAATCCTGGGTGGACTTGAAGCTCAGGTTATGAGCTGAGCAAGTAAGTAATTTACTGATGTTATAGTTCTCAGATGTTCCCTCACAGATGTTCAATTTTGTGATTTGCTGTTCAAAACACTGCTGAATTCATAAAGACACCACTAGTAAAAAGTCATTAATAATGAAAACTAAAAAAATGAGGTATTCGATTTCCGTCAGAACTGACTTATGGTGAAATCGTTGTAATAGAACCCCGTTACAAGTTGGGGATTACATGTGTTAAAAAAAAAACAAATTGTGAACACTATTTTTAAAAATCCAGCAATGTCACAGGAGCTCTCCCAGATCTGCCTAATTAATCCTAAAGCCAGCTCCCTGTGCTGTGTGGTCACTGATAACTTCCTGAGCCCTGCTGAGAAGTGAGATAGATGGTCAGTGACAGAATTCCCAGAAAGAGTCTCCACCGGACACATACTCAGCCTCCCTGCCTCATTAGTAGAAAGCTGTAAGTAAACTCCTTGTGAGGGTTTTGGAAGCCTCAGGTACAACATGTGGGTCAGAGAACTGGACTGATCTGTTTCCCACCATCTTTTCCAGAACTTCCTTGGAAGTAGCAATGTGCAGCTTTAATCCTGGCCTCACTGGCAAGGGGTTAAAATCCATTTCCAATCTTTCTGAGTTGCTTCTAGCAGCAACCTGGAAAGCTCCTTCACTTATGCCAAATTGCACTGCAAAATGTCAAGCTTGTGAATTTAGAAGTTACTGTCAACACTTTGTTACAAGCAGATATTAATTGATATTAAATCACCATGGAATGCCCATAGCAAAGCACTACACACCCAAGGCTTTCTGAGTGAGGAAAAATAAGCATAATGAAATAATTACATACAACTTTCCATTTCTTTACAAAGCTTGCTAAGTACTTCATTCAGCAGCACTTGTGTTCCCACTTTCTTTATTATGAGCTTTCTTGCATTCATTTTGTCCAGTTCCCTCTAAGCGTTTTTTTTAAGCCCTTTAAACTAAAAGAATACAGTATTAGAAATCAATTCGCTATGTTAATTATGATTCTTTTCTCAGCACTGATTACTAAACTGAAATCTGAGTCTACAACAATACTGAGACAATGCAGGGCTTTCAAACATTTCTAAGGAAGATGTGTACCTAGGATTTGCACATGGAGCTATCACTACATATTTCAGGGAGTTGTGTAAATTCCAAAGTTATTTAAAATACTTCTCTAAAATAGATCTATCTACCTAGAGTCAGCTGATTTTTGACAAAGGGCCAAAATCCATTAAATGGGGAAGACAACGTTTGTTTAATAAATGGTGCTGGCAAAACTAGAGATCCATTTGCAGAAAAATGAATCAAGATTTGTACCTCACACCATTCACAAAAATGAACTC
>NW_006921886.1:2552281-2558575 GCF_000298275.1 Orycteropus afer afer
GCCAGACTTCGTCTCACCTATTTTGGTCATGTTGTAAGAAGGGACCATTCCCTGGAGAAGGATGTCATGCTTGGTAGGGTGGAGGGTCAACAAAAGAGGGGGAGGCCTTCAACGAGATGGATTGACACGGTGTCTGCAATGATGGGCTCAAGTATAGCAGGGATTGTGGGGCTGGCATGGGACCGGGCAGTGTTTCATTCTGCTGTGCATGGGGTCGCTATGAGTCAGAAATGACTTGACGGCACTTAACAACAACAACAACATGCGATTTCCTTTGGCCAATAAGATATGGGTGTCACTTCTAGGCCAAAACCAGCAACCAAACCCATTGCCATCAAGTCAATTTTAATTCATAGGTACCCTCTAGTACCAAATAGAACTACTCTCTAGTAGTTAAAAGGAGCTCTGGTGCCTGAAGCATTTGACTGCCAACCAGAATGTTGGTGGCTCAAAACCTCTGGAAGGAATTACGGGCTATCTACTTCTGTAAAGATTTACTGCCTCAGAAACCCAATGAGGGTTGCTATAAGTCAGAATAAACTCGATGACAATGGATTTGGTTTGGTTTTGGTTACTGTGGTTAAGGCATTTGGCCGCTAACCCAAACATTGGTGATTTGATCCTACCAGCCACTTAGGGGAAGAAAGATGAGGCAGTATGCTTCTGTAAAGATCTATACCCTTGGAAACCCAATGGGGGTTGCAACAAATAGGAATTGACTTGATGGTAGTGAGTTTGGTTTTTGGTTATAGGGTTTTCAGGGGAAGATGACTGCCTCAGCTTTCTCCCATGGAGCAGCTGGTGGGTTTAAACTGCCAGCCTTTGTGTTGGCAGCTGCATGCTTTAACCACAGTGCCGCCAAAGCTCCTTCACTTCTAGGCAAAAGCATATCATTGCTAGTTTGAGACCCTCCAGCATGCTCCTGTCCTGCCTTGACTGACATGGAGGCACATGTTGATATGAGGACAAGACACTGAGGCATTGTATGGAAGAGGGCTGCCCTGGAGAGTCATCCAGGAAAGGGGCAAACTAACTGGAGAAGTGCAAGAAAGAAATTTCTGCTGCTTTCAGATGTGCGGGATGTTTCTTACGACAGCATAGTGTTTCTAACCAACAGAGAAGAGCAGACCTTACCACAGCAAACTTCCTTGACTCGCTGAGCATATCCTCAAGTCCATTGTCTTCTTTGATTTATTAACATACTTAGAATCTTATTTTTCAGGGGAACTAATTGGAACACATAGTGGAGAGCTCTATTACTAGTGAAGGGTTGACAGCTCAATCCCACACAGAGATGCCTCAGAAGACAGGCCTGGAGATCTGCTTCCAAAAGGTGACAGCCTAGAAAACCTTCTGGAGCAGTCCTACTCTGCACACATAGGGCCTCTGGGAGTCAGCATGCACTTGACAGCAACCAAAAACAACAACAATGAGAAAATGTTGGGAGTTAGGGCCTTCGAAAATTAATTAGGGCATATTTATATAACCTAAACCTATGTTTATGTAACCCAAACGGAAAAATAAACACATTGATTTAATGCATAAAGCATCTATTGGAATTTTCTCTCTTTGAGGATAGAAGAGTATTAATTTTCTGTGGTCGTTATAAGAAATGACCACAAAGGTAGTGGCTTAAAACAACACAAATTTGTACTCTTGCTGTTCTGGAGGTCAGACATCTAAAATCAAAATATGAGCAGGGCTGCATTTCTTCCAGCACCTTCAGGGAAGAATCCATTGCCTTACCCTTTTCAGCTTCTAAAGCCTGATTGCATTCTTTGGCTCATGGCCCCTTCTTCCATCTTCAAAGCGCATCACCTTTGGTCTATCATCACATCTTCTGATACGTATTGTGATCTCCAGCTTATTTCTTATAAAGACCCTGGTCATTACATCAGACCCACCAGGATAATATCTCCATGTCAAGATCCTTAATAACATCTGCAAAGTCCCTATTGCCGTATAAGATTACATTCATGGGATCCAGGGATTAGGACATGGATATGTTTGGGGAGGCCACTATTCAATTTACTGCAGGGATATATTTTAATCACATGGCCCACCTTGCTCTCCTATCACTCTGTATCCCTTCTCACATTTGTCTAGTACAGTGTCTTAAACAGTAATCTTTGCTAAGAGAATGAATCATAATATCTCCTTTACCAAGAGTCTAAACAATGCAGTTAATAAGATACACAAACACAGACAGAGAAAACAATAATAGTCCTCACAAAAGCAAGAGTAAGATGAAAGAAAGTAGTGTAAGTCAGGTTGATCAAATTAGCAGGAAAGAGGAATTAGAATCTTGTCATACTGACACTTGTTACTAAGTCCTTAAGAAAAAAATGTTTCTAGACTATGAGTATTTATATAAATACATTTATTGTATGTATATCTCAGCAACTGACACGTATTCACGTGTTCAAAATCATCAGTAATTAAACAGAACATAAGCCATACATCTTCTTGCTGTAAGGAATTTAGGAGCTTTTATTCCTTCCACACATGAGAATTTACTGAAAGGCAAAGTCAGTTTTTTCAGTCTTCTCAGTTTAAGGTCCGAGCAGGACAACTCCTTCTATTTTTGGTCTCTTAGTGCCTTCATATTCCTCAATTCACATGGTACCTGAGTGAGAGAAGAGTACAGAAAGCCCTCTTTAAACTTGTAACATCCCAATGCTGCCAAACTCCACAACTCCATGGTCATTGTCTCAAGCACTATCCTCTGCAGACCCAGCACACAGATGCCTCAAGATTGAGGGCATTCTTTTTTACCAGCTCTTCAATTTGCTGGCTCTTCAGCAATGGACCAATAGTTTTTAATCATTCTCCCAGAAACACAACATTGACAATTCTGGAATCTTCCAACAGTGAGTATAAAATTTTTAGCAATTATATATTGGTCCCTAAGTATATGAGTGAATCTAACAATTCAATTGAAAGTAAATCTCAACACAAAAGAGTGTAAGTTCTGGGGCAGAAGCTAAAAACATTAAAAAAAAAAAAAAAAACCACCTCACTACCATCAAGTCAATTCTAACTCATAGCAACCCCTTTGGGTTTTTGAGGCTCTAAATCTTTACAAAAGTAGACTGCCCAGTCTTCTTTCTGTGGAGTAGCTGGGTTTGAACCATCAGCCTTCTGGTTAGCAATCAAAGAGCTTAGGCACTATGCCACCAGAGCTTCTTAAAAAGTGTAAAAGATACAAATACTATTTTAAGGGGCAATTGTTGCTGTTGTTGTTGTTAGTTCTTGTTTCAGTTACCTGGTGGTGGTGGTGTTTGCGGTTGAGTCAGCCCCGACTCATAGCGACCCCTCCTTGGGTTTCCGAGGCAGTATCACTACGGAAGTAGGATTGCCCAGCGTTCCTTCGGAGGAGTGGCTGGTGGGCTTGAACCGCCAGCCTTCTGATGAGCAGTCAAGTGCCTTAGGCACTATGCTACCAGAGAGTGCTGCTCTAACAGAAGATACCACAAGTAGGATGCTTGAACAAACAGGAGTTTATTCTCTTACAGTTTTGGAGGCTAGAACTCTGAGTTCAAAGTGCTAGGCTCTAGGGGCTGGGTAAAAGCCTCTCAACCTGCCTCTTGTTTCAGCTCTACCTCTTGCTTCCAGCCCACTGAAGCTAGAGATATCTCTTCACTCAGGCAGCTGTTAGCTGCTGAGGCTGACAAACCCAAGGTCAACAAATGAAAAGACACCATCCCAATATTAACAAACCACACAGCAGGCCATTGATTCAAGTCCTTTGAAAGTCCCAAGATTGGCAGAGCAGGTCAGGCTGCTGAACAACAACGAGGCTACACACAGGGTTCAAGAGTGCCACCAGCTAGAGACCATTCCCAAAGCTGCTTGTAATACTTAGGAAACAGAGCACACGCCTAAAACAGCTACTCAGCTGCTTGTGGTAGATCCCACCATGTAGTTGATTGCCAGTCTCATCATGGGGAGTAACTACCACTGGCTGCCCAGCCACTCATCCAGGCCCAGCCAAATTAACACACAGCCTTAACTACCACAGTTGCCATAAGCTTGGCACTGTGTCAAAGTGTTCTTACTCATGACAGAAAGAAATGTTGCGCCATCCTGTGCCAGCTTCCTGAATGTTCTTATATTTGAGTTCACTGCTGTAGACAAGCAAGCAAATTATACACAAGCAATAAATTTCAGTTTGTGTGTAAACTTTTGTATTGTCTTTCCTTTGCAACAAGAATCAATCTGGTTAATTCAGTTTATAATCTTTCAAACAAACAAAACTAGTTTATTGCCCCCCCAGCTACTAAGCAATCCAATCCATAAAAATCGATTCAGTGTAGCTCTCTTACTTTTGGGGCTCGTTAGTTTAACTACCCATCTCCAAATCCCAACTCGACCCTGTTACCAGGTGATAGCTTACAATGCTCTTTCTTTTTCTTTTATCATCTTCATATTCACCTCCGTCTGTATTGTAGGACACGAAAGTGGAGACTTTTTTCCCCTGGTTGGTCCTGAGCCACAAAATCATAAAACCATAAAAGTTTTCCCCATGCTTTCTCTTCCTATCTTCACCATGTGAAAATGAATGTATATACTGTGTCCCCAGTCAACAGAGTAGCACTCAATACTCAATATATATTTGTGAAATAAATGCAGTAGGATGTGAAGGGACCTTACTCTTTCTTAAAAGGAAGAGCAGCCACCAAAAGTAAAACTTGATCCAGGGGCCTCATCAGGGACCAGGCTCCAAGGGAAGAGGATGCCTTCAAGTTACTTATTCTTATAGTTTAAGGAGGATTAAAAAAAAAAAAAAACTCACTGCCATTGAGTCAGTTCCGACTTATAGTGACTCCTCCTTGGATTTCCCAAGTGGTATCTCTGCGGAAGTAGATTGCCCAGTCTTCCTTCCAAGGGGTGGTTGGTGGGTTTGAACTGTGAAACTTCTGTTTAGCACTACGCCACCAGAGCTCCTCCCAGGAGGACAGTGTACATAAAATCAGAAAAGTGGGAGGGCTCATTTCAACAAATATGAGGCAATATCTCGTTTCATTTTTAAGTATAAATTCTAAAGCCTGCTCTAACGAAATCATAACACATGAGTGGAACATGAATAAAAGTGAAAGTTAATATGTGAAAGTGAAATTAGTCATTACAATGAAAGGGTGAGTTGGAGCTATATTTTCTCATTTGAAAAATAATTTTTAAGATGTCTGATGTTATGTTATAGTATTATCAAAGCATTGAGCACAAATCTGCATTTTAAAAAAACGTATTGCAGATAGTTCACTTGTGTTGCTATGTATCCTCTACAGGGAAACGTATTTGGTGACAATATATCTAGAAAATAGGGCACTCAAAAAAAAAAAAAAAAAAAGAACACAAATACACACATTTCAGTTAAAAGAATGAGCCCGTTTGTTTAAAAGCACTGATATCAGTAATATGTACATAGTATGTAAATTAATAAAAATGACCGAATAATTTTTTTCTTTTCTTTCCATTACAAGACCCAAACACAAGGTGAGGCTGTGTTTAAATTTAAAGAAGAAGAACACAGAGGCTCCTAAGTGGCAAGTCCCCATCACAGGGGAGAGGGCGCAGACCTAGGCTCCCAGGCAGAGAAAAGACTGCTTAGGAAATCCCTCACTAGCCATAAAGGAAGTGAAGACACAGAAAATGCAAAGCCTCAATACGACCCTAAGAACCACAGAAGCCTCTAAATTTCCATTGGAGGTTTTGAGAGCTTGGAGAGACCAAACGGAAAGGAAGGAAACAACAAAGGCCCTTTCCAAAGGCAGCGGAAAAGATGCTGAGGGGCACAAGCTGTGGCAGAAGCAAAGGTGACCAGCCCGTCCGACTCCCCACTGCCCCCAACTGTGTCCAGTCACCAGGCTGAGCCTGCATGTTTGAAGGAGAAGTATAAAAGTTCAAGGGGGTGGGGGAATGCCTCTTTTGGAGGGGACTTCCCCTGCCAGTGAGGTTCCCATCATGTTCTGTTACAAGCTTCCGGCTTACGACGGAGTTTTAGGGAAATGAGACAAGGCAGATGAAAATCACAAAGGAAAAAAAAAAAAAAATTCTGCCGTGGCTTGAGAAAACTAACTGAAGCATGTTGAGTCTGACAGAAGAGACCTCTAAGATAGTGCAATGTAATGGAAAGGAAAGAGACCTCGGATAAGCAAAGCAGTATTGAAGAAGAAAAACAAAGTAGGAGGTCTCACACTGCCGGATCTCAAAACCTACTATACAGCCACAGTAGTCAAAACTGCCTGGTATTGGTTCAATGACAGATACATAGACCAATGGAATAGAATTGAG
>NW_006921886.1:2560930-2581773 GCF_000298275.1 Orycteropus afer afer
AAAAAAAAAAAAAAAAAAAAAAACACCACATTGCAGTGTATAACAAGTGTTGCTTTGAAAGGGAACATCTGTGAGGAAGGGCAACTGTCATTTAGTCTTAATAATTAAAATTTCCATTCATGAAAAGCCTGCCAAGTGCCAGGAGTTTTGCATTATCTCATCCTTAGAGCTCAGTGGTCAACTGTTGAGGTCAAGTTGATTCCGACTCACAGTGGTCCCATAGGACAGAGTAGAACTGGCCCATTGGATTTCCAAGGCAGTGATCTTTTACAGAAGCAGACTGTCACATCTTTTTCCCACAGAGTAGCTGGTGAATTTGAACTGCTGACCTTTTGGTTAGCAGCTAAGTGTTTAACCACTGCACCTCCAGGGCTCCTCATCCTTAAAGCAGATAATATGAAATCAATACTATTATCCCCGTCCTCACCTGAAACCCTCAGAGAAGTTAAATAAGTAAATTAGCTAACACCATCCTATTTCAGGGCCAAGATTTAAACCAAAGCCCATCAGGTAATTACCATGCGTATTCCCTTGATTCCTCTGCCACTAATTCAAGTGACTCCCAGAGAAAGTCACAAGCTTCAAACCTACATTTTCCTTTATAACATGGTACAAGTTAACCTAATACTAGGTGAGAAAGCAGCCTAAAATGAATGGATTTCAATCTTAATAGGTTGCCTTGTCACTAACCACCACTGTGGAAATGGACAACTCATGTAACTTCTCAAGGTCTCGGTATTCTCACCTACAAAATGGCGCAACGGTGGGGTCTCTCCAGCTTTGACTCCTATGATGCAAACCTAGTCCTCATATGCCAAGATAAGAAAAGACATTTCAAAGCTGTTTTTCTTTCCTAACTAATTATGTGATGAGATTATCATGTTTCTGATCTTTATGGATAATATACATTCAAGCAGTAGAGACTTGGAGCAATGGATAAGTGTTAGGCTACTGACCAAAAGGTTAGCGGTTCAAACCTATGCAGCAGCTTCATGGAAGAAAGACCTGGTGATCTGCCACTGAAAAGATTACAGCCTAGAAGACTCTTTAGGGTGATTCTGGTCTGTCATATGTGATTGCTATGAGCCTAAAATCAATTCAATGGCACACAACAACAAAATGTTTTCAAAAATAGAAATAATTTTAAACATTTGTAACATGGCTTTTAGGAGGTCTGGTGTTTGCTAACCAGAAGGCTGGTGGTTCAAACTCACCAGCCACTCCTCGGAAGGAAGATGGGGCAATCTACTTTCGTAGTGATACCACCTTGGAAACCCAAGGAGGGGTTGCTATGAGTAGAAATCCACTCAATGGCATATTACAACAAGATGGCTTTGCAAATATTCCTAGACGAACCTCTGTCAGCAGAAAGGCTGAACAGAAAAAAAGCAAATCAACATTCTTTACCCCTCTCCCAGCATAAATCATCACTCACTGTGGGAAAATGATTGTTTGCCAGGAAATAGGGCGGATGAATCATTATACTATGGGCCTCTGATAGAGCAAGAACAAAAAGGAGAAATGCTGAAAAGTTGGAGTGTAAACCTGTTTTGCCAATAGTTCCGCTCAAGGCATCGTAAGGTCATGTAAAATGAAAGCTAAGTGAGGAGCAGGGTTGTCGAGTGGCAAAGCTGCTACGCTGTGTGGTGAGGAAAGCGCAGAACGCCTGCTGGCTTCTGAGTCACTTTGTGGTTCTGTCTTTATAGCCCCAAAGAGTCATTGATCAGCAAATGCAAATAATGTCACCCTGGGCTTGTCCTAACAGGCAACCAACTTGTTAATTAAAACCTACATAAGAGACACTCTCCTTACACGGAAATATCAGCAAACAGTACAAAGAAGGGGTTAAATTGCTTAACTCCAGCATTCGGTTTCTGGAATAGAAATATGTGAGAATTAGACACTATAAACATTTGTGTTCTCAGTAAATATTGTGCTATAATTTCTTCTCTGTTGCTAATAAACTGGGGCATATCTACTAAAAATACTTTTTATATTGTATTTTTCTATATGCTGTAGGATATCTTCAAAATTTTATTGGTTTAAACAAGGAACTATTTTATGATCAAAGGCATAAAGAAAATCCCACATTTAAGTTCAAATGATAAGTTCATACACAAGACCCTGAAACTTAACAGAAAGAGATAGGAAAACTGATAGCTTAAGGACTTTAATGTCCTAAAGGTAGCGAAAGCAGAACTACACTGTTCTAATCATGTAGAAGAACAGGGTTTAAAATTTTCCCAGTTCTAGAAGGGGAGGTTAGAAATGGTCTTATGGTGGTTTTTGATTAAGGAACCAGAGAAAGGTTACTTGGGAGTAATGAAATGAAACCAAAGTTAGCTGAGTCTTACACTGATGTGAGGAAACAGCAGTTCTATGAACATGAAAAACTGAGAATGAAAGCCTCTTTTTAATGCTATAAAGAAAAGTGTAGAATAATATTTCTTGTCAGAAGGAAGGTTGGGCAATCTACTTCCGTAGTGATACTCCCTCGGAAACCCAAGGAGGGGTCGCTA
Organism: Orycteropus afer afer; assembly: GCF_000298275.1. Lineage (NCBI taxonomy): Eukaryota > Metazoa > Chordata > Mammalia > Tubulidentata > Orycteropodidae > Orycteropus > Orycteropus afer. The sequence goes on from NW_006921886.1 coordinate 2,563,450, forward strand.
TGAGTCGAGTCCGACTCCACGGCACATAACAACAACAACGTTTCTTGAAATGTGTTCTACAGAAATTCAGGCCTTTAAACTACTATTCCGAAAATGAAGATTTTATGCCCCAAACTAAATAGTTTAGAAAATCCTGCAGAATATATGGCCCTATCTATGCCCACCCTGTTAGAGATTCTCACCCCATGTTTACTGAAGCCCCGACAACCATGCTCCCCTCTTATTTTTCATGGTACAACCACTAATCTACCTGGCTTCCTCTAATCCCTACTGCACGTGCATTTACAGCTCTGTCCAGTACAGATGTCTGACTGTTGTGAAATAAAGAATTATGCAAAAAGGCAAGTGACCAGACCTAAAAACTATCTGTGCTCCTCCAAAAACCATGCCAACTTTATACAAACAAATACTAGACTCTGGGTAGCTACACCTAGCTTCTACTTACAGAAATGGCTAGAATTCAGAAAGCGCCATAGATCCTGAGTGAAACAGGACTTTCTCTTAATTGGGGGGGGGCATATTGCTTATGTGAGAGATAATGTCTTACTTTATAGAACCTATTTTCATTGTAATGCATGGATTGTAAAGAGTGGATATTGTAACCAAATCAAAATTTATTTGATCCCATGATTTCAACAGTTATAAATATTGAGAATGTACCCTCAATATTTCTGTTTTTATTTATGACTTACATAGCTGTATGACCAACTAATATATAATGAATGATATAAAACATTCACAAAAACAAATTTAATAAGATTTAAAGATACATTTATTTATTTTCATTATTTCCTCTTAGACCTCAATAGATCACAAAGCATGTTCACTCCGCTTTGAGGCAACTGACCATATAGTTTGCCTAACAAAATTGAATTCATCTACTAATGTTCCAGAAAAGTTTTGAGTTTCTAAACAGTCTTGTTAAAGTCCTAAAGTTCTTGGTCACATCAAGGCTAATCTTAAGACAACAGAACTAAGCACTCATATAAACTCACAAGGTTTAGGTTACTCATTGGTGGTTGGCCTCTAATAAGTTACTTTTATATTCTCAAAACAGTTCAGGGAAACTAACTTGTCCATCAGTTTGTCGTACTGTGGTGATCTGGTTACCTAGTGCCACTCTGACAGGAAGTATACCACAAATGGGATGGCTTGAACAAACAGGAGTTTATTCTCTTACAGTTTGGGAGGCTAGAAGTCCAAGTTCAAAGTGCCAGACTCTAGGGGCTAGGTGAAAGCCCCTCAACCTTGGGCTTCAGCTCTGCCTCCTGCTCCCAGCCCACTGGAGCTAGAAGCTTTTCTTCACACAGACAGCTGCTGGCTGCTGAGGTTGACAAACCCAAGGTTGACAAGTGAAAAGGCACAGTTTCAATGTTACCAAACCACACGGCAGGCCATTAATTCAAACTCATTGAAAGTCCCAAGGTCAGCAGAGCATGGCAGGCTGCTGAGCAACGACATGGCTACATGCAGGGTTCAAGAGTGCCATAAGCTAGAGACTATTACCCAAAGGTTCTCCTTATATACAGGAACCAGATCATAACCCTAAGGCAGTTACTCAGCTGCTTGTGGTAGATCTCACCATAGAGTTGATTGCCAGTCTCATCATAGGGAATAACCACCACCAGCTGCCCAGTCACTCAACCAGGCCCAGCCAAGTTGACACACAAACTTAACTACCACATATGTTTGCGAAGACAGACTCGGAAGAAGGAAGAGGCCATATACTTCTCAAAGAACTGACCAGTGAAAACCCTATGAATAGCAGTAAAACACTGTCTGATGTATTATTGTAAGGCTGGCACAGGACCAGGCAGTGTTTCATTCTGTTGTACACAGGGTCACTAGGAGTTAGAGCCAACTCGATGGCACCTAATAACAATAACATATTCTCAAATGATTCTGCATCACTGCCCACTGGGTTTTGAGGGAGCAATGAAATAATGACTGCTCAGTAGTGTCATACTCCCTGAATTGTACTTAATTTCCCAAAGCTCTTTCTCCAGAAGAGAACAAGGTCATGTTAAGGGGACAGAACTTTCTCCCTTCAGGGTAGTTAGCAATGCAGGGTCAAGAGCTCTGTCTACAAAACTTAAAACAAGAGAGCTTTAGGGTTGCTAGGGGTGGGTCTCCTATTAGACAGAGTGATTACTTGAGTTTCTAGATTAAGAGTACTGTTAGAAGCACAAATAAAATACATGGCACTTCAGACAAAAGAACCAGTAAAAGAAATATGCAATTGAGGCTGGGTATTGGATGGGTACAGGAAAGCACTAAACTTTAACTCTCACTCACTCTTTCAAAATTCCCCTACTTCAAAGGAGAGCAGTGATCCCTCTCTTCACATATATTTAAAAGAGTGTGTGTTTGTTTTTTAAAAAGCATCCTTGACAGAAATAAACCACTGAACTACTATTAGCAACTTAGTGAGCCTTCAGGAAGAGGACCTACAGACTAATAAAGGTGCTAGGAGGATCTGAAATCTTGAAGAATGGGGAGGTGAGTTAGAAAGGAACAAGGATAAAAGGGGGAAATCTGTTTGGAGGGCCTGTTGATTTGAAAGATAGAAATACTTGGGGGAAATTGATGAATAAAATAGCTCAAGGACAAATTTAGGATCATTCACACTTTTGTTTAGAACTCGTTCTAATGGCAGCCACCCTTATTTTGGTTCTTTATGGGGTTAGTTCCACACTCACTGAAATGAGGAAATGAGCTCAACACTTTTTAAACCTCAGAGTTTGTGAGTTTCATAATTCAGAAGTTATGAAAAGTCCTAGTGGGCTTACACTAGATTCAAATGCTTAAACAAGGGAAAGCAGGGAGATTCCAATGATGAGTCACACCAAAGATACATGGGGGACTACCAAAGTTTTCCTCAGACAAAATGAGTCTTTAAGAAATTTGGGAGAATGAAATCAAGTTAACAAATCTGGGATTTCTCATAAAACATGAGAAAAACACTAAATGACAAATTTTGGGAACAAAGATGGATGCAAGAAGAATGCTTGGTTAGAAGAGAGAGTGACCACAAAGGTGCTGGCCCTGGGGATGGTGGGGGGGGGTTAGGGAAGGATCTTGGGAGTGGGTCAGGTAGGGCAAGATGTCACTCAACTGGATAGGAGATGCTTGGGAAGAAGTAAAGGCAAGTCCAAAGAATGTGAGAGGAGATGATAAGCAAGTCTGAGAACTGGATCAAACCTTGAAATACTGAATTCTTTATGGAGTCAGCAGGATGGAGCAGTGTCCTGAGGAGAGAAAAGATGACCTTGACTTTCAGAGGCATTTTCACTTCAGAGACTAGAGAAGATGGCAATTAACTGTATTAGAAGGAAGCACATTGATGGAAGATGACAAAAATATGGATGAGAATTTCTCGTAAACCCTCATCTTATTGAACACATTTGCTATAAAGGCTCTGGCATCAAATTTTGTATGATCCAAAACTCGTAAAGACTCTGAAACCATTATTAAATGTGTGATGTCAGATCCAATGTAGCCATAAATAACTGAACACCATAGACAATAACTTAGAAAGTTCTAATCATATTTGACAACAAAGACCAAGAGTCTATATGATACCAAGCATCTGAATAAAAAGAGAAGAAAAAAAAAAAAAGCAATATCTGGATAATTGGTAAGAGTAAACACACATTTTATAAAACCATAATATATAAAATTACATTTTCTATGAACTGCTATTTGGACCTAATTATTTCCATTGCTTTATATTAACATAGGAATATCATATTAGTACAACAACCAATAACTGAATATGAAAACGATAATGAATATTCAGTAGTGGTTGAGCTTCAAAATAACTGTATGATTTATATATATTAATGCCTGTATTTTATAAATAATACAGTTTTGCAAATAAAGCAATTTTCTCAGTCACAGCAGAGCAATCAGCATTCAGAACTATGTTGATCTGCATCCAAAATCCTATCTCATCCCGCATCTGGCCACTTACATCTCTTAAATTGGATTTCAACAAGACTTTTATATTAGTAAGAATTTCTGTAATAACTTTTTACCTTACAGCATCCTACTTCGTTGTAGCAAAAACATCTGCTTACTTCTTCATCTCCCCAATTATACCAGAGTTTTTCCATAGCTTACATGAAGTGTCCAGTTTCTGGCTGTGTCTCAATAGGTGCTCAATTAATGTTTATTACAAGCAACTAGAGCTAAAACTGAAATAAAATATTCTGCTAGAACTGAGAAAGCATGTCAGATAGGTTGCACCATAACTAATAGTAGATTAGCTTCTGTACTTAAGCAAACAAGCTTTGTTTGGAACTTTGATTTCCCTGGTATTTCAATCTTCACATTGACTTAAACGCAACTTTGTTGCTGTAAATGTGTTTAGTTCAGTTTGCTTACTAAGACTTTCTTTTCTGTTTTTCCTTTTGCTGATTTCTTGCCAGCTTTATGGCACTTCCTTCTCACCCCTCACCTTGTGACTGCCTCTGAACAAACTTATTTGGTCATTTGTTAGATATAAGATAAAAATTAGAGACACAGAAAGAAAAAACAAACATGAGCCTTGGCCATAGAATTGTATTTTATTTTTATTTCCTAAATTACTGTAAAAACAACTTAGAGCTTTTTTTTTTTTTTGAAAAAAAAAAAAAGCACATTCTACAGTCAGGACAGGCAGCTATTGGTTCTTAATGTCTGATCCTCAAATTTTCAAAACAGGTTGCTAAGTCTATAACTAAATACCATTTTCCTTTGGTATCAACAGGGATTGGTTCCAGGATGCCCCACGGATACCAAAATCCACAGATGCTTAAGTCACTTACATAAAATGGCATATAATATACTCACATCCTTCCGTAAACTTTTAAATCATCTCTAGATTACTTATAATACCTAATACAATGTTAATGAAACAAATTGCATTTCATGCTCCCTCTTAGCTTTTGAGGGATTGTTTCGACCACTTCATTGCTTTTTAGGAGCCATTTTTTCACAAAACTAAAGGGTGCACACAATTCATGTAGCGAACAAATAAGACACTAGGCGAACAATGCTTGAACAACAAGTGCAGGAGAGAGTCTGAGCATATGTGAAATGACGGGAGGCCACAGCAGGGTATGCCTACACATCCCTTCATTCATGTAGATTTAGCAGAGCACTCAGTAAGTGACAAATTCAAGTTTTGTTTTTGGAACTTTCTGGAATTTTCTTTCCTAATATTTTCAATCTGTGGTTGTTGAATCCATGGATGCAAATACAGAGGGCAGACTGTATTTATTTGCTATTCTACATCCATGCTTATGAAGAGTCACTGATGAACCAAGGGGGGGGGGGAGACCTATTTTGTCATTTATTTTCCTGTTAGGTGCTGTTAAATTGGCTCTGACTCATGGCAGTCCAAAGTAGAATGAAACACTGTCCAGTCCTGCACCATCCTCACAATCATTCCTACTTTTGACCCCACGGTAGTAGCTGCTGTTTCAATACATCTTGGTGAGGGTGTTCTCTGTTAGCGTAGTGCCTAAGGCATTTGACTGCTAACCAGAAGGCTGGCAGTTCAAACCCACCAGCCACTCCTCAGAAGGAAGGTTGATACTGCCTCAGAAATCCAAGGAGGGGTGGCTATGAGTCAGGACCGACTCAATAGCAATGAGTTTGAGTTTTGACTACCAAGCGTAATGTCCTTCTCTAGGGACTCGGTCTTCTGGATAACATGTTCAAAGCATGTGAAACAAAGTCTAACCATTCTTGCTTCTAAGGAGCACTTTGGCTATACTTTTTCCAAAACTGATTTGTTCATTCTTCTGGTGTATTCCATGATATATTCAAAATTCTTCACAAACATCATAATTCAAAGACATAAATTCTTCTTTGGTATTTCTTATTCAGTGTCCAGGTTTTGTATGTATATAAGGCAACTGAAAACACCATAGTTTGGGTCAGATGCACTTTAGTCCTCATAGCGACATCTTTTATTCCCCCAACACTTTAAGGAGCTCTTTTGCAACAGATTTTCCCAATGCAATATGTCATTTGATTTCTTCATGGTTGCTTCCATGAGTATTGACTGTGGATCCAAGTAAAATGAAATGCTTGACAATTTCAATATTTCCTCTGTTTATCATGTGATTTCATAACATAATCAAAACAAAATCAAAATCCATTTCCTGGAGGAAAAAAATGCTTTTGTGGTTTGATACTTCTATGCCCAGAGGTGGAAACCATGGCTCCATAGCCTGATGAACATAGCTGGGTGGGTACTTCAGTCTAATCCAGGTACACGTGCTGTCTTTATATTCTCCCAATTCTCATATGGGGAGCAGGTTCTGGGGCAGAGCCCATTGTTCTCATTGTTAGGTGATATCCGGCTGCTTCCAACTCATAAGGACACTATGTACAACAGAATGAAACACTGCCTGGTCCTGCACCATCCACACAATAATTCCTATGTTTGAGACCATTGTTGCACCCACTCTCTCAGTGCATCTCTTTGAGCATTTTTCTCTTTTTTGCTGACACTCTACATTACCAAGCATGACATCCTTCTCCAGAGACTGGTCCCCCAGAAAAATGTCCAAAGTATGTAAGGCAAAGTTTTGCCATCTTTGCTTCTAAGGGGTACTGTGGCTGTACTTTTTCCATGACAGAAGAAGAATTGTTCATTCTTCTAGAAATCCATGGTATATTTCAGTATTCTTCGCCAACACATAACTCAAAGCCATAAATTCTTCTTCAGTCTTCCTTATTCATTGTCCAGCTTTTTCATGCATAGGAGGCAATTGAAAATACCATGGCTTAGATCAGGGGCACCTTAGTTCTCAAAATGACATGTTTCATTTTGACACTTTAAAGAAGTCTTTTGCAGCAGACTTGTCCAATGCAATACATCATTTGATTTCTTGACTGCTGCTTCCGTGGGTGTAGACTGTTAATTCAAATAAAATAAAATCCTTAACAATCACATTCTTTTCTCTATTTATCAAGATGTTGCTTATTGATCCAATTGTGAGGATTTTTGTTTTCTTTATATTGAGCTGTAATTCATATTGAAGATTGTGGTCTTTGATCTTCATCAGTAAGTGTTTCAAGTTCTCTTCATAAGAAGCAAGGTTGTATAATCTGCATACCAAGGGTTGTTAATGAATCTACCTCCAATCCTGACTCTGTGTTCTTCATATAGTCCTGCTTCTTGGATTATTTTCTCAGCATACAGGTTGAATACATATGGTGAAAGGATACAACCCTAATGTACACCTTTCCTGATTTTAAACCATGCATTATCTCCTTGTTCTTTTGGAACAACTGCCTCTTCACCTACATACAGGTTCCGCATGAGCATAACTAAGCGTTCTGGAATTCCTGTTCTTCACAATGTTATCCATAATTTGTGATGACCCACACAGACAAATGCCTTTGCATAGTCAATAAAACACAGGTAAATATCTTTCTAGTATTCTCTGCTTTCAATCAAAATCCATCTGACATGAGCAATTTTATTCCTCATTGCACCTCCCCTTCTGAATCTGGCTTGAATTTCTGAAAGTTCTCTGTTGATGTACTGCTGCAATCTTTTTTTTTTCCCCACAACAGTTGAGTCCATATGTTTCATCTATGTCAATCTCTAGATCCACCACTTACACTTGCTTTCCTTCAACTTAAAGAAAATTTTTTAACTTATGCTGATCAATTTCAACTGCACAGGAATAGAGATTGTAGTATAAAATGTCCCACTTCCCATCTCTCTCCAAATCATTACAAAATGTTAATTCTAATATATGCTCTTCTAAAGAGGCATATACTGTTGTTAGTGCTGTCAAGTAGGCTCCAGCTCATGTGACCTCATGTACAACAGAACAAAATGTTACCCAGGTCTACACCATCTTCATGGTCATTGATGTGATTGGGTTATGGCTTCTGTGTATTTTGAGAGTATTCCAGCATAGCGGAATTCATCTTCCAGTACTATACCAATAATACTACATTCTGTTGTGATCCATAGGGTTTTTCACTGGCTTGTTTTTGGAAGATCACAAGGCCTTTCTTCTTCATCTGTCTTAGTCTGGAAGCTCTACTGAAACCTGTCTGCCATGAATGATCCTGATCTATGTACAGGCTCCTCATGAGTACAATTAAGTGTTCTGGAATTCCCATTCTTCTCAATGTTATCCACAATTTGTTATGATCCACAAAATTGAATGCTTTTGCATAGTCAATAAAACATAAGTAAATATCTTTCTGGTATTCTTTACTTTCAGCTAAGATCCATCTGACATCAACAATGGTATCACTTGCTCCACATCTTCTTCTGAATCCAGCTGGCATTTTTTGGAAGCGCTCTGTCAATGTACTGCTGCAACTGTTTGAATTATCTTCAGTAAGATTTTACTTGTAGGTGATATTAATGATATTGTTTGATAATTTCCACATTCTGTGGGATCACCTTTCTTTGGAATGAGTACAAATGTGTATCTCTTCCAGTCATTTCACCAGATAGCTGTCTTCCAAATCTCTTGATATAGCCAAATGAGTGCCTCCAGCATAGCATCTGCTTTTGAAATATCTCAATGTGTATTCCATCAATTCCTGGAGAATTGTTCCTCACCAATTCCTTCAGTGCAGCTTCAACTTCTTCCTTCAATACCATTGGTTCTTGATCATATGTCACCTCCTGAAATGGATGAACATCGACCAGTTCTTTTTGGTACAGTGACTCTGTATATTCCTTCTATCATCTTTTGATGTTTCCTGCATCATTCAACATTTTGCCCATAGAATCTTTCAATATTGCAACTTGAGGCTTATTTTTTTTTCTTCATTTCTTGAGAAATGCTGAACATGTTCTTCCCTTCTGGTTTTCTAATTCCAGGTCTTTGAATATTTCATTATAGTAATTGGCTTTGTCTGCTCAAGCTGCTCTTTGAAATCTTCTGTTCAGCTCTTTTATCTTGTCATTTCTTCCATTTGTTTTAGCTACTCTCAGCTCATGGGCAAGTTTCAAAGTCTCTTCTGATATCCACTTTGGTCTTTTCTTTCTTTCTCGTATTTTTAATGGCCTCTTGGTTTCTTCATGGATGATGTTCTTGATGTCTTCTTCCCACAATTCCTCTTGTTTTTAGTCATTGGTGTTCAATGCATCAATGTATTCTTTAAATGGTCTCTAAATTCAGGAGTGATAATATCAAGGTCATATTTTGGCTTTCATGGACTTGTTTTAATTGTCTTCGAATTCAACTTGAACGTGTATATAAGCAGTTGATGGTCTGTTCCACAATCAGTTCCTGGCCTTGTTTTGGCCAAAGATACTGAACTTCTCCATCACCTCTTGCCACAGATTTAGTTAATCTGATTCCTGTGTATTCCATCTGGTGAAGTCCACATGTATAGTTGTCACTTATGTTGTTGAAAAAAAGGTATTTGCAATGAATAAGTCATTGGTCTTGAAAAACTCTATCATGCAATCTCCAGCATTTGTTCTATCACCAAGGCCATATTTTCCAACTAACAGTAACTCTTCATTTTTCCAACTTTTGCATTCTAGTCACCAGTGATAATCAACACATTTTGATTGCATGTTTGGTCAATTTCTGACTGCAGAAGTTGGAAGAAATCTTCAATTTCCTCATCTTTAGCTTTGCTGTTTGGTGCGTAAATTTGAATAACATTAGTATTAACTGGTCTTCTTATAGGCATATGGATATTATCCTATCACTGACAGCTTGTACTACAGAACAGATCTTGAAACAGTCTTTGTGATGATGAAGGCCACACCATTCCTCTTCAATTTGTCATTCTCAACATAGTAGATCATATGGTTGTCTGATTCAAGATGGGCAAAACCAGTCCATTTCAGCTCACTAATGTCCAGGATATCAATCTTTATCCATTACATTTCATTTTTTACAACTTCCAATTTTCCTAGATTCATACTTTGTACATTCCATGTTCCAATTAGTAATGGCTGTTTGCATCTATTTCTACTCATTTTAAGTCATGCCACTTCAGCCAATGAAGGTCCCAAAAGCTTTATTCTATCCATATCATTAAGGCTGTCTCTACTCTGAGGAATTAGCTCTTCCCCAGTCAAATTTTGAGTGCCTTCCAGCCTGATGGGTTCATCTTCCATCACTATATCAGACAATGTTTCAGGGCTGTTCATAAAGTTTTCCAGTAATATATCAGACAGTGTTTCACTGCTATTCATAAAGTTTTCACTGGCCAATTCTTTGAGAAGTGGATGGTCTCCTTCTGAGTGTGTCTTAGCTCAGAAGCTCCACTGAAACCTGTCCACCATGGGTAACCCTGCTGGCATCTTGCAACGTGGTAGCATAGCTTCTAGCCTCATAACAACATGCCTGCCACCACAGGATGACAAACTGACAGACAAGTTCACCCCCCTTTGTTGTTCCTAACCCCTCTGCACTGGCCTACCTCAGGCCCTGACCTTAAAATAGAGCCACACCCAAGCAAAAAGCAGCCTCCAAGCCCTGGGCCTGCTTATCTCAGGTCCCAGTCTTAATAAAGAGCCACCCCCAAGTGAAAAGTAACCCCCAGCCCCAGGCGCAATTAAGGACTAAATTGTGTAATTCTTATCATGTATGTTGTAAAGTTTCAAAAAAGAAGGCAATACATGAAGACTGGTTGAATATTAAGAAGCTCTAGTTGTACAGTGGTAAACTCTCAGCTGCTAACCGAAAGGTTGGCAGTTTGAACCTACAAGCCACTCCATGGGAGAAAGATGTGGCAGTCTGCTTCTGTGAAGATTTACAGTATTGGAAACTCTATGGACCAGTTATTATCTGTAACACATGGCATTGTCATGAGTACGATTGACCCAACTGCAACTAACAACATGGTATTTCAATAAAAATATCCTTGAGAGCCTTCCAAGGGGCTCAGGAGTGGGATAAGGAGCTGAGTGACATGTATAGCTGATATGGAATATTCCAATACCTACGTACCCACTGTCATGAACTAGATTCCAACTCATAGCAACCACCACTGGTTTCCAAGGCTGTAAATCTTTATGGAAGTATATTCCCCATTTTCTGCCCTTGGAGCAGCTGGTGGGTTTGTATTGCTGACCTCCTGGTTAGGAGCCAAATGCCTTACCCACTATACCACCACAGCTTCTTAATATCTACATGTATAACAATATTAAAGCATGCACACACACAAACTTATCTTATGCAAAAGCTTCTAAGTGAAACCCTATCTCAAGATTTGAATCAATAAGTCAAATTGCATTGTTTCTCCATGTTGCTTATTAATGTCTTTGCTTTACCAAGTCTTTTATTATTTCTGACTCATTATGCATGTACATTTTTTAATCTTCAGTGTTGATTAATTATACTTTTTAAACTGTCTTAAACCACAGCTTTATCATTCTGTGGGAATCTACATACGCAGATGTTCTTCAACACGCAAGCATGCTCTAGAATTGATTGCATCTGCCAGAAATTTTCACCTCACTTTTTCTGTGCTACAAGAATCACATTGCTTAAATGGAACGTTATTGTTTTGAATGTATTACATTCAGTTTGTTCTTAGGACTTTGTTTTCACTTTCTCCAGTGTTGATGTTTTGATAGGTTTCCTCTTTTATCTTCTTACTCTACACTCCACCCTGCCATTGCCTCTTGACAAATTTATTACAGATTTAAATATACTCATATATCTAGACTATATCAAGGTGGCACCTACTCAAGCAAAGTGTGGAGTAAGCCAGTTCTTAGAGCAGTAGTCAGTAAGATATAATAACAACCTTCTGATCTAAGGAAATCCAAGTTGGGCTTTTGCAGCCTGCATCTCTCCAAACTGATACCAATTAAAACTAGGTAATCTCTAAACCCCCCAATTCACTCTCAGAAAGTACAAACTCACTGCCATTGATCTGATCCTGACTCACAGCAACCCCCTTTGGGTTCCCAAGGCTGCAAATCTTTATCGAAGCAGACTGCCCCATCTTTCTTCCATGGGAGCGGCTGGTAGGTTCAAATCACCAACATTTTGTTTAGCAGCCAAATTATACCACCAGAGCGCCTTCTCAAAAAGCCTATATATTTACACTACATTTAAGTAACATTTTAAAATGTGTATTATATAGTAAAGGAGACTTAGTAGCCCAACAGTTAAACATTTGACTGCTAACTGAAATTTGGGCAATTTGAACCTACCCAGCAGCTCCAAGGGAGAAGGACCAAGCAATCTGCTCTTACAAAGATTATAGCCAAGGAAATGCTATGGGCCATTTCTACTGTCACAAGGGACGCTGTGAGTGAAAATTGACTCAACGGCACCTAACAACACCACTGTATCATAAGTGCTCCTAACAACAACATTATATATAAGTGCTAAGCAGAGGGTACATAGAGAAAAAAAGATATCAAAGAAATGCAAAAGAAGAAAATTAATTTATTAAGGAACTGAATCTCAGCTATATGCTTTATACACTCTCTTATTTAATACTGAAAACAAACATGGAAAGTAGGTATTAATATCTCTAAGCATTGAAGAAATTGCGACTCAGAGAAGTTAATTACAAAGTTTTCACACTTGACTGCTAACCAGAAGGCTGGTGGTTCAAACCCACCAGCCACTCATTGGGAGGAACATTGGGCAATCTACTTCTGTAGTGATACTGCCTTGGAAACCCAAGGAGGGGTCACTATGAGTCAGTCCAACTCCACAGCAGTAAGTTTGGTTTGGTTTTTGGAAGCAAAAGAACCACAGTTTGAAAACAGCTGGGCTGATTCCAAAGCCCATGTTCTTTCCATCTGTTGAATTGCCCTTCACACCAAATGGGCCAACCTTGGAGATACTTAAAGTCCATTGTTATTGTTGTTAGTTGCTATTGAGTTTATTCCAACTCATGGTGACCTCATGTGGGAAAGGCAAAATTTACATTGAGAGAAAAAGGAAAAGAATGATTTAGAACAAACAAAATGAACACAAGATGGGCTACAGTAAAATGTAACAAGGAAGGTGGACAAGAACCATAATGTATGCTTCTGGACAAAATCTAAAGAAGAGGAAAAATCATTGCATTGGATGGAGGTTAGCTTTGATTGAACTTATGGAATTTGGATTAATTGGATGATTGCTCCAAGCTCTCTTTAACTTTATTTCTGAATGTGAGCTGCAGAGTTCTAGGATCAATAAGTACTGTTGCCATTTTTAATTACCTAACCCCTTACTTTAAAAGGAGTTCTGGTGGCTTAGTTGTTGAAATATTTGACTGCTAACCAAAAGGTTAGTGGTTCAAACCCACCAGCCACTCCACAGAAGATGAGGTAGTCTGCCTCCATAAAGATTTACAGCCTTGAAAATCCTATGGGCCATTTCTACTCTGTTCTATGGGGTTGCTGTGAGTGGGAAGTGAGTTGATGGCAGTGGATAACCTCTTACTTGGGAAGCCCTGCTAGCACAATGAGTAAGTGCTCAGCTGCTAACGGAAAGGTTGGCAGTTCATACCCTCTAGCCACTCTGCACGAGAAAGATGTGACCATACGCTACCATGAAGATTATAGTCAAGAAAACCGTCTTCTATCACAACGGCATTGTTGTAAGTAAAAATTGACTTGACAGTACCCAGCAACAACCCCTTACCATCTATACTTTTATCAAAATCTTACCCCAAAATGCCAGCCATGATAATAGTCCTCTTAAGATAATAACAATAACAAAAGGAGAATTTACAATTACTTTGATAATATCTGCACCAACAGCCATAAATTCTATAGATCCTATCATACAGAGGACTGCAGTGTTTTCAGTAAGATAGGTTCAAATCAAATATTTGCATCTGGGGCCTCACCTTTTAGAACAGCAATAAAGAGTCCAAAGTACAGGATCAAGGTCCCTACTGTGGACTATCAGAGTGGTTTACACATGCTTCCCTGAAAGTTCCTAGTCACTAACTCTCTGTGGCCTGCTGCGGCATCCTTTGAAATGAGGATATCAGCTCTCTCCAGTCACTTATCAAAAATATGTCCGTTACTGGACCAGATAAAATTGAGTACTTTATTTGAAACCCTCAGTAGTCATTCCTGTTTTGGATCAGGAAGGCAGGCATTTAAAGTTATAGCCTGATAAAAGAGAAATGAGGGAACTTTATTCACAACTTCAACACCTCTTGTTTCCTTCCTGGAGGTTGAACTGTGGACCACAGTGTGCAGCAGTGTCTGGGAAAACACCCGTACATTCTACTGGGAACCCCCAACACATCATCCTTTTGTTCCTTAAACCATCATAAATCAAGGGCTTTAAAGGAAGCCATTTTGTTTTGGTTTGGGGAGATTTAAATGAATTTGGGTCATTAGATAAAAGAAAGACAAAGAATGGAAATGTGTCCATTTTCTATCATCCCAAGCCTGGAAAAAGTACTCTCTCACAGAAGTTGTTTTTAATATAAATTTAGCATGAATAATTCCCAGTGAGAAGTGAGCCCACATTTCTTACAATAAGGATTTCTAACTTATGAGTTCCAAGTACAGTGGAGTCTTGTGTGATGTGGGAACAGGGAATAGGTACCAGAGACTTACTAAAGACATTTGTGCTGGGTGTCCCTGATGGAAATATTGTATCCCATTGGCAGGACAGAAGAACACCTGTCTATACATCCATGAGTATCCAGTGTGTACGTTCTCCCTTACAGTAGAACTCTGTACTTGTTGTACATGATCTAGCAAAGCATGAGGCATGCTCATATTTTAAATCTTTCTGCTTAAAACCTTCATAGCTTTTCATCAGTTATGCACTAAAGGTAGCTTGATTCCAGTTTTGAGAATGACAGAGAAAAATATTACCTGGAATCTCTTTAATTCTTGGTGACAAAATACAGCAACTTTTGGCTTTGTAAATTATTTTGCTAATGATTTTTGCTTTTCCCTAACCAGCCCACAGAATAATAGTGAAAAGCTGAAATACATCCCATTCCTTGGATGCTTTCTTTGCTAATTTTTAAAAGAAACAAAATCTCTTTTGTGGTCATCAAGAGTACCGGCACAACCAACTTGGACTGACCTAATAGCTTGAGCTTGCAAGCATTTGGGTGGGAGTTCAACTTTGAACCAAAATGACCAGAGAATGTCTATTCAACAGATTGAAGCATGTAAGAATGAACAAAACTGCTTTATGCCATTACCAATACTCCCGTTATCTTTTCCTAACTCCCAAAGCCCCATAAATGCAAATCCACAAAGCCTTGGAGCCTTTCACAGGGTACCACTTCAGCCTTGCCTTAACCAGGCCTCTAGGAAATACCACAAACCTGGGCAAATGTGAATGTATGTGGAAACTTTCCCATAGAATTGATAGCTGTATGTTATTGCTTCAGTCCCTTATAACTAAATGTAATGACAGATTTATTTGCCATTTATTTTCTTTTAAAAGTCTGAGTAGTTCAGAAACATTGCTATGCTGATAACTTGTTGGGGTTATTTTTGTTGTTTGTTTTTAACCAGGGCCCCAGTCTTTCTAGAAATGGAGGCCCCAAGGCAAGGAAGGGAAAACTACCAGAGAAAGCACCAGGAGAGTTTGTAAGAAGTCTAACTTGTGATTCTACATTTCTGCCCTGCAGGGAAAATCATTCCTCAATAATAAAAAATATGGTGGAAGCTAAATTTTCTTATTGAGTCTTGGTTCCTTCCAAGAATAGAGAGGTGGGGTGGGCTGAAGCTGCTTCAGCATGTCTGCATCTGCCCAAGGTTCTGCCAGACACAACCACGTGGCCTTGGGGAACAATAAATGCCCACATGTATCGGGCCAGCCAGCTGACCATAAGCTGTTCTTGTAACACTAATGGCTCCTTGCTTTCATGCTGAAAATATGCACCTCCTGGAACCTCTGCTCTCTTGGTCAGATGTGTGTGATGTCATTTACATTCCGGAATCCTGGAAGCATGTGCTCACACGAATTCTTATCCAGGAACCAGGTTTCCATTATGTGCAGGATCTGCATTACCTCTTGTGGTGACCTTAATATTCTTTTTTTTACTTTTTAACTTCTTTTCAAACAATTTTCCATCAAGCCATAAATCCATAAAATCCAAGATGACTGTGCTACAATTATTAAATGTCCTTAAGCCTGATTCTATAGGCCCTTTTCCCTGTGGTTTGGGAGACCTTAGCCTTGGCACCCAGGAAGAGTTGCTGTGTGAATAACAATAAGGCAGTCACCTCCTGCTGGGCAATGTGTGGGTGGACATATATGATGCCAAGCTTCTCAAACAGATATGACAGATCTCACAGAAACAACAGTAATATATCTACTGCACTATTCATATAAATAAGGAGCTCTGGTAGCACAGTGACTAAGACATCTGACTGCTAACCAGAAGGTTGGTGGTTCAAACCCACCAGCTGCTCCATGGAAGGAAGACTGGGCAATCTACTTCCATAAAGATTTACCACCTTGGAAACCCAATGGGGGTTGCTATGAGTTGGAATCAACTCGATGGCAGTGGGTTTGCTTTTTGGTATTCATATAAATATATTTTGTTCCTCATGAAGTTGTTTGTACTCATTAAAGCTTAGATCTCAGATGGATGTAGGGAGTAAGGATCACGTTTACTATTTCTGGGAGTAGATTAGTTTAAAGCCTTGGCTCTACCACTAACTCACTAGCAGAATTCTCTAAATTACTTAACTTTTCTAGACCTTGGTTTGGGAAACCTTGGGTTAAGAAGTTGATCAAGTTTTTTGTTTTGCTTTGTTTTGTTTTCATTTTTCTTGTAGGATTGACTTCTCAGAGCCTTTTTTATGTTAATGAGCATTATAAACTCTGAGAATAGTTAGTGTACTCCAAGCTGGTTGTATGAACCCTTTTTCCCCCCAGAAAGCCTATTATTGTATCCTGTGTTCTATTAGAAGAGTTCTACTGAATACAGTTGAAAAAATACCACTCTAGAAATGGAAGATCCCTCCCCACAGAATAATATACATTTCCAAAAAACCAAATTCACTGCCGTTGAGTCGGATCCATCTCATAGCCATCCTTCTTTGGATTTCCAAGGTGGTATCACTACGAAAGTATATTGGCCAATACATTTAGTGAAGATTGAAAAAAAAGGGGGGGGGGCAAGTTTATGATCTTGCCATATCTATCAAGATTGTATGTTGCAGATAAAAGAATCCACTAAAAGTCATTTAAGCAGAAGGGATTTATTATAAAGTAATCAGTCGTTTATGCCATCTATGTCTTGAAAGCTACTAAAGTAAACTAAAGAAAAACTTGTTCAGGAAAAAATGCTCAACCATCAGTTGTTCTAATGAAAATAGCTCTGCTCCTGCTGCTGCTGCTGCTGCCCTCTGATTGGTGCACATGATGCTTGGAAATTGAAGTGAAAACTCTACTAAAGCTGCCCTGGAAGCACCGTCTCTGTCATTGAAGAGTCAATCTCTCTGCATGTAATTCCAAACTGCATATTGTGGTAGGCAGGATTCTGAGATAAGCCCCAAGATTCTAGCCCCTCTGTGCACATGCCCTTTACAATAGTCATTTTTGATTGTGAGCAGGATTTGTGAATTCATCATATTTACTCCCATGATAAAGTTCTATAGAAAAAGAGATTTTTTTAAGACCCCAATCAGATGACTTTGAGTTAATCAAAAGAGAGATTATGCTGGCAGGATTTCACCTAAGTTGAACCCTTGAAAGAAGGCAGAGTTTCAAAGCCAGAGATATTTTCTTTTTGGCTTCAAGAAGCAAACTTCCATGTTGTAGAGAGGGTCACAAGAAAAGGAATTGCAGGAACCCTCTAGAAGCTGTGAATGGGCCCCAGTGGATAACAAACAAGAAAGAAGAGGCCCCAATCCCAAAACAACAAGAAACTAAATTCTGTGAACAACCATTGAATTTGGAAGAGACCTTTGAACCTCAGGTGAGATTGCAGCCATGGCCCACATCTTGATTTCAGTCTTGTGAGACCTTGCGCACAGGACATAGTTACCCCATGCCCAGACTTCTGTTTTACAGAATCTGTAAGCCAATAAAGGGTGTTGTTTTAAGCTGCTATGGTTGTGGTAATTTGTTATGCAGCAATAGAAAACTAATACATGCATTTGCTTGATGAAGCCCAGGTCACTCCTAAATTGCAAAGGCTGTTGTGAAATGTCCTTTTGCTCCGCCCTCTAAAATCCAAGAAGAGAAGCCAGAAGTGACTGGTATGGGTATTCAGTGAGTCAATCTCTGACATCAGTCATTACCTTTTCTTGGAAATTCTTTTCCAAAAGTATTTTATAGGTCATATGATAACTTGGAAAGTCCCATAAGTTATTTTTTTTCTGGTAGCATAGTGGCTAAGGCACTTGACTGCTAACCAGAAGGCTGGTGGTTCAAACCC
>NW_006921886.1:2581873-2583671 GCF_000298275.1 Orycteropus afer afer
GCAATCTACTTCCGTAGTGATACTGCCTCGGAAACCCAAGGAGGGGTCACTATGAGTCAGGTCTGACTCGACAGCACATAACAACAACAACAACATGGCAAAGATCAACCTATCCAATAAATATTCAAGAAAAAATTATTAATATTTTTGCTAGTAAGTTTCTTATGATTCTATTGACTCTCAATTTACTGACTAATACTCTTCTGAATCCTCTATTAAAAACAAAATGCTTCAAAAATAAAAACATGTAAAAATAGCCTAGAAAAAAAAATCCTTCATAGAATACACTTTTTATTTTATTTTATTTTCCAAGAATCACTTGTTGTTGTTGTTGTTGTGTGCCATTGAGTCGTCTCCAATTCATAGCGACACCTCTTTGGGTTTCTGAGGCAATAACACTACGGAAGTAGATTGCCCAATCTTCCTTCCGAAGAGTGGCTGGTGTCTTAGCAAACATTTATTTTCTTTCCAACAGTGGAAAAAAAATGTATATATAAGGTACAACATGTATTGACATAAGCCACTGCAATCTAGTTATCAGAGAAATCCCCATCGGATTCTTGCTGTCTCCCTTGCCAATCCCCAGATATTTTACATTCATACACAATCTCATAGGTTAGAATATTTTAGATAAGTGCATGAACAAATAGATAATGATTATCTGTCATTTTGTCAATACAAATAACCTGGTTGCAAGTACATGCTGTACTAGGTATTGTCAAAGGTTAAGGTGCTTGGCTTCTACCTGAAAGGTTAACAGTTAGAATCCACCCAGAGGCACCTCAGAAGAAAGTTCTGGGTATCTACAAATCCACTGAAAACCCTAAGGAACACAGTTTTACTCTAATATACTTGAGGTCACCATGAGTCAATGGTAACTGGTTTAGGTAGATGTTCTCTGCCCATTAAAACCCCTGATCCCATTCTCATTGTGTTGGGAAAGTCTTCCCATCCTTCTGATGGAGCTTTCAATCTTATTGCCCCAGGTGCACCCATACTTCCCCATGTTCCTAGTCTCAGTAGGAAAGTTGGGCGATATACTTCCGTAGTATTACCACCTCAGAAACCGAAGGAGGGATTGCTATGAGTCAGATCCGACTCAATGACAGTGACTGGTTTTTTTGGTATGATGGTTAAGAGGTGATTGCAGACAAATGATGCAAATAGGACCATTTGAAGTCTTCTTTAATATGGACACACAAAGACTGAGAAAGAGAAGATTGTTTTCTTTTTCCTCTTGGAGTTTTTGGACTGGGAAGATACTGTTGTTAGTGCGCATCATGCCCACCTTTAGACAGGATCTGCCATGGAATACAGCAATGCAGCTTTGTTAGAAGAAGACAGAGCCTTGACAGCTCACTTTAAGCCTTTGTCTCCAGCTTGTCTTTTAATATTTTATTTAGTTTTGATGGAAATATAGACAATCAAACATACATTCACAATTTTTACATGAACAGTTCAATAACATTGGCTACTTAATTCACATTGTGTTATCATTCTCACTATGACTACCCGTACTATTTCTTCATTATTTAGGCTCTCTAACCCTTAAAGTTCTCATCTTTGCTTTAGATTAACTCTTGTTCCTTCACACTCAAATAATTCCTTAAAAGAGGGCTATGTTCAAGGTCTCTGGTAGCATAGTGTCTAAGGCACTTGACTGCTAACCAGAAGGCTGGCAGTTCAAACCCAGGTCCAACTCCACAGTACATAACAACAACAACATTCTTTTGGGAGCTCTGGTAGCATAGTGCCTAAGGCACTTGACTGCTAACCAGAAGGCTGGTGGTTCAAACCC
>NW_006921886.1:2583771-2601515 GCF_000298275.1 Orycteropus afer afer
CCACCAGCCACTCCTCGGAAGGAAGGTTGGGCAATCCTACTTCCATAGTGATACTGCCTCGGAAACCCAAGGAGGGGTCACTATGAGTCGGGGCCGACTTGACGGCAAATAACAACAACAACAACAATGTTCAAGGTAAACATTCTTTATTAATTTGGCTAAACTGTTATTTAATTTAATGATTGCTTCATGGGATTGTTTCAGTTCAAGATTTAAAGATTATTTGCAGGCATTAAATTTGGGGGTTCTCCCAATGTCAATGGACTCATTACTTTGATGACATTATGCTGATTGGACCTACTGGTAAGACATTTCCATGCTAGTGAGTAGAAAATTAACCTGACAAAAATTCACCTCAGTGAAATTTCTAGAGGTCCAGTGATATGGGGCATGTTGAGATAATCATTTTGAGGTGAAGGATAAGTTATTGCATCTGGCCTATCCTACAACTTAAGAGGAGGCACAACACCTAGTGGGCCTCTTTGGAAGCAACATATCCTTCATTTGTGTGTACCACTCCATCTTATGTACCAAGTGACTTGAAAGGCTGCTAGTTTTGAGTGGGGCCCAGAACAAGACAAGGCTCTGCAACAAATCCAGGCTGCCATGCCAGCTGCTCTGCCTCTTGGGCCATATGATCTGGCTGATCCAATGGTGCTTGAAGCATCACTGGCAGATAGAGATGCTGTTTGGAGTCTTTGACAAGCCCCTGTTGGTGAATCACAGCACAGATCCTTAAGATTTTGGAGCAACACCCTCCCATCCTCTACTTCTCTTTTGAGAAACAGCTTTTGGCTTGTTACTGGGCTTTTGCAGAAACTGAACTCTTAACTATAGGCTACCAAGTTACCATGTGACCTGAGCTGCTCATCAGGAACCAGATGCTGTCTGACCCACAGTCATAAAGTTGGACATGCACAGCAGCACTCTATCATCAAATGGAAATGGCATGTGTATATGCCATTGATTGGGCCCAACCAGGCCCTGAGGCATATGTAAGTTACATGAGGAAGCGACCCAAATGCTCATGGTCCCCACTCCTGCCACATTACTTTTGATTCCCAGGCTACACTTATGACCTCACGGGGAGTTCCTTATGATCAGTTGACTGAGGAAGAGAAAAATTGGGCCCCGTTTACAGATGGTTCTGCAGTTTGTGTAGGCATTACTTGAAAGTGCACGGCAGCAGCCCTGCAGCCCCTTTCTGGGACCTCCCTGAAGGACAGTGGTGATGGAAAATCATCCCAATGGGCAGAACTTGAGCAACATACCTAATATACCTGGTTGTTCACTTTGCTTGGAGGGAGAAATGACCAAATGTGTGATTATTTATTGATTCATGGGTTATGGCCAATGATCTGGCTGGATGTTCAATGACTTGGAAGGTGCATGACTGGAAAATTCATGAGAAGAAGGTATGGGGAAGAGGCATGTGGCTAGAACTCTCTGAATAGGCCAAAGAAGTGAAGATATTTGTGTTTCATGTGAATATTCACCAAAGGATGACCTCAGTAGAAGAGGATTTTAACATTCAAGTGGATGTTGTTGTTGTTGTTGTTGTTGTTGTTAGGTGCCATCGAGTCATCTCAGATATATAGCAACCTTATGCAAAGCAGAATGAAACATTACCTGGTCCTGCACCAGCTCCATAATCCTTGCTATACTTGAGCCCATCAAGTGGATAGAACCAGTCATCCTCTTTCCCCAGGCGCTCCTCTCATCGTCCAATGAGTTTATGAACAACGTGGCCATGGTGGGAGGGATGAGGTTACACATGGGCTCAACAACATGGACTTCCATTCACAAAGGCCGATTTGCCTACAGACACTGCTGAATGACCAGTTTACCAGCAGCAGAGACCAACACCATGTCCCTAATGTGACACCATTCCTCAGGGTGATCAGCCAGTAACCTGGTGGTAGGTTGATTACCCTGGACCATTTCCATCATGGAAAGGGCAGAAAACACACCACTTTCTTAGATCAATGTTATGCCAGGGATGGTCTCTATAATGGGATTTTTTTCCGTGGTAATTTTCTATAGGTTTATGCATATGTTGATAAGAGTACCTCCTGGTCTCTGGTTATCACCAAGATCAAATGCAGTAAAATCTGAGAAAGCCAGAATCTGTGCAATGCAGAAACCTCTCAAAGAAGGAAAACTCAAACACTTCTCTCTAAAATGAGTGATAGAAAAGTGGTAAGACTATACCTTCCAAAAGTATAAACTTATGAGACCCAGAAAAATAAGGCAGTCCCACTGAGTTCCAGCTCTAACAGATTTCAGTATATATTGATGATATTCTCAGTAGTGTCCTCACTGAGAATCAAATAAAACTGAACTAATGCTGGAACAACACAGGAAACATCAAAAGAAGATGGAAGGAATACACATAGTCACTGTACCAAAAAGAACTTGTCAACATTCATACATTTTAGGAGGTAGCATATGGTCAAAAACCAATGGTAGTGCAGGAAGAAATCCAAGCTGTACTGAAGGCATTGGCCAAAAACAAGTCTCTATGAATTGACAGAATACCACCTGAGATGTTTCAATAAACAGATGCAACACTGAAATCACTTACTTATCTTTGCCAAGAAAGTTGGAAGACAGCAACTTGTCCAACCTACTGGAAGAAATTAATTTTCATGCCCATTTCAAAGAAAGGTAATCCAACAGAATCTGGAAATTATCAAACAATATCACTAATATCACATACAAGTAAAATTATGCTAAAGATACTATTAAAATATTTGCAGTAGAACATAGACAGGGAATGGCCAGAAATTCAAGAAGAATTAAGGAGAGGATATGAAACATAACATATCGTTGCTGATGTCAGATGGATCCTGGCTAAAAGTAGAAAATACCAGAATGATTTTTACTTGTCTTTTATTGACTATGCAAAGGCATTCAACTGTGTGAATCATTATAAATTATGGATAACCCTCCAAAAAACGAGAATTCCCATTCTCAACTGTGTATGCGGAACCTATACGTAGACCAAGAGACAGTTGTTCAAATGGAAGGAGGGGATATTGTACGGTTTAAAAATCAGGAATGGTGTGTGCTGGGGTTCTATCCTTTTATCACACTTATTCAATCTGTATGCTGAGCAAATAATCTGAGAAGTTAGCCTATATAAAGAAGAACATGGCATCAGGATTGGAGCAAGACTCGTTAACAACCTGCAATACACAGATGACACAACCTTGCTTGCTGAAATGATATGGATTACACCTCAACATAAAGAAAACAAAAATCCTCACAACTGGTTCAATAAGCAACATCATGATAAACAGAGAAACGACTGAAGTTGTCAAGGATTTCACTTTATTTGGATTCACAATCAACACTCGTGGAAAAAGCAGTCAAAAAATTAAATGATGTATTATATTAGACAAACATGCTACAAAAGAGCTCTGTGAAGTATTAAAAAAAAAAATGTCAGTTTGAGGACTAAGGTGTGCCTGACTCAGTCATGGAATTTTCAGTTGCCTCATATGCATGTGAAAGCTGGACAATGAATAAGGAAGAGTGAAGAAGAGTTCATGCCTTTGAATTGTGTTGGCAAAAAGTACTGAAAATCCTGCCAGAAGGACAAACAAAAAGAAGCACCATAGGAATGCTCCTTAGAGGTGAGAATGGCCAGACTTCGTCTCACCTGCTTTGGTCATGTGGTCAGGGACTGGTCCCTGGAGAAGGGTATCATGCTTGGAAGAGGGTTAGAAAAAAGGGGAAGACCTCAGTGAGATGCGTTGACACAGTAGCTGCAACAATGGGCCCAAGCATAGCAAGGACTGAGGACGGCACAGGACTGAGCAGTGTTTTGCTCTGTTTACACAGGTTTGCTGTGAGTCAGAGCTGACTTGAAAGCACCTGACAAGAACCCAACACTTCACCTAAGGAGCGTGAGAAAGTGGGAGTCCACAGTGCTCCTGGAAAGTGAGGAATGGTTTCTCATAAAGCCAAACTCATTTCCCATTCCTACACATATGTCCATCCACAAACCCAATGTCTAGCATACTATCTTCCCCACACTAAACTGGTTCAGTTTATATTTGCTTTACCAAGTAAATTTTAATCATCTCCCTCACTTTATTAATGCTCCCTGGCATAACTTCCTCTCACTTCAGAACCAGCAATGATGAGGAAGGGTAAGGAATGAGAATTACTTTTGAGAGATTTTGGTCTCCAAAAAGCAAAACAAAAAGTCCCACTTGCTTTACTTCATGTTGTAATTTCCCAGACTTCTTCCTCTTGGCCAATGTTGAGCCTGGCATTTTCTGCCTGAGCAACTTCTCACAAAACCATACTCTGTGGGTTTCCCCCAGGTGCCTGTTATTTCCTGAGCAGTACTTAGTAACAGTTGATTATTTTTGTAATGCTGAGAGTTTGCAAAATGCATTCAGGAAGACCTGTTTCATCTCATTTGATCTATACAACAGTCCAATAAGGGACAGAACAAGTACTATTATTTCTAGTTTATAAATAACAGAAACTTGGGTTATATCTCAAGAGATTGATTTAAGACACACTTTACCCTAATCTTGCCATTAACATAACAAAGACAACCTATTCCCAAATGAGATTATAACCACAGGCATAGAGGTTAGGATTTACAACATCTCTTTTGGGGAGACACAATTTAATTCCTAACACCCTATTTATTACAGCTTGTTCCTCATACCTCCTTGCCTCTGCCTAGACTTGCCTCTGCCCTTTTTTATCTGAGTAAGTTGTATTTGTCCTTAGAGACTATGCTCATCGTTGCCCAGACTGGTCCAAATAGTCCTCTTCTATGTCCAGTCTATTCCTCCACGTATGACATTATTAAAACATAGGCTAAACCTCTCTACGGTTTCAGCTCTGGTAGTGTAGTGCCTAAGGTATTTGACTGCTAACCAGAAGGTTGGCAGTTCAAACCCACCATCCACTCCTTGGAAGGAAGGTTGGGCAATCTACTTCTTTAGTGATACCTCCTCGGAAACCCAAGGAGGGGTCGCAATGAGTCGGATTCGACTCTACAGCAGTGTGCTTGGTTTTTGGTCCATCTGTATTTAATACAGGTTTGGGAATTTCAGCTCTTTCATATTTGTGAAATTAGGGGAAAAAAGGAATGGCTTTATTGGCTAAGGAAATTTAAAAAAAAAAAATTATACCCCTCCCCCAATCTAAGGTGTAAGGATCTCTGGTGGTGCAGTGCCTAAGGCATTTGACTGCTAACCAGAAGGTCGGTGGTTCAACCCACCAGCAACTTTGAGGAAGGAAGATGAGGCAATCTACTTCTGTAAAGACTTTACCACCTTGGAAACCCAATGGGGGTCGCTAGAGTCAGAAGCGACTTGATGGCAGTGGTTTTTTTTTTTATCTAAAGTCTAGGTGTAGCTTCCCTATCTAAACTTGCTCTGTGGGACCTGAGGATCTAGTAATGGAATGAATAACCTATTTTTACTCCCTCTGATCCAAGTTTTTTGTCAAGATACTGAGTTGGGTTAGAGATGGGAGTGAAAGGCAGAAGAAATAATGCCAAAAACCTTTGGAAAGTTTGGTGATGACCTGGGATATAAAGGTCACACTGTTGGCACTATTGTGGCCATAGAGGTAACTCATTAAATCTCTTTTCAAGAAGACCTGCTGCAGGAACATAGCTGATTTACAGCTTCAAGGTGCTGGTTCAACTGCAGCATTTAAGCCAGGCCATGCTTTCCTAGAGCTGCTCCTGAGCCAATAACAGAGCACAGTGGTACAGTACATGCCATTTCTGCCTGACATACCATTCCTCTAATGGGAAACATTATTTAGATCAGGCATTCTCTCCATTGTGCTGACTGAGACGTTCCCAGGACTTCACTATGATCTGAGGCTCCTTCCAACACAATCCTTTCTTCTTTTTCTCCTTCTACAGACCTCCACTGTGCTCTGAAGTTTCTCCCTGTCTACTCCTGCTCCCTCGCTCTTCCCCTACAGGCCATCCATCCAGTAAATTTCTTCCCTATCTAATACAATTTTCACATTTGTTTTGAGGAGGATCCCAAACACCTTAGGTAATTTTAGAACTAAAAGTCAAACTTTAAGAAATGTTACTGTAAATCTGTGGACTATGTCCAAAATTTAACAACAGCCTACTTAGTCTAAAACTATGTTGTTGTTGTTGTTAGGTGATGTGGAGTATACTTCAACTCATAGCAAGCCTATGTACAACAGAACAAAACACTACCTAGTGTGACAGTGTTTCGTTGCTATGTAGCAGCTTAGAATCAGAGCTTAAAACACCCCAAGAAAGGACAAATGGTTTTGTTTTTGCATATCCAAGATACACAAAGGAGAAATGGAGAGATGAAAGTAGCCTAGGTTGGCCCATAACTGGTGTGGAATGTCAAGATGCTTTTGACTCATATTACACAGAAGTGTGGCCAAGTCATCAAAGCAACACATGGGTTGAGGAACATGGACCAGGCCTGCAACACTTAAAAAGTTTAAATAAAGTAGCTATCTCCACCATTAGCCAGCTCAGGACACTCAGAGAAGAGGAGGTTGCAAGAATGTTTGGCTTGTACATGAACTCCAGAAATGGGGTAACATTTCATTCTCTATTTTGTTTTGAAATTTTTGTTGGGCATTTCTAAATGAGTTTAGTTTTGTTGTGTTTTGTAGATACTTGTGACCATAAAGTAAAGGTATCTGAGAATCATGAAGCTGTGACCTGGAAGCATTTCATTGTATGGGCAAGTCATTCAGATCCCAAATAGTTAAGTCATTAACCCTTAAAACAGTGCTTCAAATAAAAACCCCAAACTCCATGAGAACACAGCCTCTGTTGTTGGTGTTGTTGTTGTTGTTGTTATGTGCTGACAACAACAGTTGTTGGTGTTAGGTGCCATCAATTTGATTCCAACTCATAGCAACCCTATGTACAATAGACAAAACACTGCCAGTCCTGCACCATCCTTACAATCCTTACTATGCTTCAGCCCATCATTGCAGCCACTGTGTCAATCCATTTCACTGAGAGTCATCTCCTCCTTTTTCTCTGACCCTCCCCCTTACCAAGCATGATATCCTTCTCCAAGAACTGGTCCCTTCTGACAACATGGTCAAACTAGGTGAGACAAAGTCTGACCATTCTAGCTTCTAAGGAGCATTCTGGTTGTACTTCTTCCAGGATAGATTTGTTTGTTCTTCTGCAGTCAATGGTATTTTCAATATCCTGTGCCAACAGCGCAATTCAAAGGTATCAATTCTCCTATAAGGAGAATCCTCTAAGGTCTTCCTTATTCATTGTCCAGCTTTCACATGCATATGAGGTCATTGAAAATACCATGGCCTGGGTTAGGTGCACCTTAGTCTTCAACGTGACATATTTGCTTTTCCACACTTTAAAGAGGTCTTTTGCAGCAGATTTGCACAGTGTAATAGAAGTTATGATTTCTTGACTTCTGCTTCCATGAATGTTGATTGTGGATCCAAGCAAATTGAAATCTTTGACAACTTCAATCTTTTCTCCATTTATCATGATTTCCCTTATTGGTCCCGTTGTGAGGATTTTTGTTTTCTTTATATTGAGGTATAATCCATATTGAAGACTGTAGTCTCTGATATTTATCAATAATTATTTCAAGTCCTCTTCACATTCAGCAAGGTTGTGTCACCTGTAAATCTCTGGTTGTTAATGAGTGTTCCTCTAATCCTGATGCCTCATTCTTCTTCCTATAGTCTAGCTTCTTGGAATATTTGCTCAGCATACAGATTGATAAGTATGATGAAAGGATCCAACCCTGACACACACCCTTCCTGATTTTAAACCATGCAGTATTCCTTTGTTCTGTTCAAATGACAGTTTCTTGAACTATGTACATTTTCCTCAGAAGCACAATTAAGTGTTCTGGAATTCCCATTCTTCTCAATTTTATCCATAACTTGTTATGATCCCCACAGTCAAATGCATTTGCAAAGTCAAAAAAAAAAAAAAAAAAAAACCCACAGGTAAACATCTTTCTTGTATTCTTTGCTTTCAGCTAATATCCATATGATATCATCAGTGATCTCCATCATTTCATGTCCTCCTCTGAATCCAGCTGCATTTCTGGAAGTTCCCTGTCAATATACTGCTGCAACTGTTTTTGAAATATCTTCAGCAAAATTTTACCTGCATGTGATATTAATGATATGGTTTGATAATTTCCACATTCTGTTGTATCACCTTTCTGTGGAATGGGCACAAATATGGATCTCTTCCAGTCAGTTGGCCACGTAGCTGTCTTCCAAATTCCCTGGCATAGATGAGTAAGCACCTCCAGAACTGCATTCATTTGTTGAAACATCTCAATAGGTATTCCATCAACTCCTGGAGACTTGTTTTTTGCCAGTTCCTTCACTGCAGCTTGGACTTCTTCCTTCAATACCTTTGGATCTTGATCACATCCTACCTCCTAAAATAGCTGGACATTGACCAGTTCTTTTTGATACAGGAACTCTGTGTATTCCTTCCATCTTCTTTTGATGCTTCCTGCATCACTTATCACTTTGCTCATAGAATCCCTCAAAATTTGAGTTTTTTCTTCAGTTCTTTCAGCTTGAGAAATGCTGTGTGTTCTTCCTTTTTGATTTTCTAGCTCCAGGTCTTTGCATATTTCATTATAATACCTTACTTTGTCTTCTTGTACTGCTCTTTGAAATCTTCTGTTCAGCTCTTTTATCTTGTCATTTCTTCCATTTGATTTAGTGACTTTCTGTTCAAGAGCAAGTTTCAGAGTCTTTTCTGACATCCATTTTGGTCTTTTCTTCCTTTCCTGTCTTTTTAATGACTTTTAAAAAAAAAAAAAAATGTATGATGTTGCTAAAGGGGCAGGGAGGCCAAGTCTTCTGACCTCCTCTAACCACACAAGAGGAAGACAGAATCACCATCAATGACCCAAGGCCTATTCCTACGAGGCCAGACAGGCTGCCTCCCTCCAGCCCTCTCACTGACCCTGACACCAACTGTTCCTCCCGCAGCACTCACCACCTTTCTACTGGGTTTGATAATTCACTGCAGTGGCCACACAGAACTCACAGATTATGGGGTTTATTAGGGAAGCACCAGACTACAATTCAAGTTCAGGAAAAATGCTCAGTCTCTCTCAGCCCACTGTCTCTCAGCCAACAGTCTCCCTCAGTCTCTCCTCCAGCAGTGCATGTCTCTCAATGTCTGTCTCAGCAATGTGTGTCTCTTGTGTCTTTTTCCCAGCAGCGCATGTCTCTCAGGAGTGCGTGTCTCTCAGGAGTGTGTTTCTCAGGAGCATGTTTCTCTCAGCGGCACGTCCTTCTCAGCCAGCAGTAAGAGAGAGACTTCTGCCTTTGTGAGGCCTCCTTTTGAGCTTGGCAGAGTGGCCAAACTAATCAATCATAACATCAGAATTCTAAGCACCTGAGAGAGAGTGAACTTCCCAGAACCTTGCTTTGTGCCACACCCAACAGAAATATCCCACATGGATAACATTTATAATCAGGAGCTCCTCAGTTGCTCACTGCAAATTCCACTACTGAGTTTACAAAGATTTATGGCTAGAAAAGCCACACAAGGTAATTTACTACACCGCAGATGTTCTTGATGTCATCACACAACTTGTCTGGTCTTTGGTCATTGGTGTTCAATATGTCAAATCTATTCTTCAGATGGTCTCTAAATTCAGGTAGGACACACTCAGGGTCATATTTTGGCCCTTATGGACTTCTTTTAATTTCCTCCAACTTCAACTTCAACTTGCATATGAGCAATTGATGGTCTGTTCCACAGTCAGGTTCTATCATCTGACTGATGATATTGAGCTTCTCCATAGCCTCTTTTCACAGATGTAATTGATTTGATTTCTGTGTATTACATCTGGAGAGGTACATGTGTATAGTCACTGTTCATGTTGAGGAGAAAAGGTATTTGCAATGAATAAGTTGTTGGTCTTGCAAAATTCTATCATGCAATCCCCAGCGTCATTTCTTTCACCAAAGCCATATAGAGGCAGCCTCTAGTCTCTTGAAAATATGGCACTGAGGAACTCAAATGTGCTAGGTTGAGTTTCATTTTTCTCACACAATTTCTGAGCTGCAATTAAACTAAGGTATCAATCAAAGAACAATTCTATACTTTTATTATCCTTCTCTAACTCACAATCTAGATGTTTTTCTTATGTTCTTTATATTTTTCAACCTAGTGCTGATGTAATCTATGCTTTTGTCTTCTAAATAAGATCAGTTAAAGAAAAAAAAAAAAAAAAGAAAAAAAAGCTAAACTTTTCCAATATGTCCAAAGGAAAACAGAGGTTTATATGAGCTATGATTAAATTCTAGGCAAGTAGAACTACTTGGTACTAGTACAGTGCCTCTCATTTTCTTTTTCAACTTGTTAAAAAAAAAAAAAAAAAAAAAACATGAAAGAGCATATAACAATCTTTCCCACATCTACCCCAGAAATGTCTTCCACAACATCTTGGGGAGGGTTGGCTCCAAATCTCTGAGAAACTCAGATGCCCACATTTCCCAGGATTTTCCTTTCTATTATTTAGTTTTGCAGAAATGGTACCTTTTTGTTTTCCAAATGAGAAATTATTTTATGATATTGAAGAAAGTTTTTATCAAACCTCAAATGCTCTAATGAAGGATATTATTATCCTCTAGCCTATCCCTGAATACCAAAAGAGATCTCTCCAACATCAGTTGAGACCTATAGGTCTAGTCTAACACCCTTCCCTTATAGATGAGGCAAACTGAAGCCACAAATTAAATAATTTTCCAAAGTTTAAAAAATAAAAAAAAAAATTTAATAATATATTACATAAATTTACCTTAATCAACTTGAAAAGCATAATTTAATATTTTTAAGAGACAGTGAATATAATAATTAAAGAAATAAGTTATCCACCTAAAGGTAAAATATGATGCTAAGTTTCCTATAGTATAATTTTATTCTTTCTATATTATATTTCCATGGCTTATCTTCTGCACAAGTTCTCATGCTGAACACAATAAGGAACAGGGTTTAACCTCTTCCTGTAGGGACTTACAGTTTAGTATATACAACAGATAAGTAAATAGATGACTTCCATTCATGAAACAAGCTTAGTGAGGGTAAGAGCAGAGTGAGGTGGAAGAACAGATGAGAGAAAGTGAACCAAGGCCAGTGATCAGAAATGTTTTCTGGAGCAGTGTTAGTGGAGCAGATTTCTGGAGCAGTCTTATTGGATGGATGTTCCTGAAGTCAGAGCCTGGAACTCTTTCATCTTAGTAACCCCACAACACCTATTCAAAAACCACAAAAAGAAAACTAAACTCACTGTCATTGAGTAGGATCCGACTCATAGCAACCCCTCTTTGGGTTTCCACGGCAGTATCATTACAAAAGTAGATTGCCCAATCTTCCTTCCAAGGAGCGGCTGGTGGGTTTGAACTACCAGCCTCTGGTTAGCAGTCAAATGCCTTAGGTATTATACCACCAGAGTTCCTCAGCACCTACATACCTGATTTATTAGCTCTTAACAAATATTACTTGCATTTTACTTAACAGTTTTCTTACACAATTTTATACTCAAATACTTTTTGATCTTTGCAAACATCTACATGATTGCACTCATTGCTATTATTTTTTGGGAATTTTCTTTATAATTGAGTTAAATTTAGTAAGTTTTAAAAAAAAAAAAAACTGTTTTTCTATCCAAGAGGGAATTATTCCTTTACCCCTTCTTCTATTTCATTCATAAGAATTTGGCCCCCTGCATGTTTTATATATAAAAATGAAAACAAAACGAGAATTCTATCTACCTAAATCTTACATTAAAAAATAATAAAAATGAACTAATAAAAAATTCAAATCAGAAAGATCATTTAGATTATTTTCCTCATGGTAGAAAGCAAGAATTAAAAAGTTTTAGGGACAAGTTGTTACAAGGCCTATAATTTGATCCCCTTGATGGTCTCTTTGTCTCTAACTTTCTTACCTCCTCTCTTTACCATTGACTTCCATGCCAGCCTGGACAAGCAGTGTGCCAGAATTGCCTTTTTCTCAGAATACTAGAATTGTGCCACCCACAGTCCCCTGACTGAAGGCCAGGGCACCACCAGCAACACAGGCATGAAGCAGGCTGTGGCTTGTGTAAGAATTCCCAGTGCAGTTTTTTTCTGATGTTTCACTTCTGATTGCCATCATGGCAAATAATAATAATAATAATATTAAAGAAAGATCATTAGACTTGAAGTGGAAAACTAGACTTGCAGGTGGGTTATTCTCTATATTTGTGACTATCAACAGTCTTACTAATCTGTTATGGCTACCTCACAGAGTTATTGTAAGCATCAAAAAGAGACAAAGAAAAATAATGGCTTAATTTCTGTTAGTGAGTGTGTTAGGTTGGGTTCTCTAGAGAAGTGAAACCAGTGAAACTTTTTTTTGGTGGGGGAAGGAATATTATCTCAAGGAAATAGCTGACACAGAGGCTGACAAGTCCTAAGTCTGTGAGTCAGACTTCAAGCTGGATGGAGGCTTCTCTTGACTCACATACATGTAGGAGCTGATGAACTCAAGATTGGCAGGTAATACAGTAGGCTGCTGGCTTCAAATTCAAGATAGGCAAGTGGGGTGGAAGGTTGTTGGCTCAAAGACTGCAAAGGCAACAATCTGG
This sequence comes from Orycteropus afer afer, assembly GCF_000298275.1. Classification (NCBI taxonomy): domain Eukaryota; kingdom Metazoa; phylum Chordata; class Mammalia; order Tubulidentata; family Orycteropodidae; genus Orycteropus; species Orycteropus afer. The sequence goes on from NW_006921886.1 coordinate 2,596,422, forward strand.
AAATCTGCAGCTCATTGGTTCAAGACCAAGAACCAAAGGTCAGATGATGATGAGCAGATTTAGGATCCAGATCAAGCAAAAAGCCAGAGAGCTTTTCCAGGATGTCCATGTGTATTGGAAGCAGGCCACACTCTTGAGGAAGCTCCTTTTCAGTTGACTGGCTGCTGCTCATAAAAGATCTCATCATGGAGGGGATTACATTATATCAGGTCTCATGAGGGATATTAAAACCTGCTTGAACAATTTCTCTCAGAAAGATCAGCACAAGGTCAGTCCCCATGAGGCGGAGGTCAAAGATGTCCCAAATGTCCAAACTACCATACCACTCCATCATTTCAGACATTAACTTCTCCTCCTCTTCCCAGTAATTTCCCCAGTCTTAGGGTTCTGTATTTTGCTGTAACGCCTCATAGAACTCACAGACACCCAAGGGTTCGTCTCATGTAGTGGTGGTGGAGGCTGGCAGGCTGGCGAGTCCCAGGTCTGTGAGTAGGTCTAGAGGATCTTCCTAACTCTTGGGGTTTGATGAACCATGATCAGCAGATCAGATGACAGCTGCTGTCCCAAATCCAGGGGTGAGATGAGGATGATCCAAGACATAAAACCGGAGCAAGAGGAGGGCGAAACTTCCCAGGAGATTGGTAGGTATACCTTCAGGGAAGCTAAGGGTGGTGATTTGAATTATACCCTCCAGCAAGGCAGGACTTAAGATACATTCCACCTGTGTTGCTCCAACAGAAATAACCTAAATCACATCACAGAGTCGATTATAAGAAATGACTACTACCAGCTGCCCAGCCAAACTGATACCTGACTTTAACTACCACACCATCCCAACAGGCATGGATAATGGGATTTACAAAACATCAAAGAATGGAGGACAATGGCTAGAAGGGCCACATCAAGCAATTCACTGCAAAACCAAAACAAACCAAACTCACTGCCGGTGAGTCAAATCTGGCTCATAGTGACCCCTCCTTGGGTTTCCAAGGCAGTATTTCAATATTGTCCACTATTCCTTCCAAGAAGTGATTGGAACCACCAGGCTTTTGGTTAGCAGTCAAATGCTTTAGGATGACTACATCATAATTGTTAAACCACTGAGAATCATGGCCCAGCCAAGTTGATATACAAGCTTAACTATCATAGTGAGGGGGAACAAAAGATACTCTTATATGTCATTTGTCAAAGTGTAGGTTACAAAGTCTTTCTGGAGAACAATTTAGTAGTAATGATCAAACTTAAAAATGTCCAAAACTTTCACCTCATTATTTCTTTTCTGGAAAATTAGCTTCAGGAAATAAGTAAGAAACTACAGAAAGATATATGTAAAAGAATGTTTACTGGTGTGTTACTTATAATAGCAAAGTGCTAGAAAGACCCAAATGTTCAATAATAGAAATTGGTTAAATATGTTAGAATACATCTAGATAATGGAGTATCATACAGCTGTCAAAAACAATGTTGCAACAATGAAAAATATACTTACTGGATCACAACAATGCACAAAATGTAACTATTAGTACCAAATTTTTATATATGATGTGATATGCAGAGATACAGAGATAGAAATATACATACATACATACACATACACACACATACATAGAAAGGTCTGGAAATATAACCACCAAGGTATTCACAGGGCTTATGTCAGAATAATGGATTTTTTTCTATTTATGTGTCCATGTTTTCTAATTTTTCTATAATGTGCATGAATTTCTATTATAATAAGAAAAAGGCTTTACAGTAAAAAAGCAAGATAAAGAATATATAAACATGTTTTAATACTTGTTTTACAAATAAAAGCTATCCTTGTTTGTGTTCTGGTAACTTTTATAGACTCTACTCTTAGGTCATAAACAAACGTTAATTTTTTTCTATCAGAATACTATGTACATATGAATTATAAAATTATCTAGGTTTTGTCATGTCAATGGCATATCTGGAACTTTAAATTTATGACTGACAACCTGGAAAATATTCTCCTTTTTCCGTGGCAAAGACTTCTAAGTATTTAACACATTATTTTCTAAACACAACAAATGCAATGCACAGCAATCCAATCGAATCTGACTCATAGCAACCCCTTCTTGGGTTTCCGAGGAGGTATCACTGTGGAAGTAGATTGCCCAACCTTCCTTCTGAGGAGTGGCTGGTGGGTTTGAAATGCCAGGCCTCTGGTTAGCAGTCAACTTCCTTAGGCACTATGCCATCAGAGTTCTAAAAGTTCATCAAAATGATCATTCCTTTAGTAAATATAATGGAGGTTGATGAAGAAAAAGATGAACAGTTTTGATCTCTATGCAGAAGGCGATAATAATATTGTAAAACGGAAGAAAAACTGACCAATTCATCTTTGTATAATAAGTTTGACGATCTTCACCCACAAAATAAGTGGCACATAGTGTTCTGAAATAATTACCTCATTTGCAAATAGGAAACTCCGTTTCTATTGCTGGTTCCAGCAAAAACTTCTTACAGAACCTCAGTTATGTATAACTTGTCTGTGCTTGAATTAATTTGTCTATGAAATGAACATCACTCTGGCAAAGTATGTAAATGGAATTTATCTTATGAACATAAATATCTTCTAAACCTCTTCAAAATGGAGGAGGAGAATTTGGAGAAGGAATAAGACAGTTTTTATGGTTCAGTAAAGAAAATTTCATGGCTGTTTTTTGAAGAGATACTACAAGATTTTTTTAATGAGCCAACTCTAATACTTGAACTCTACCAAACTACTCTGCTGCTGCCTTAAACTGAAATTTGAGCTATTGGCATTCATACCCAACTTAGAAATACTGTTCCTTTTTATTTGGGATCAAGTCTCTTAAAGAAATTTTAACTCACTTTATTTTAAATTCCTTTTTTTTTTCTGAACAATAATAAACTTTTACTATAAAACTACCTAAATTACACACTAATTTTAATTTTAAAGATGAAATCAAATACTTAATATATTTTGAGATTTATCAGTACCCATAAATATATGGAAACACAATTGATAAAAAGAAATCTGTGTCTCTACTCATTACAATATTGCATAATATTTTACTGCTTTTCAAATGAGCTAATCATTGGCTATAAGACACTCCAAAAAATATACATCAGATCTGATTCTACTGAGCCAGTAGTACACTATTCAATTTTAAATATATTAATTATTTGGGATGACTAAGGCACTATTTCTCAATTTTTCCCAATGCACAGGGAATTGGGAAAAATGAATTTACAAGGATAATGTTGACATTCACTTTTCTTTTTCTTTTTCTGGTGGCGTAGTATCCAAGGCATTTGACTGCTAACCAGAAGGCTGGTAGTTCAAACCCACCAGCCACTCCCTAGAAGGAAGGTTGAGCAATCTACTTCTGTAGTGATACTGCCTCGGAAACCCAAGGAGGGGACGCTATGATTCAATCCGAGTGGATGGCACTGGATGGCACATAACAACAACAACATTCTTTTTATCTGGGAGCTCTGGTGGCATAGTGTCTCAGGTATTTGACTGCTAGAAGGCTGGAGGTTCAAACCCACCAGCCATTCCTCAGAAGGAAGATTGGACAATCTACTTCCATAGTGATACTGCCTCAGAAACCCAAGGAGGGGTCGCTATGAGTCAGACCCGACTCCACGGCAGTGAGTTTGGGTTTTTTTGGCATTCTTTTATCTAAAGTCAGTCCTTCAAAATAATTCTGTCCCAAGTTTCTCAGGGTCACTGATCCATGATTAATCCCTTTCTCTCTTATATATTCAACCATCTGTCTCTTCTTACTCTTTTTGTCAGTATTCAAACAAGCTCAAATTTCATGGGGTGAAGTGAGGGCTACTTCTTATCTTCCTTTCTATCTAATGCCCTACTGCCCTTTTACTCTTCTTAGTCAAACTTTGTCTCTACTCCTACTCCACAGTCAACTGTAATCCAGTTTCCTCTCCCATGAATCTATCAAAATTACTTTCACCAAGATCATCAAAATCTGTGTACAATTAAATCCAGTGGAAATTTTTCATTGTTTTTTTTTTTTTTCATTTGCCTTTTCTTCAGTATTTGACACTACCACAAAAAAAAAAAAAAAAAAAAAAAAAAACTCACTGCCATCCAGTCGATTCCAACTCGCTGCAACCACTCCTTGGGTCTCCAAGGCAGAATCTCTATGAAGTAGATTGCCCAGACTTCCTTCCAAGGAATGTCTGGTCTGGTCAGTTTGAACCGCCAGCCTTCTGGTTAGTAGTCAAATGCCTTAGGCACTGCGGCACCAGACTTTACAGGCCACTCTATGTGTGTTCTGTTGTTGTTGCTTCCCAACAAATATGTGCTTTCTATCTTTGTGCACTTTCTCTACGCTATCTCATTATTTCCAAAATTATAAAATCTCCCAAATTTTTAGGCTCAGTTTCTACTATGTACTTCAGGCCTATAACTTCAACTACTTCCTGGTTGTTTCCAAATGGATATCGAGCATCCCAAACTCAACATAGGCCCCAAACTGAAGTTATCCACCTCACCTCCCAAGCAACTTCCCTCTGGAGTTTTATGTCTCAGTAAAGGACCTCACCATCATCATCTAGCCAACTGCTCAAATCTGAATGCAAGTGAGTCATCTCTCTCTCTCTCTCTCTCTCTCTCTCTCTCTCTCTTTCTCTCTCCCACATACATATCACACATTCAATTCATCACTAAGTCCTATTGAGCTGGACAGTTATTACTTTGACCTGCTTATCACCCTGTCTGTTCCATCTTTTCCACCCTCTCCATGACTGAAACTGTTCCAAGTCATGTAATCTTCATAAGTCATTAATATAGCTGAAATTATTATCTGTGGAGTGATTTAAAGTTCTTATCTTCTTTTTAAAAGATTGAAAAAGATCTAGGAAAGGTTTTGTGTTTCTTCTTCTCATCTTTTTAATGATAGTGTTGGTAAGATGATGCTAAAACGGCAAGGAGGCCACATGTTCCGACCTCCTCTAATTCCACAAAGGGAAGACAGGGTTACCAGCAGTAACCCAAGGCCTATTACTGCCAGGCCAGACATGTTGCCTCCCTCCAGTCCTTTCTCCAACCGTTCCTCCCAAAGCACCCACCACCTCTCTCCT
>NW_006921886.1:2601865-2610336 GCF_000298275.1 Orycteropus afer afer
ATCAGAACTCTAAGCATGTGTGAGAGAGTGGGAACCTCCCAGAACATTGTATTGTGCTACGCCCAACAGAAATAACCCAGGTGGATAGTTCCTCAGTTGCTCATAGAAAATCCCACCTTGGAGTTTACAAAGACTTATGGGTAGAAAAGCCACACTAAGTAATTTACTACACCGCAGATGATATCTCCAATTTTCTGCATATACACATCATCAGTGTTTTATCATGCTGACAAACTGGAAGGAACATGCTTTCTTCCTGCAAACATAACATTTCTACAGCCTCAGAAAATACAGGTTATTGCTGTTTGGCACATCAACTACATATCTGCAACAAGCTCAACTGAAACAACTGAATCAGCACTATAAATATCAGTTATTGTCAGAAACAGTAATAATAATGAAGATAATGTCTACTATCTACAAATCAACAATATATCACCTACGTAGGACAAAGGTGCCCCAAGAAGAGGGTGGTCACAAGTGCTGGAAGCTGGCCCTCCACAGACATTCCCTCTTCCTCCTTCGTTCTCTGTAGACAAAAGAGGCATGAACTTTCAGTTTAAAGCTCTGTGTCCATTTAGTTAATAGGCCTTTGGGGATAATATCAATTTTGACAGCATGCAGGATGAATAGTAAAGAAATTAAAAAAAAAAAAAAAACTAATGAAATATGAAGGGCTAAATGAACAACTACCTTTCTAATAAAAAACAAAGGAAACACATCCATTAGATAGACAGTCGTGTTTGAGAAATAGGGGTAGTGAAATTCATACATTTGAATAATTTTGAGTTTAATTTACTTTAGGAAATGTTACCAATTTAACCAAAAATCTAAGTGTCATCCTAGATTTTTGTCTTTTCTTTGCCTCCCCCCACAGCAAGCCCTGTCAGCTCATCTTCAAACTAAATCCTAACTCTTTGCAATTCCTCCCATCTCTATAGCTACATGGTAAGGTCAAGCCACTGTCAACTCTCACTTGATCAATTGCAATAGTTTCCAACCACTTGTTTCCACTTCTGCATCCACTAGAATCTCCTTGCCATACATTAGACAAATAGAGTTTGTTTATGGTGATGGAAAATTTGGCAGAGAACATTGGTGACAGTTGCGCAACCTGATCAGTGTAATTGATCTCACAGAAATGCACACATAAAAAATGTTGAATTGGCAAATGTGTTGTTACTTACATTTTTACAACAATAAAAAGAAAAAAGATAATAAAAAAAAAAATTAAATGTAATTCAGATCATGTCACTTCTGTGCATAAAACTTCTCACAGAATTCTCTTTGCCCTGTGAGAAAAACACAGATTTACCATATCCTAAAAGTCCCCTTCCTAATATTAGCTCCCTTCCTGACCACATCTAGTAATCTTTCTGTTCTAACCATTTTTTGTTTCTAGATCTATGATTTATTACTCCTTCTGACTAGAGCCTGTTTCCAGACTCTTCAAGGCTAACTCCTTGTCATTCAGGCCTCAGTGTAATTTTGACAGAGGCCTTACCTGACCATCCAGTCTAAAACAACCATATTTACTCTGTTAATCTTCCTTGTAACACACTTGAAAGTCTGAAATTATCTTGTTCACTTCTTTCTTTTCTTGTTTCCCTGTTGGAATGCCCTATTAAAATGTAACTCCATGAGTAGAGAAGCTTCTCCTATTTTGCACATTACACACTTCCCAATGTCTAGGAATGAGCCTTGGTAACACAATGCTTAAGAACTCAGCTGTTTACCAGATGGTCAGGGGCTTGACCCACCAACCACTCTGTGTGAGAAAAGAGCTGGTGATCAGCTCCTATAAAGACTGCAGCCTAGGAGTTCTACTCAGTCCTATTAAAAAAAAAAAAAAGAAAAACTCACTGCCTCCAGTCGGATCTGACTCATAGCAACCCCTCCTTGGGTTTCCAAGACAGTATCGTTACGGAAGTAGATTGCCCCATCTTCCTTCCAAGGAGTGGCTGGTGGGTTTGAACCACCAGCCTTCTGGTTAGCAGTCAAATGCCTTAGGCATTATGCCACCAGAGATCCCACTCAGTCATAAAGCCACTATATGTCAAAAGGGATTTGATGACACACACAGAACCAAATCAGCAAACTTTTCCTGTAAAGAATCAGATAGCAAATGTTTTAGATTTTACAAGCCATAAAACCTCTGTCGCAAATATTCAGCTCTGCTTTTGTAGCCTGAAAGCCAAACCAAACCAAACTCACTGCCATCATTGAGTTGGATCCGACTCATAGCTACCCTTCCTTGGGTTTCCAAGATGGTGTCACTACATAAGTAGATTGCCCAACCTTCCTTTTGAGGAGTGGCTGTTGGGTATGAACCACCAGGCTTCTGGTTAGCAGTCAAATGTCTTAGGCACTATGCCACCAGAGCTCCTAGGCCAAAAGCAGTCATAGGTAATACGTAAACAAATGAACATATCTATGTTCCATTAAACTTTACTCTTGAAAACAAATTTGAATTTCATATCATTTTCACATTTCATAAAATATTATTCTTCTTTTGAAATGTTCAATTGTTTTAAAATGTAAAAGCCATTCTTAGTTTGTGAGACATACAAAAACAGGCAGCCAGCTAGATTTGGCACATGGGCCATAGTTTTGTAATCCCTTCTCTAGAATGTCTATTGCCACTCATGGAAGACTTACAATAAAGATTCTATAAATATACCAGGGGGGAGGGAAGGGGAGGGCACACTGGAAAAATACAAAATAATAATAATAAATAAATAAATGGTTCTATAAATGAAACAATAAATGAGGAATTGGATTTCCCTTGTAAGCATTCAAGGTGCTCTGGTGGCATAGTGCCTCAGGCATTTGACTGCTAACCAGAAGGCTGACAGTTCAAACTCATCAGTCACACCTTGGAAGGCAGGTTGGGCAATCTACTTCTAAAGTGATACCACCTCGGAAACCCAAGGAGGGGTCACTGTGTGTCAGGACCAACTCGACGGCAGTGAGTTTGGCTTGGTTTTGGTTTGTAAGCATTCATAAGCTTGTTGTGAGCTAAAAATTGTTATGATTCTCCATTCTACTGCTTTAATCATCAAGACGTATTTGGTACATTTGCTTGGTTGATATTAGGTTACGGGAATGCTTGAAGGTTAACCAAGGCCATTAGAGTCAATGTAAGGCTTGGAGCTCTTGTAGCATAGGAATAAGAACAGCTGGAACCTTTCGATTACCTTGACTGTAAAAGGCCAATTAAATTTGGTTGGGTTGTGTATTGAAGATCAAAATCTATTCAAATTGCAAAAGCTTACACACAATTATGAGAAACATTAAGAATATATTTCTCTTAAAAATATATTTCAATAAGTCAAGAGTGAAATAAGAAAACTCTCAAAGATAATTATTGGAAAGACCTCCAGTTCCCTCTTTCCTATAACTGCGGAAGATTTTCTAAAGAAAGTAAAATTTGAGGAGCTTTAAATAAGGGCTTTGAAATGTGTCAAGTCACTGTTATTCTCATTTGGACTATTTTCATGGCTATGGCCATGTTTTGTGACATTTTGTATCTTTAACTATACCCATCCACTTTTCAAAGAAATATTCAAATTAATGGAAGATATTAGTCTTCTGTTTCTAAATTAAGATTAGGGTAAATATTAAATTGAAACAATAAAAGGACAATGACAACAAAAGTAAAATACTTTATCTTGGAGCCAGTCAACCACTTTACCTTGGAGCCAGTCAGAACTGTCTGCTCTTTAGAAGTGAATCACAAAGTGGAGAAATTTTGAGTGATGCTCAAGCTATCTATAAGATGCACTCCATACTCCACAATCTCATACTGATTAATAAATTTAGTGGTAGAGAAAATAAATGTTTTTCTTCTGGAAGTTCCAAAAGATTATATTGATATTGCCTTTTGTTAGAAAGAAAAGAAGGAAGGAAGAAAGTGAAGGAAGGAGGGAGGGAAAAATTGCCAGTTCTTTGCAATCACTTTCAATTTGGAGAGTAATATGAAGCTTTCCTCAATCGACAGTCCAGGTCTGCATGTCCATTTCATGACTTTTCTAAGCTTCAAGCCTTGCTCACCTTGTTCATCTTGCTCACCTAGGTCTTGTGGTATCTGTATGAAAGCCAAGTTCTGAGTATACCTGAGGCTATTTACAGTTTCAGGTGGGAATCATGTGCTATTCAAAACTAATTTAACAAATTTTTCTTGGATTATAAATTTGCTGTCACTTCAGTTATGAGAAATATCAGGAGTAGGGGGAGGGGAGCTGAAAAGCAGCCTCATTGCTAGAAACAGAATTCAACACGCACACAGCTTAGCTTTGTACACTCCCCCACATGGAACCCAGTCTGCCAGCTAAAATAAATGCTCAGTAAATTCCTGTTATAACATGTGAAAAGACAAATAACTTTAAAGTGGGACATACTTTCAGCTTTCTAGAATTAAGAGCTGATGGCGTCCTCTTGAGCCCCCCCCCCCTTTTCCAAATTCCCCCATCAGGTGGTATTTTGCACATGTTAGAAGCATAAACTCTGTCTACACATGTATATGTATGTATGTGTGTGCACTTTCTTTACCACACACTGCTCTACTTCCACAAAGTGAGAGAGCCTAGCTGACTAAGAATTTCTGAGACTAAAGCCAAAAGATCTGTAACAGTGGACACAGAAGTCTGGTTTGATCCTGTTTCGCTTAAAACTAAATATCTCTAAGAATACAGATGTGAGTCTTCAGGTCAAGATGACATAGGAAAGTAGAAAAATATTACTGTGCTTATTCTGGCTAAATATTTAAAAGAAGAAGAAGAAGAGGCGGCTAACCCTGTGTCAATTATTGGTAGGCTTTAGCTTGCCTAGAGGAAGCATAGAAGGTAATGAAGATCTAAAGGTCTGACAGAAGAAGAAAGTTCAAGTACAGGTTAAGAATTCTCTTTGAGTCCTTTGGAGAAGGGTTATCAGAGATTTGCATAGGGAATAATTCCTTGATAAGAAAGTACTTAAGGGTAATCCTAGTCAATTAGAAATTGTTTTCCTAAGATTAGAAATTGACATTTTGATTGCAGTATAATTAAAATTATCTGTAACATTTTACAAGTTGAATAAAAAAAGAATAAAAACACAGAAAACACTAAACAGAAATGAATTCAATAGGAGAGATCCTGGAAAATCAAACCAGAGAAAACAGTTTGTCCACTCCTTCAGTTACAAGTGAGAAATTTTAATCTAAAAACCAAGCCAATTGCCTTAAAGTCAATTCTGACTCAAGGTCAGCCACATGTGGCAGAGGAGGTCTGGGCACCACAGATTTTCGTGGCTGGGACCTCTTGCAAGAAGATCATCAAGATTTTCTTCCGAGAAGCCTGTTGGTGGGTTCAAACCACCAACCTTTCAGTTAGCAGCCAAGCACTTAACTGTTTGCTCCAGTTTAAATGAGACAGAATTTTATTCAGTAAATTGGTGTCTCAAGACCAGAGTTGTCTATAATGAAAGCAATTTCAATTCAAGGTGATGTGAGGTCTAACAGAGGTATTTTGGGCCAGGCAGACATTCCAATATCCTGCAAAATAAGCAGTGTTTATAAACACAGTGTGGTTTTTATAGGTATGTGCCTATAAGGCATTTAGTTGCTAACCAGAAGGTCAGTGGTTCAAACCCACCAGCTGCTCCAAGGAAGGAAGATGGGGCAATCTACTACCTTAAAGATTCACAGCCTGGGAAACCCAATGGGGATTGCAATGAGTCAGTTAGACCTGATGACAGTGAATTTCGTTTTTTGGTTTTTGCAGTATGTAAACATGTTTTAAGATCACTTTAAAGGAAGTCAACCTTAAATGTCATTATGAATGAACATAATGTTGGAAGGGATATTCCAATTCATGGCATTTCCTTGAGCTTGCAAAGATTGTATGTGCTATGTAGGCAAACTGCTTCAGTGAAATAAGGTAATTGTATGAATATGAATATATCGTATTTCCTATATATTTCCAGAGGTGCTCTGGTGGCATAGTGCCTAAGGCATTTGACTGCTATCCAGAAGGCTGGCAGTTTAAACTCACCAGCCACTCCTCCAGAAGGAAGATTGGGTAACCTACTTCTGGCCTCGGAAACCCAAGAAGGGGTCACTATGAGTCAGGTCTATTTACTATGGCAAATAACAACTACAACAAATATATATATTTATATATATAAAATCAAGAGAAAATTGAGCAAAATTATCCAAATAGAGGAACTGCCTCCATTCTCCATTTTAATGCCATAAACTCTCACTGCCGTCCAGTCGGATCCAACTCATAGCGACCCCTCCTTGGGTTTCCCAGGCAGTATCACTACAAAAGTAGATTGCCCAACCCTCCTTCTGGGGAGTGGCTGGTGGGTTTGAACTGCCAGCCTTCTGGTTAGAAGTCAAATGCCTTAGGCACTACACCACCACAGGTCCCTTTAATGCCATGTTGTTGTTGTTATGTGCCATCGAGTCAAACCTGACTCATAGCGACCCCTCCTTGGGTTTTCGAGGCAGTATCACTACGGAAGTAGGATTGCCCAACCTTCCTTCCGAGGAGTGGCTGGTGGGTTTGAACCGCCAGCCGTCTGGTTAGCAAGCAAGTGTCTTAGCCACTATGCTACCAGAGCTCCCTTAATGCCATAAGTTCCTTAAAAATTCCTGGAATAGCCTGTACCATTATTTTCCAGATTTCACACATACACATACAGATTTAATAAAGCCAAATCTCTCTCTTTGCCTGAGCAAGGTAAAAAGGAAGAAAGAAAGATTAGGGAAGAAAGAAAGCTTGATTCAAAGGTTAACCCATGAAGAGAGTTTCCATTTCTGATACGGTCTTCTTACTTACTGCTTCCTAGAATAGCCGCCTTTCTGAGTGCCATTCATTGACACAAATCAAGATGGATGCTCTTTCCTTTTGAATCAAGGTAAACTCAGAGTTCAGAGAGGGACATGAGGAAAGGGGAATAAAGGAGTAAAGATAAGATGCTGTGGAAAGTAACAGTAAGTGGTGCTGTTAGCTGAAGCAGCTTCCTGAACGTGATCACAAACTCAAGCATGGCTTATTTTAAGAAGTAATTAAGATCCTCTTTGTTTGGGCTTCGGAATGCAATCTAATGTACCTGTCCTTGAAGGTGGCATGGCTCTCTTGGCCTCACTGTTTATTGGTCCTTTGAGGAAATAGATAGTTCTGTCTGTATTTTCTTCCAAATGAAAAAATATATATATTACAGTTATACAAGTTACCTTGACTCTGGTAATTTCTGATCCTAAACTTCTTTGTCTGGTAGCATAGTGGCTAAGACACTTGCCTGCTAACCAGACGGCTGGCGGTTCAAACCCACCAGCCACTCCTCGGAAGGAAGGTCGGGCAATCCTACTTCCATAGTGATAACTGCCTCGGAAACCCAAGGAGGGGTCGCTATGAGTCGGGGCCGACTCGACAGCACATAACAACAACACAACAACAACAAACTTCTTTGTCTAAAATGTCTAACTAGCTACAAGGAAGAAAAAAAAAGTAACCGCAACTATCTCACATTATTGAATACTGTTGGGGCTGTTATCGATTAATTTAACCAGAACTCTTAAGCAAAGGAATGGTGAAGATTCAGATATTTAGCTTACATTAATTTCTCTAAAATAATTTTCGTTTTTCTTTGTTCTCAGCCATGTTGATGTACACTGATATGTTAGCTTACTAAAGTCACCAGCACCTCTCTAAGAAGGTGACACACCCTCCACTCCCTCCCTGGGGAATGGTAATTGTCAGAATTTCCAAGAGGGAATCTATAGTTATTATTAGTGGTAACAATTGTGTTGAGGAGCTCTGGTAGAGTAGTGCCTAAGGCACTTGACTGCTAACTAGAAGGTTGGTGGTTCAAACCCACCAGCCACTCCTAGGAAGGAAGATGGGACGATCTACTTCCGTAGTGATACTGCCTCAGAAACCCAAGGAGGGGTCTCTATGAGTCGGGTCCGACTCGATGGCACATAACAGCAACAACAACAACCTCCTCCGTGTAGATTATGGAAGTAAACATGTAAAAACTCAAAGAGGTACACGAGATAAAATGACCTTATTCCTCAGTTTAATTGGGAAAGCAAAGCACGTTCATAAAAAAGATAAGAACAGCAATAACACGGTACAAGGTAACCAACTCCAAAGCAAGTGCTCCAGGCTATAAAAGTTCTAGATGTTCACAAAACAAAGCACCAATACCTGAAGTGATGAGTATTTTCTTATTTTTATCCTGAATCAGGAAAATTATAAGTAAAGTTTTCCAAAATTCTTGTAAGCACTTTTTCTAGCTTCTAGACGAAAAAAGCTCTGGTAGCATAGTGGCTAAGACACTTGCCTGCTAATCAGACGGCTGGCGGTTCAAACCCACCAGCCACTCCTCGGAAGGAAGGTTGGACAATCCTACTTCCGTAGTGATACTGCCTCGGAGGGGTCGCTATGAGTCGGGTTTGACTCAACAGCACATAACAACAACAA
>NW_006921886.1:2610436-2615984 GCF_000298275.1 Orycteropus afer afer
GCCCAACCTTCCTTCCAAGGAGTGGCTGGGGGGTTTGAAACACCAGCCTTCTGGTTAGCAGTCAAATGCCTTAGGCACTACACCACCAGAGCCTACAACAATTAAATCCCATCATTTAAATGGACTCAATTGATTGGGTGTGGGGAGGGGGGCGGAATTCCAAAGTAGCATAAAGAGAGAAAGCAATTACTCTTTATTTCTGAATGACATCTCAAATTTATAGGATTACTTTTAAAGATTTCTCTTCAGTCTGCCATGGGCAAGAAAATTGCTACCTTAATGTTGTTTCTTTTCTCTTCCTCAGTTTTCAGCAGACTCTATAGATGTGTCTTCCATATGAACAAGTGAGAGTCACCAGCTAGGACTACACTTGTTATGCAGTTAAGTCAATTCTTGCCTATAGTGACCATAGATGACAGAGTAGAACTGCCACATAGGGCTTCTTAGGCTATAACCTTTATGGGAGCAGATTGCCAGGTCTTTTTCTCTTGCAGAGCTGCTGCTGATGGGTTGAAAGCATCAACCTTTCAGTTACTAGCAAAGTGCCTAACCATTAAGTCACCTTGGGACTGCACTAAAACCAAACCAAACTCATGCCCATCAAGTTGATTCGGACTCATAGTTACCCCCATTGGGTTTCCCAGGCTGTAAATCTTTATGGAAGTAGATCGCCCCATCATCCTTCCGCAGAGAAGTTGGTGGGTTTGAACTGCTGACCTGGTGAGCAGCCAAATGCTTTATCCACTACACCACCATAGCTCCTTCAGGATTACCCTAGGGGCTAGCAAAAAGAGATGGTAGCTATTTACCTTCCAATAGGTCCCCAAAATGTCCAGACTATGAAGAGTAAAAGACAGCTTCCTCCAAAGCAATTCAAGAATATGAAAACATACAAAGCCAGTAGACACATGATGGGGCACTCAGAGGCATTTTCCAACTTTTGTCTCTTGGGTTACGTCTGCATGAAACCATATGTCTACATTAAAATGAATATATTGCAATCTGATGGTTACAAATGTATGGATGACTAAGTTTTAGTTTTCACCAAAATGTGTAAATGAATTATATCTCACTTTTACTCAACTAGTCAATAAATGTGATACTTCGGGGTCTGGCTTCCATTTGACAGTAAAAATCATTCAAAAGAAATAGTGCACAAGTACCATAAAATTAGTCTGAAGATTTGTTGTTTTTAATTGATTCTTACTCATGTTGTTGTTGTTGTTTGCCATTGAGTTGGCCCTGACTCATAGCGACCCCTCCTTGGATTTCCGAGGCAGTATCACTACGGAAGTAGATTGCCCCATCTTTTTTCCGAGGAGTGGCTGGTGGGTTTGAACCGCCAGCCTTCTGGTTAGCAGTCAAGTGCCTTAGCCACTATGCTACCAGAGCTCCTGATTCTTACTCATAGGCACCTTATATGACATAGTAGAAGTTTGAAGATTAAGACATCATTTTTCAAAAAAATGTAATGTGATTTACATAGGCACCTTATATGACATAGTAGAAGTTTGAAGATTAAGACATCATTTTTCAAAAAAAATGTAATGTGATTTATACATAATTCTGATACTGAGGCAGTATGATTTAGTAGAAAGAGCCAATGATTGAGATTAAGCAGTAAAATAGAGATTTAAAAATATTTGGGTCCCTTTAGAAGATTGCTTGGTAAATCAAGCTAAACTATCTGTTTCAAACTGTAAATATCTAAACAAAGTAAAGTTTTAAACATAAAGATTACTGGATTCCAAACCTAGTCCCGACTAGCTGTGTCATTCAACTTTCTTTGACTCAATTTGCTATTTATAGAATGTAAAATATGGTACCATACCTGCTATGACCACCTTACTTGACTATATGCAAATACCGCACTGCTGTGGAGTCAGATCCGACTCACAGTTACCCCTCCTTGGGTTTCCGAGGCAGTATCACTACAGAATTAGATCGCTCAACTTTCCTTCCAAGGAGTGGCTGGTGGGTTTAAACCGCCAGCTTTCTGGTTACCAATCAAATGCCTTAGGCACTATGCCACCAGAGCTCCTTACTAGATTATAGTAGGGGGTCAATTTATTTTTTAAAAAAATGCTTCAAAAGCTGTAAAAACCAAAAACCAAATGAAACTCACTGCCGTCGAGTCGGATCCGACTCATAGCGACCCCTCCTTGGGTTTCTGAGGCAGTATCACTATGGAAGTACATTGTCCAATCTTCCTTAGCACTTTGCAAATGCTAGGGTTAAAATAAAAAAAATAAAATAGCACAGCATTCTTAGCCATTATCTAATTCCCTTCTATAAATAAAAAAAGGAATAGTATCGTTGAAAAGCCATAGCTTAATTTTAACAATATCATTCTTCATGCCAAAGAATTAAATAGTAATAATACTGAGTTTCCACTTTATGCTCATAACATCTTCATCTACACAGAGAAGCTAAAAAGGTAAATGCACTTCCACACTCCTGATTGCCACTTGTTTTTAATATAGTCATACTTACATGCTATTTCCTTTCTAATTTTCTCATTTCCTTAGACTCTTGAAAATAAAATGAATTTAATGTATGAAACTGTCTTTTAAGAAAGTAAAACTAACATAGGCATTTTCATTTAAGGATATTAATCAAAATCTTGAGTAAATTCTATGTAGGATGTTGCTAGTCATCTCAATTTTACCTCTTAATAGAGAAAATATACTTATTTTCTTCTCTGTTCTTAAAATTACTGTTTCAAATTTGTTCTCAAAATGTCAGCGAAACTAAAAAGGATACTATGATAGTTACTGAGTGTTGAGGGCATTTGACTGAACCCTTTTCATGTGTCTCATTTCATCTTACAGCAAACGTATGCACCCAAAAAAAAAAAAAACAAACTCATTGCTGTCAAGTCATTTCAACTCATAGAGATTCTTTTTTGGGTTTCTGAGGCAGTATCACCACAGAAATACATTTCCCAGGACTTCCGGTAAGATGGAGGAATAGGCAGACAAGCGACACAGACCTTCTTCAACAAAGAAAAGAAAAACCAGTTGACAGAGATACAGAAGATAACCCTGGAACCCTGAGCTTTGAAAGGAACTATACAGAAGTGGATTAGGCACCAACTAGTGGAAAAACCTGAATGAAAACAATGAGTACAGAGATGGTTGGGGCTGCAGACTGTCAGCTACTCTGACAAGACCAAAGCCTGAATATTTCCAAGTAGTGTTGGGACCTAAGAATTGACCTAAAGATCAGTCCTGGTCTCCAAGGGCTTCAGGAACAACTACGCTGGTGGCCTATGGCTAGAAAGGAAAACAGCAAGGAGGGAGACAACCTGAGCTGCAGACTTTCTGCTGTCCGGAGGGCACAGCCATTTTGAATGTTTGTAAGTGGCAACCATTTTGGATTTTAAAGTGATAGCATTCTCATTCGAATTCCATGGACCTAAGAACAGGCTCTGTTTGCCAGGGTTGGCAAGGACATATGAGAGGCTGACAAAGGAAAGAAGACAGGTTGTGAGTGTATAAGTGCTGTCAACTAGTGAATAGAGGAGCACAGCACAGTACTCTGCCTGTATAGATAACATACAAACAAAACAAAGAAAACAAAAATTGTGGGCAAGTCACTCCAAAATATAATCACCAATTAAATATAAACACAAAAACGTCGCAATGCCTCGGAGACAACAGAGCATCACAGTCCACACAAAGAAGCAAGATATAGCAAGAGAAACAAGGGACCAGGATACAGACCCAAAACACATTCCTGAGGAAGATGCAGCATTAGAACTCTCTGATACAGAATTCAAAATAATTATATTTAGGTATCTTCAAAGGACTGAGAGACAGACCGAGGAAAACACAGACAACACCCTAGAAGAATCCTGGAAGAAAATACAAGAACAAAATGACAAAATCAATGAAAAATCAGAAATGATTCTAAATCTACAGATAGAAATCCAAAAGATTAATACTAAATTGTCAGAAATAGATAGCACATTGAAAGGGCAAAGGAGTAGAATCAATGCAATGGAAGACAGAATTCATGAGATTGAAGACAAATACATGAATAATTCTTTGGAAAGGGATCAATCAGAAAAAAGATCAAAACAAAATGAAGAAAGCCTAAGGTTCATGTGGGATACCATCAAAAGGAATAACCCATGTGTCCTTGGAATTCCAGAACAGGAAGAGAAAAATGAGACCACTGAGAAAATTGACCAAGATTTGTTGGAGGAGAACTTCCATGACATGATGAAAGATAAGAATATATCCATTTAGGAAGTCCAAAAAAACCCAAACAGGATAGACCCCAAAAGAAAAACACCAAGACATATCATCATCAAACTCACCAAAAACAAATATAAAGAAAGGATCATGAGTGCAGCAAGGGAAAAATGAAAAATTACCTACAAGGGGCAACCAATAAGACTAAGCTTAGATTTCTTGACAGAAACCAGGCAGGTGAGAAAACGGTGGGGTGGTATATATAAAACACTGAAAGAGAAAAATTTCCAACCAAGAATTATGTACCCAGCAAAATTGTCCCTCAAATATGTGGTGAAATTACGACATTTCCAGATAAGCAGAAATTAAGGTAATTTGTTAAAACCAGAACAATCTTACAAGAGCTGCTAAAGGGTGCCCTTTGGACAGAGAAGCAACAGCAGCTAACAACAACTGACCATTAACATACATGATGATATAACCCAGAAACCCATCCAGCTATGGAAGTATCCAAAATAAATAAGCCTACAAGATTGTAAACAGGGAATCAGAGACACCAACTGACAAACGAGAACAACTACAAACCAAAAAGAGGGAAAAAAATCTGTATCATTATAGAACTTCTAGATGTTAGGGATGTTAAGACAACTATAAGATAGAACGGACTGTTCTACACTTGGGAAGAAAACTATAAATCACAGGGTAACCTCAAAGAAAAATGATAAACTTTCACATCAAAATGAAAGAGAGGACCAGCTAAATATTTAGCAAATACTAAAACAATAGCAATGAAGGAAGTGATAACACAATTCATAAACAAAACGAGCTCAGCATAGAAATTATATGGAACAAAGAAATCAACACAATGAAAAAGCACATGACAAAAATGACAGCAACAAATTCGTATTTGCTGATGATTACATATCTGGCAAGGGACTTATCTCTAAGATTGATGGAAAACTGCAACGCCTCAACACCAAAGGAATTAACAATGCAATTGAAAAATGGGCAGAAGGCATGAATAGACACTTCACCAAGGAGGATACTCAGGTGATCAGATAACACATGAAAAGATGCTCACAATCATTGACCATCAGAGAGATGTAAATCAAAACAACAATGAGATATACCATCTCACCCCAGCACTGATGGCAAGGTTCAATGAGACAGAAAATAACAAATGCTTGTGGAGATTAGAGAGATTGGGACTCTCATACACTGCTTGTGTGACTGTGAAGTGACACACCACTGTGGAAAGCAATATGGCGATTCCTTAGAAAGTTGGAATTGGAGATACCATTTGACACAGCAATTCCATTACTAGGTATATATCCTAGAGAGGTGAGAGC
>NW_006921886.1:2616161-2637844 GCF_000298275.1 Orycteropus afer afer
TGGATGAACTTGGAGGACATTATGCTGAGTGAAATAAGTTAATCACAGAAGGACAAATACAGTATTAGTTTGTTGTTGTGGAGGGTCAAGGAAAGGTTTATATATGGAGGGAAACTTTCTTTGTTGGTTGCCAGGGGTGGGAGGGGAGGGGACAGAGCACTGCAAAAAATAAAAAAAATGCATTGACTCATGTCACTTTAGTTTTGTGTATTTCACTGTACATAAATTGTATTTCAATATTTCAATAAAATGCATTAAAAAATTATTTAGCTTAAAAAAAGAAAGAAAGAAAGAAATAGATTGCCCAATCTTCTCTCCGAGGAGTGGCTGGTGGTTTTGAGCCTCCAACCTTCTGGTTAGCAGTCAAATGCCTTAAGCACTATGCCAGCAGAGCTTCCAACATATATATATATATCCCCATTTTAAAGTGAGGAAAATGAAAACAAAGAGCTTAAGCAACTGACCAGTGTTGTATAGCTAGATCTAGAAAGGCAGATTGCAACTCTATACTGATTCTATTGCACAATTAAAAAAAAAAAGAAAATCCATCAAGTCAATTCTGACTCATGGAGACTCCATGTGTTGCAGAATAGAACTGAGATCCATAAGGTTTTCTTGTCTCTGAGCTTTAAAAATTAGATTGCCAGGTCTTTCTTTCCAGGTACCTCTGAGTGGGTTTGAACCACCAGTCTTTTGGTAAGTAGTTGAGCACTTAAACATTTGCACTACCCAAGGACTCCCCATTGCACAATATGGTCTCCCAATCTCTTGCTCAATCTTTTAATTACCTATCCACGTAAAGATTTACAGCCTTGAAAACTCAGTAGGGGTTGCTATGAGTTGGAATTGACTTGATGGCAGTGGGTTTGGTTTGGTTTGGTTTGGTAGTTGAGTTGATTCCAACTCAGGGAGACCTGATAGGACAGATTAGAACTGCTCCATAGGGTTCCCAAGGCTGTAAAACACTATGTATGTAGATTGCCACAACTTTCTCTGACAGTGTGGCTGGTGAGTTTGAACCAGCGACATTTTGGTTAGCAGCTGAATGCTTTAACCAGAGCTCCTCTTTTAGTTACAGAGTAGGTTAAGTTTTGGTCATTCAGTTAAGCTCATTACTCATGATTAGCAGTAATAGTACTTCCTTATTCTTCCAGGTTCACAGAGTTCAAGAACTTCTCAAATGTGCACAAAAATTACTGTCTGGGGAACACAATTACAGCTGGCCAGTCTCCATCAAATGATGAGCCTAGTACAAAAATGAAATTCCACATTCCCATTTCTCTTTCTACTGAGACTCTGAAAAGTTACTCATTTTTTCCTTACATTTCCTGTTTACATCTCCTAGCACTATCCTGTGTGAAATCTGAAGGAGCACTGTGTTAAAGACCAACTTTAAAGATCTAATAATCTTAAGAAAATTTATCTCAAATCCAGTCCATACCCTTTATAGCTACTCCCACACCAACCATCATTCAAAAACAGTCATACACTTTACCTAGTCCTCAAGTTGCTGACACTGACACATCTCTGTGCTGATGAAAACCAATTTTATGTCCCATCTTTAAATGCAGAACCAATTTAACCTAAATTCAATATCTAAAGATGGAACCAAAGTAAAACTTTAATAGTTCTTCAAGATTCCCAGTGTTCTCCATTAGTAAACACTGATTTATAGATACTTTCAGAAGTTTTTCTCTTAACAGTTACTTTTTAAGAAGTTTTAATTGACCACAAGGAGCCCTGGTGACACAATGATTAAGTATTCAACTGCTAACCAAAAAGTCAATGGTTGGAACCCATCAGCTGCTCTGCAGAAGAAAAGACCTGGTAATCTTCTCCCATAAAGACACAGCCTAGGAAACCCTCTGTGGCAGTTATACTCTGTCCTATAGGATTGCTATGAGTTGGAATGGATTTGACTAGACAGCACATAACAATTGACAACAGAGGGCAGAATAAATATACTTCCTGCTAGTAAAACCTAAGGAGCTCTGGTGGTGTGATGCCTAAGACATTTGACTGTTAACCAAAAGGTTGGCAGTTCAAACTCACTAGCCACTCTGTGGAAGGAAGACTGGGCAATCTACTTCCATAAAGATTTACCACCTCAGAAACCCAAAGGGGATCACTATGAGTCAGAATCCACTTGATAGCAGTGAATGAGTAATAAACCCTGATCCAAGTTTGCAGCTGAAAAATTTTAAAAATTTAACAATATGGTATCCTGAAAACCCTACCAAAATTGAAAACTGAATCTGTTTATTTTTGGTTAAATGGTTTTTTACCTTTTTTTTGTTTTTTACTTTCCTATGAGGACCATGTCCTTATTGGTGAAATGTAAACCAGATACAGAGGTTGGTGAATGGATGGAAATTACTCTATCACGAGATAACACATATAATGGGCACTTAGGAAAACCCTAACCAAAACAACAGATGTCCCCTGAAAACTGAGGAGTTCATTATGAAGCACAAAAAAAAAGAGACAAGAATGACCTCTAAATGATTAATTTTGTTTTATAAAAGGAGAGTTCCTTCTTACCATGGTCACAGTTCATCTTCAGCTTGTCAAAGCAGTATACATAGGTGTTGCTCATGCATTAATAAGCCTCATTTTCAACAGCATAAAAGTGTAGTTCTTTCAACCTTTAACCCACTTGGGACTAATTTGAGCTCTGTAAGGCTTAGTGCCAGGAAGCATATGAAAATTTCATCCCAAATCTTTGACAGTTTCAGAAGCTGGTGTGTTTACTTCAGAATGTCCAAAATAATTCTGGAACTTCATAATTGAGGAAGCTAACTGTAAGACTTTGACATATGTTGAGAAGTGAAGAAGTCAAAGATTTTCCTCTTGCCTGCATCCTCCAGGAAGTTTTTATATCATGCTTTGCTTTCAGGAGACTCACCCAGGCAGTGAAAGACCCTTAGGTCACAAAGCCAGGAGCCTCCACAACAGGCAAATAAGCCTTCAGCCTCACATCTGTGGGCCTCAGCCCTTCCTCTCGTGTAAACATTCAGGGGGGTGGAGTTGCAAATTCCCATGAGTCCAGGCCAAGGGTTAGAGTTTCCAGGGGCAGGTCTTTACCACTTCCCTGCCCTATCCTCCTCCAGTCCCAGGGGAAAAGTGGAAAGGGCTCTGCTTACCAGATAAACCACACAAACACCAACTGCTCATGGGGTTGTCTGCCCCAACTGTAAGAGAGCAGCTGGTTCCTTAAAGGCCAGATCACCAAGAAACTATAATACTACAGACACGTCCTGCATACCAAGATGATCTGTCCCAGAAAGTTGTTTACATTTGATGTGGGGAAAGACCATGCCTGTGCCAGATGGCTGAACAATAATACTAAGAATGAATAACTAATATTTAGTAAGCATTTTCTAAGTACCAGGCACTTTTCAAAGCAATTTGTATATAATAACTCATTTAATCTGCATAACAACACTGTGAGGTTAGGGACTCTTTTTATTCCTCTTAACAGAAGAGGAAACTGTGATTTAGAGTGCCCAGCAAGAACTGGGCATAGGACAGTCCTGCAATAAATGTATGCTAATTGAAATAATAAAATAAGAATGTACCACTCCACATACATAAATAAGGGCAGGAATTCCAAGACCAGGCCACAAAACCTATTCTAACTTATTTGTACCTGATTTATTATTTTAACACTATTTCCTTTAAACTTCATCATCATTATAAAATAATTTTTAAAGAGAGATATATTACCACGCCCAGCTTGAGATGGCATTCAACAGCTGCTTACTCACTTTCTCGGGCAACATTAGTCCCTAGGAGGGTACAAATTGGATCAAGGCAATTCTCTACCCAACTACCCACTACACCTCTGCCATCCAACACCAGAGAAGGTACCTGATGGAGAAGCATCCAGGGCTGGGATTGACAGGAAGTCATCTGGGATAGCACTGTCCATTTCTCTCCACCCTAGATATTCATATCCTTCCAACCACACCCTAGGGTTCTCTGAGCTACTACAGAAATCAAGGGGTCAGCATCATTTTCAAATCACATTGTTTTAATTCAGTTAATGGATAGAACTTTCTCAAGCCTTCATTTTCCTTAAACTTTTGGCACCTGTTACTTCTTATCTGGTGACAAGTGTTAGCAGATGACAAATGAATTAACACATAGTATATTAACATTCACAGAAAAATGGGGAAACAGTCAATCCCGCTTAGTTCAACAGCTTGGAAATATTCTTGTGGGCTAGGGTGTACACATTTGTGATTTTAATGTGTCCATATGTGCATGTATGCATGTATGTGTGTTATGTAATTAAACTTTCTTCTTCTAAGATCAATTCTAGTTTGGGTGGGAAATGAAATATGCCAGCATGCTATGACATTCATTATTGGCATAGAAGCCCTCTACCACCTGAACAAGCTTGAGGATCACCCTCTATGCCTCTCTTGGCTGGGCGCCATCACCCTCCCGTCACCCAAGAACACCAGAGGCATTTTCCCACCCTAGACTCTGAGTTCTCTGAGTGTTGAGACTGTCTCTTGTTTAACTTTGAATCCTCAGTGGCACCAAGGGTAAGGGATTACTAGTCAGAGTAAGCACAGTAAACTTGGCTGAGTTTAAATTGACCCCAATGTGGTCACTGACAGAGCTCTGAACTTGGCTTCCCCTCCCATCTGTTCACCTGGAGAGGAATGACGAAAGTCACATGTTTGAACAAACCTGCTTATGAGCTACTTCTCACTGAATCTTAACAACAACAACAACATATTAAAACAGAAGCAATCTGACTTCAAGCACTGTTTTTCACCAGTAAGTCTATGACTGCATATTAAACTCAAAGATGTTTTAATTCAATTCACCTCCTATTCATTGGTTTATTCATTGGCATATCTAAACATAGATAGTCTCACTAAGTAAACCTGTTAAACTTCAACCAGGTCCTAATCATCCAAACTTTCTAAGTAAACTAATATTCTGCTCCACTGAATGTTAAGTAAAATATAAACTTAAAAAGAAAAGAAATGCAGAGAAAGCATTTTTTTTTATTCCAGTAACTAATTTTCAGTGTATCCTTTTAGGGTCAGTATCAATTCAACTTAATCTTCCATGTCTATCACTAATCAGCTGATATATTTGTGCCAGAAAATGTTTAATCAAGGAAGGCTTGATGATATTCACTGCTCACTAATTTTTAAAAGTCAATTTTAACCATTTTAGAAAGATTTTTCAACAGAAGTCTAAAATATGTTTTTTTGTTGTTGTTGTTGTTAAGACTTGGTCAATCAAAAAGAAGAAGAAGAAGAAACAAAGAAATAAATAAAAAGAATCCCCCTAATTCCCTAAGAAATCTGTTTAAGTGAGATTATCTTACATGTGGAAATCTTTTAGCAAGAAATAAGTAATGAAATAATTACATTCTTGGAAACAGATCTGCCGGGAAATTCCTTTTACATGGCACTTTCTCAGCTGAATTTAAAATGTAATTTGATTTACAAAAGTATGATTTTCAAACTTGGTCTGTTTGTTGTATGAAGTACAACACAGCTGGTTTATTTCTTGTGCCCAGAGACCCCACGGTGCTACTTCCAAAGGTACATTTACAGCCAAAGAATAGTTTAGATCCTGGGAAAATCTGCCTCAATACTATTTTTTTGGAGAGAGAGGCGAGATACTCTTCTGCCTGCATTTGAATTCTGCCAATATCTCATTTTAAATAGTCTGTTCTCAAAGGCACTACAACACAGGAAGGGCGGGGGGAGTGCTATGAGCAAACCCAACAAACCGAGTCTGCCTGGGGTGCATGGGGATGCCTGCCATGCCTCTTCTACGGGCAACACTCCCCATGGTTTCCTTAGCCCAGCAAGCCTGCCCAGCTACAGCTGACTGCTGCGAGCTTTGGGAGCCACAGATTGTGTTTGTTGATGAGTAAAATCATTATTGCTTATCAAATGCGCATCTTTTTTGAATGTGCAGAATATTCCCTTATGGTGTGCAAAACTCTGTTGGAAACATCCCCAAACAGCTTTGATTGAGCAGGAATTCCCAGGGAGCTGATTCTTTTATCATTGCATTAAATCATCTGTTCATAGTGTCTCTTTGACGTTGCTTGTAATTGACTCCTTATAATTGATGAGGATTGGATTGTCCATATTTCTTGACACAACAAATGCAAACATCCACAGATCTGATTTAAGACTAAATCCCTGGTTCAAGGACGAAACTCAGAACAAGATTTCTTCTCTAACCCCTTGCTTCTCAAATTGTAGCAAGCTTTAGAATCACCTGGAAGTCTTATTAAAACACAGAGAGCAGGGCCCTACCCTATGGTTTCTAATTCAGTTGGTCCAGGGGCCCAGGAATTGACATTTCTAACAATTTCCACACAGCGTTCATGCTGCTGGTCTGGGGACCACACTTTGAGAACTCCCCAGGTATACACAGATAAAGCTGGCTTTGATGCCTCCACTTAGATTCTGGAGAGGAGAAAGAGGATAAAAGATTCCCATTCCAGGAAAGAGTGGAATGAATGACAGCTCCCACAGCTCCAGGTAGGATGGAGAACCCAATGGAGGAAGGGAGGTCCAAGAGGAGGTGAGTCAGACTTGTCAGAGCTATTCCGCCAGTGAGCTCCAGCAAGTGAAATAGATACTACACAAGTTAGAGTATATGCCTGGGCTCCCACTGACCTGGGAAAAAAAAGCCTCGGGGCACTCCTACAAATGGTACCTATCAAAGGAAGCTGGTTTCCTAAACACAAGTAAAGGAGCAATGTTTTTAGATTATATTGCTACAAGTCAATCATAATCTTTCATCATAAACATTTGCATATAAATCTAAATTTCTGAATCAAGACGAAATTATATCACCTTATTCATATCTTAGGAGCGCTGGTGCCATAGTGCCTAAGGCATTTGACTATTAACCAGAAGGCTGGTGGTTCAAACCCACCAGCCACTCCTCGGAAGGAAGCTTGGGCAATCTACTTCCATGGTGATACTGCCTCAGAAACCCAAGGAGGGGTTGCTATGAGTCGGATCTGACTCAACAGTAGTGAGTTTGGCTTGATTTTTATTCATATCTTAAGACCTATATGTTCTAATTCATTTAGGAGACAGTCCATTAATCTAAGGGACAAAGTCTAACTATAAAATGACGTTTGCATAGATCTAAGCCTCAAAAGATTTTCCAAGAGCAGTTTTCAATTCTAGAAAAAAAGATTTAGCACCAAAACACAATTTGTTGCCAATATGCACATATTATTGTTTTATGCCATTGAGGTGGTTCTGACCCATAGAGCCCCTATGGGACAGATTAGAACTGTCCCATAAAATTTCCTAGGCTGTAATCCTTATGGGAGCAAATCACTAAGTCTTTTCTCCTGCAGAGCAGCTTGTGGTCTGGAACCATCCACCTTTCATTTAACAATTGCACCACGAGGGCTCCTTAATATGTACACATAGGTATTGATTATTACTCATATGTCAGCAGATCTGAGGCCATATACTCTACCAGCTCCCAAGTCTAAAGAATTGTCCCTTTTATTTCCAATCAGTGCCAGCTGAACATTTATGCCAGTCCTGAGCTAGGTAGCATGACTAGAACCCTGCTGCCAGCCTAATGCAGGCCTTCATCATTTCATTATACTTGGATTATTGCAAATACCTCTTCATTGATCTTAATGGGTCCAAATGACCCCTACTTTAATAACTTACTATGACTCCTTTGCTTTTTGATATGGGCTCTCTCCATATTTCCAGTGCCATTTTTCAGTACCCACCCATGCACTGCCCAAGAATGCTACCTCCTAGCAACATGGCAGCCCTGATTAATATTCCTAAAGTAACAACTTTCATCGTGTTAACAACTATTGTTATTTACAGTCAAGTTGTCTCCAACTCATGCATATTCCATGTGTTGCAGAACTGCTTCACAGGGTTTTCTTGGCTATAATTCTTATGGAAGCAAATATTCTGTGGCACCACTAGGAAGGTTCCAACCACCAACCTTTAAGGTTAGTAGCTAATTGCAAGCTGCTTGCACCACCCAGAGACCCATAAAAACTCAATTTCTATAGAAACCCACTTGAAAATAATAGCTGTGGGGACTGAATTTCTCTCTGATAGAAATAACAGTTAGGTGAAGTCACATTTAGTCTTGTTCCCAAATAGAATGTTCTTAAAGGAGAGTTAGGAGTTAAGAATGGCCTGGATGTACTGGGAATTTTCCCCTGGTAAGCCCAAAATAATTGTGAAAGTAGAAATTTTCTATGACTAACCTGGGGTCAGGAGAAAACAACTGCTTAAAGGTTGTCTAGCTCCCCATGATGCTGTCTCAAAGAAAGTTTGGCAGCGGAGCTCTCAACCCAAGAGAGAAGTAGTAACCTCCCTGAGGGACAATTTCCCTGAAAGCCACACAGGTCACACACACAGAAGCATTCTATCTCGCTCTCTCACTTTCTCTCTTTCTCTCTGTCTCTCTCTCTCTCTTTCTCTCTCTCTCTCTCTCAAACACACACACACACACATACTCATTAACTGGGTGTTTGGGTGTTGGTAGGGGACACCTATGAGCTTAGCTTCCAGAGGCAGGGCATATCCAGGAAACCTTGGTCCACAGGAATCCTCCTTTGCTCTTCTCAAGTTAGGAGCCACTTTCCCAGACAGTGGGCTTTATTTTTTTCTATAGTCACTGAAAACAGACTCAATCCAGACATGGAGTTCACCACATTGTACACTCAGAAATACCACCACCAAATAATTCTAAAATGTCCAAAGCAAATATCCTTTTCATGTGATGCTCTTCCCAGAGAAAGCATGCTCTGTGTGCCATACCTTCTGGGCTCCGTGCCTTTGAGTCTTCATTTTCTCATTTTAGGATCTTGTTAGGATAATGCACCCTAGGAATGAGGACCGACAAAACTGTGAAGGAGGTAGAGGAGAGCTGCAAGAACATAGTACCATCCCTGGAGTAATCAGTACAGTCAGGCAGATGAAGTACCCACAATGGCCAGATTTGAGATCTGAGATCTCTACAGCCTGACAGAGTTATGGTGAGGATTAAATGACATAATGTGTTAGGTGTCAATGACCAAGGCACCAGACACTAAAATGTGCTAAGCTGTGTTAGTTACTTCATCATCTTCTTCAGTGAGGCTGCCTTCTCTTCTAGGCACCCCACCCCACCCCAGTTCCAGTCCTCTTGCTCTTGACATTCCATGCTGAAGAAAAATATGCTCTCGATTTGTTTGGTCAAATTCAGTTGATTGAATAACCATGTAAAACATGTTTTCCCAAGGATATTTATGCATTGTTGTTGTTGTTAGGTGCCATCAAGTTGGTTCCAACTTATACAGACTCTGTGTACAACAGAAGGAAACACTGCCCAGTCCATGCCATCTTCACAGTTGTTGCTATGTTTAAGCCCATTGTTGCATTAAAACAAAACAAAACAAAAAGCCAAACTTACTGCAGTCCAGTCAATTGTGCAACTCCTCCTTGGGTTTCTGAGGCAGTATATCTATGGAAATAGATTGCCCGGTCTTCCCTCCAAGGAGTGGCTGACGAGTTTGAACCGCCAGCCTTCTGGTTAGCAGTCAAATGCCTTAGGCACTACTTTAATTAAACATTTTCACCCAGACTTTGTGAGGAGGCATTTATGTGTCCTGATGATATCTGGTGGTACAGTGGTTAAAGTGGTTGGCTGCTAACCGAGAGATCAGCAGTTTGAATCCACCAACTGTTCTGTGGGAGAAAGATGTGGCAGTCTGCTTCTGTAAAGATCCACAGCCTTGGGAACCCTAAGAGGCAGTTCTACTCTGTCCTATGGGGTTGTTAAGAGTTGGACTAAACTTGATGGCTTTGAACTGAGTTTTGCTGTTGTTGACTGCTTCTATTCAAAGCCCACCTCTTCCTCTTACTACTGTAGGAACTGGGCAAAGCTCACAGGGCCTCTACATTTAGTTTCCTCATCTGTAAAGTAAAACCATCCTCCCAGCATTATAAAACTAAAATATGAAAATTCAGGTACCATTCTTGGACAAGAACTAGATACTAGAACTTAAGTTAGCTGAAGGCTGGACTATTTGCCTGGTTCATGGTTGTGCCTTATAACATGCAAAAGAGCCCAGGTCAAAGTCAGAGCACCTATACTGGTTGAACAAATAAATTGGAACTTAGTATGCATGTAGATACTATGACACTTACTACAGTTTTTAATACAAAAAATATACAAAGAAGAAAACAGATTTTCCATTGGCCCTTAAAAAATAACTTAATTATAAATTTAGAAAATTCAAATTATTATTCTTCAACTTTTAATTGATTTTAAAAATCCAAACTATAAAAAATGACAAAATGAGAAGCAAAAGCCAACTCTTTATTTTCCAGCTATTTCTCCCCAAAGAAGACTACTATAATAAGTCTTATGTTTCTTGACAAAAAATAATTACAATGTTTTATTATAAACAACCATTCAGCTGTTAAGACTGAGAATTGAAGCCCTAATGTAAAATCCCAGGAGCAGAATGGCAGAGTAGACACAGAGGAGGATTTGGGAGATTGTAGGCCTTCCATGGTCTCTGAGATCAGACTGCATCACTCTGATCTGGGCAACTGCCGATGTTCAAGGTGTGCCTCCTTTTTTCTGGCCAGAAGACACTATAAACAAGATGGTATCATTTTATGTATCATGCCACCTTCCTGGAATGCAATGATGAGGCGCCATGAAGAATTTAGAGCTCATCATATTGATAGATTAGCAATGTCTGTCTCAACACAAGAAAGGGTATTAGTGACCCTACATCAGATTCTACTTCCTGAAGTGAATAAGGGATTCATTTGATTCCTTCATTTGATTGGTCTGTGATTCATTGCTCTTCACATCATCAAATAGATTTTACTCATTTTGCAAGTGAGAAATCCAACGCAAAGAGATATAAAGAAAAAAAGACAATTTCTGAACAAACTCTGAAGTCCAGGGAAAATTCATGTCTGGTTCTATATTCTCTGGTGGTGACCATTAGCAATCTGCCTCTATCCTCAGCTCTGATTGACTTGGAACTTTATTCTGCAGCAAGCTTTCTCCTTTGTGGTGGTAAAATTGTTCACAGCTGTTTTAGGCTTATATTCTACTGACTCAGCATCAGCAGAAAGAATGTCCCCTTCCCATCACTCTGGCAAAAATCCTAGTGCAAACATATTGGCTAGCTTGGATCATATTACCATTCCTGGAGCCATCACTACAGAATGGCCAGATCTGAGGCACAAGTTAGCCCCTGAGATCAGAGAGTGAGGTCTGCTCTATCTGAACAGCATGGTTTAGAAAAAGAGTGATGCCTCAAAGCATAATCAGGGTGCAGTGAACAGAAGAAAGAAGAATGTATACAGGACAGCAAAAACAATAGATGCACACTGTAGGGCCTTTCATACTTAACAGGTAAGAGGGAGCAGCAATGGAGAAAGTCAGCCCAAATCTTCATGGATACTTAATTGAATTGGCCCTTTCAATCTTGGGAGCAAAAAGTCAGGGCAATAGATCAGCAGCACTGGCAACATGGGGTGTCTGGGGAAAAAAGTCAATTCATTTATTTAAAAGAAGTTGCTGTGATTTAAATGCCCAGAAATAGAACATATTTCTTTCTGAGCATATACTGTACA
The DNA here is from genome assembly GCF_000298275.1 of Orycteropus afer afer. Classification (NCBI taxonomy): domain Eukaryota; kingdom Metazoa; phylum Chordata; class Mammalia; order Tubulidentata; family Orycteropodidae; genus Orycteropus; species Orycteropus afer. Next base: position 2,627,798 of record NW_006921886.1, read on the forward strand.
ATATTTATTACAAATAAAAAAAGCAAAAATAAGCAAATGTAAATCTTGCATAAAATATGGGGAAAATATGATTGAAAACATATTGAAAAGGAAATCTTTAGAAGTTGATTTAAAAATATATGATAAATAATTATTTTCAAATTAAAACATCATCAAGCATTAATTCAAAGTAAATAAATGTGTTAAGCCCAACAGAGTTGTGGTGAGGATTAAATGATGTAACATGTTAGTTGTCAATAAGCAAGGTATAAACTGGTAAAATGTGCTAAATGTTGTCAATAACTTTATCATCTCCTTCAGTGAGGCTGCCCCCTCCTCTTCTAGCCAACCCCCTCCTAGTTCCAACCCTCTTGCTCTTGGTAAAGAAAATCTGCTTTCAGCTTGCTTGGTCAAATTTGTTGATTGAATAACCACATAAAACATGATTTCCCCAAGGATATTTATGCATTGTTGTTGTTAGGTGCCATCAAGTTGGTTCTAACAGCAGGCAGCAGGCATTTAGTCAAAGTAAATAAATGTGTTCATTGTTATCTAGGAGTGAAAAAGGGCTTGAACTACACCAGATATTTATTATGTTGCTTTATTTGTTCTCTGCTCTTTCTGCTTCAGCTATAAAATATTAAATTCAAAATGGCCCAAGACTCCCCATTTTAGAGTGCTCAGGGTCTAAACTCCTGCCCCAGGGTTTACAAAGGTTGGCAAGTCCAAATGAACACAATCACCAACACTACTCATTTGGAAAATCATGGCAAATCTCTTGCTTGGCAGCATGTTTCATGTGTCAATACTTTAAATTAGAAAAAGTGAGCAGCTCCATCAGTCTGATTCCTGGCAATGCGCCTCATGGAGCAGCTATGACCCATCTGTCAGCAGAGGCTTGTGTTGCCATGATGCTGAACAGTTTTCAGCAGAGCTTCCAGACTAAGATGGACTAGGAAGAAAGGCCTGATGGTCCACTTCTGAAAATCAATCAATGAAAACCCACAACAAATCGTGGAGACCATGCAGGACAGGCAGTATTTTATTTCCTTGTGCATGTTTTGTTGTGCATCAACTCAAAGGCTGCTAACAACAATAGCAGCATATCATCATAGGCTGCCATTGAATTATAAACCACAAAAGCAAAACCCACTGCCATCACATCAATTCCAACCCATAGCGACCCCCACTGGGTTTCCAAGGAGGTAAATCTTTATGGAAGTAGATCGCCTCATCTTCCTCCTGCAGAGAAGCTGGTGGAACTTGATTAAAGCATCACAATTACTTTTTAGAAAATAAGATCGTTGGCTGCTTTTAATATTTTACTATTTTTAGAAAGCCTTATTTGATGTAAGTGCCTTTGTATCTCGGTTGTCAGGGTCAGGGATGAGGAAGAGGGCAGTACTCATGAAAATGATCAAGAAAAATCATAGAACCTTCTAAACAAAATCTGGAGGAGTCAAGCAGGTCACTCTCCCAAATCCAGAATTGACCTTATTTTAACAATCGCTAATAAAAATATTTTTACAGAGTTTTTTTTTAACAAGTTCTTGATTTCCTTTAGTATTCCACTCCATTATTTAACAATTCTTTTTCTTAGAAAAGAAATGCTGTTTTATATTTATCTATTTGTTAATCTTTTACCTCAAATCTTCTTATTCACCCTTCAGATATAATTGTCAGGAAATCCCACAATGGGAAGGGAGAGATTTTGTTCCTTAGATATTTGTGTAAAACAAGATGTTCTGTACTATTTTAACAATAACTTCAGTCATCTAATCATTTTCTTCAATCCACTACTTTACCTCTGTTTTGTGTCTTGAGTTTTAACTCACAGCAATCTAGTCTCAAGGTGTACATAACTCCTGGGATCTTTTCAGCTGCAATCTTAGCCTCTTTAGATATGGTAGCTTCAGTGTAAGGGCATTGAAAATACAGGGAGTTCTTGGGATCCTTTCTAAACTACGGTTTGTTCCGTCAATATTTACAGATCACCTTAGTTGCTATAAATAGAACAATAGAGAGAAAGTGAAATAATGAGAGTGGTGAGATGGTTGGTGCATGGATATGAAATTTACCTACAGCCTTGTGACACAAACTGGATACTAAATTTGTAATTTTAACTTCAAGCACACTGTAATAGAAGGGGGAATGTAGCTTTTATTGCAACAAGGCAGAAAGAACCAAGAGCCTTTTTATTGTTAGCAAATACCACACAGATAGGCTCTGCTGATGTTTTTCAATTTTCATCCTTTGTTTTTCAAATTCACTGTTAATGGGATATTACAGAATATTCACATAGATTATGTGAATTTTTCTACTGTCACTCATAACTGGGTTCCGTTAAGAATAGTGTTTATTATGCCAGGTATTTAAGAGCAAAGAGGAATTAGTAGCCCAGAGGCTCAAAAGAAAAACCAAGGAAGAGAATTTCTCTTGGCTCGGTAATATGTTGAGAGAAAAATCAGTTCTCTCTCACGTGTACCACTAAGAGAAGGCAGCATGACATGCAGGAAAGCCAGATAGACAAATCAATGATGACATCTTGATTCCAACTTCTAAAAAGTTATGTAATCATAAACAATTTACTTAGCATATCTGTGTTAGTCTTCTATTCTTATCCTAACAAATTAACAGAATTTTAGTGGCTTAAACAATACAAATTTATTACATTACAGTTCTGTCAGTCATAAGTCCAACAAGGGTCTCAGTGGGCAAAAAACCAAAGTGTTGGCAGGCCTTAAATTTTTTCTAGAGGCTCTAGGAGAAAATCCATTTCCTTTCATTTTCATTTCTAGAGGCTGTTTGGGAGCTCTGGTGGTGTAATGCCTAAAGGTATTTGACTGCTATCCAGAAGGCTGGCGGTTCAAACCCACCAGCCACTCTTCGGAAAGAAGATTGGGTAATCTACTTCCATAGAGATACTGTCTCAGGAACCTAAGGATGGGTCTCTATGAGTTGAATCGACTTGAGGGCAGTAAGAGAGGCTGTTCACATTCTTTGACTGTGGCTCCTTCTTTTATCTTCAAAGCCAGCAAACTTCTGTTGTCACATTCTCTCTAGCCAAGCCAGAAAAGATTCTCTGTTTTAAGGACAGAGATAATCCTGGATAATCTCCCCACTGCAAAGTCTATCCCTTAATCACATATGCAAAGTCCTTTTTGCTATGTAAGTTAACATATTCAGGTTCTGAAGATTAGAGTATAAATATATCTATACCATTATTCTGCCTACCATACTATTTTAGCTTCAGTTTGTCATTAGGTGCTGTCAAGTCAGCTCCTACTCATAATAAACCTACATACAACAGACCAAAACACTGCCCCGTCATGGGCCATCCTCGCAGTTTCTTGCTGTATAAATGAAAAGCCCATTTTTGCAGCCACTGTGTCAAACTTGTTGACCCTCTGCAGTGAAAAATTTCAGTTTAGTCATCTTTAAAACCTTGTAGGCTGTTGTAAGCATAACAAATGCCTCATGAAGAGAGGCTAAAACGATGCCTGCTAAATGGGTGCTGATAAGTGGAGGCTATAATGATGTTGATGATGAGAAGAACAATGATTGAAGAAGAATATATGGACAATTCAACAATAAGAAAACAAATAACTCTATTTAAACATGCACAGAATATCTCAACAAACACCTCACCAATGAGGGTATGTCGTTGCTAGTTGCTGTTGAGTCAGTTCTGACTCATGGCAACCCCATATGTACAGAGTAGAACTGCTCTGACGGGTTTTCAAGGCTGTGACCTTTCAGAAGCTGATTGCCAGGCCTTACTTCCAAGGTACTTCTAGGTGCGTTTGAACTGCCAGCTGTTTGATTAACAGTCCAGTACTTAACCATTTGTGCCACTCTGGGTGCCTAAGGCATTTGACTGCTAACCAGAAGGCTGGTGATTCGAACCCACCAGCCATTCCTCAGAAGGAAGGCGGGGCAATCTACTTCTGTAGAGATGTTGTTGTTGTTGTTGTTATGTGCCGTCGGACCCGACTCATAGCGACCCCTCTTTGGGTTTCCGAGGCAGTATCACTACGAAAGTAGATTGCTCCATCTTCCTTCCAAGGAGTGGCTGTGGGTTTGAACTGCCAGCCTTCTGGTTAGCAGTTGACTGCCTTAGGCATTATGCTACCAGAGCTCCCTCTGTAGAGATACCACCTCGGAAACCCAAGGAGGAGTCGTTATGAGTCAGGTCCAACTCAACAGCACATAACAACAACAACAAAGAAGATATACAGATGGCAAATAAGTATATGAAAAAATGCTTAACATAATAAGTCATTAGGCAATTGCAAATTAAAACAATAATGAAATACGACTACATCCCTATTAGAATTGCTAAAATCTAAAACACTGACAGCACCAAATGTTGACAAGGGTGTGAACAATGGGTACGCTTATTCATTGCTGGTGAGGATGCAAAATAGTACAGCCACTTTGGAAGACAGTCTGGCAGTTTCTTAGAAAGCTGGACATAGGCTCACCATACAATCCAACAATCATGCTTCTAGGTACTTACCCAAATGAGTTGAAAATGTATGTCTACATAAATGTTTGTTGTTGTTGTTGTTGTTATGTGCCGTGGAGTCGGCCCCGACTCACAGCGACCCCTCCTTGGGTTTCCGAGGCAGTATCACTACGGAAGTAGGATTGCCCAACCTTCCTTCCGAGGAGTGGCAGCTTTATTCACAATTTCCAAAAAATTAGAAGTGACCAAGATGTTCTTCAATAGGTGAATGGACTAACTGGCTGTGGCAAATGCATACAATGAAGTATTATTCAGCAATAAAAAGAAATGAGCTATCAAGCCACAAAAAGACATGGGAAAACTTTAAATGAACATTGGAAGAAGCCATCAGAAAAGGTTACATACTGTATGATTACAACTATATACTACTCTGCAGAAGACAAAACTATAGCAACAGTAAAAGATTAGTGGTTGCCAGAGTTTCAGGGGTAGACCTGGAGGGATGAATAGTTGGAGGACAGAGCAATTTTAGAGCACTGAAACGATTCTGTGTGATAACGTAATTGTGGATACATGACATTATTCATTTGTCAAAAAACATAGAAATGTACAACAGAGTTATATTTTTTTAAAAAGGGGGTGGGTGGGTTAAGAACCATCATTGTCTCTATTAAGGAAACATTTTACATTCTAATTTCAGTTGTCAGAATGCAGTCCTGTTTTCTAGGTAGCCTGTGGATTTGCTCTCTCTTTCATACATCTTACTATTATATCAATATTTTTGGGTCTTTCTCAATCAGGGAAAGTCTTGGAGGGGAGTCTCATTTGACAATAATCTTTCCATATTTTTTTTATTAATAGACTTATTTCTAATATAAGTTATGACTTTAGTTAATAATTACCAATATTGATTTATCAATCTTAACAAATGTATACCAAAACTCAAAACCAAACCCATTGTCATCAAGTTGATTCTTACCCATTGGGTTTCCAAGGCTGTAAATCTTTATGGAAGTAGATTGCCTCATCTTCCTCCCATGGGGCAGCTGATGCATTTGAAACACTGACCTTGGGGTTAGCAGCCAAATAAATGCCTTACCCACTACAGCACCAGAGCTCCTTAACAAATGTATGTACCACATAAATACAAAATGTTATTAACAGGGTAAAAATTGTACAGAGGTGAGAGGGGGCACATGGGAGTTCTATACTGTCTGCACAATTTAAACCTAAAACTCATCTAAAAAATAAAGTCTATTAATAAAAAAATGTGGAAAGATTATTGTCAAATGAGACTCCCTTTGGGAATTTCCCTGATTGAGAAAGACCCAAAAATATTGGCATAATAGTAAAAATGTATGAAAGGAAGAGCAAATCCACAGGCTACCTAGAAAATAGGACTGCATTCTGAAAACTGAAATTAGAATGGAAGATGTTTCCCTCATAGAGACAATAATGGTTCTTAACCCACTCTCCCCTCCTCCTTTTTTTTTTCTCTGAAACTAGAGTAAAATGAGTTTGAGAAAATAAATATAAATACTTTTGGTTTAAGAAATATTTTAAAGAAAATTCTTCAGGAAGTTGGCCAAAGGAGAGACTATATTCCTATGCACATGAGAGAGAGAGAAAAGAAGAAAAGAAATCATATAGCTAAAATAACTATGCCCATGTTCCCATTTTGAGCTGAAAAATTATACATAGTAAATTGTTTTAAGAATTAAATGACTTTCCCTACAAAAGTGACAAGGCAAAGACCAGAAAAGATAAAGGAAGGCAAGGGAAAGAGGAAACACAATTTTTAAACAATCTTCTTAGAATATAAAATATTACATTTCTTCTGTTATTTTACCTTGTGTTAAAGTAATTTTTCCAAGTTCTCTACCCATTTAATATTTATTTGAATTTCAATTTGATTTCAAAGAATTTTTTAATACTCTACTACTTACACAATATAAACTATACACCTCAACACAGTTTATCAATTTAGGTGTTAAAAGAACAGCTTTCAGCATGAAAGTTAAAGGGCCCAGAGAAATTTGTACTGTAGGATTCTCATAACACTTGGGCATTAGCATCAACATAAGAATGATGTCACACAGGAAAAGGATTCAAGAAGAAACAACCTTGACATTTACCTAACGAATAATCGTGTCAACTCTAAAACACAGTTTCATAGTTTATCAAATATTAAAACAAATAGTAAAGGTGGCACGAGCATAGATTTCCAAATATATAAACAAATGATGAGAAAGCTTTGTATTGTAATAGATTGTGTAACTGTAGTTCATTTTTCAGAACTTATTATAATGAGGTCCTATAAAAATATGTCCTCAAAACTGGTTGAAATGTGATAACTTCAGTCAAATTGATTATTTATGACAGTAACATAGATAAAATTAATTAATTTACCTTTGGTATTTGTTTTGTTTCTACTAAACTCAATTTGAATTTAGTTGGGTGTGTGAAAACGAGAAAGTCATTTGTATATTTAAAAATTGAGTTTATGTGTGCAGAATATAGCAGGCTTCCTTAATTCAAAAAGCAAGAGCGTGGTGAGGCCTAGAGTTAAGGGTTGCCAGCTCCAATGTGGTCACTTGATGACTCATTCACCTGCCACAGTTCTGGCTCTTGGAGAGCATGGCATACATTCCCTGAGACCTGCTAAGAGGAGTACACTCTGTCTTAGTTACCTGGTACTGCTATAAAAGAAATACCTCAGTGGATGGCTTAAACAAACAGAAATTTAATTTCTCACAGTTTAGGATAGAAGTCCAAATTCAGGGCACCAGCTGTAGGGGAAGTCTTTCTCTCTCTACTGGCTCTGGGGAAAGGTACTTGTCAGAGTCTGGTGAGACCCCCAAGACTATGGGCCTTAGTTACCCTTCAGGTCTAGAACTGAACTCACTCCTGTGGCTTCCAGACAAACAATAGACAGGCATTTACATTAGATACAACAGATAGATACACTCCTTAGAGCAATCAATTCTGGGAGAACAGAAGGCCAGTGTTTGCACAAGGAGAAAGCTAGGGGGTTGGGGGTGGCATGCGGGAATGCATAGGAAGGAAAGACAGAAGGAAGAGGTAACTACAGGGAAGAAGTGGGAAGAGAGCTGTTTACATTGTAAGGAATGGTAGTCAATGTCATGAAACAAAATGTGTATGAACTGCTGGGTGGAAAATGAATTTGCTCTATAAACTTTTCACCCAAATCACAATAATTTTTTTTTTTTTTAAAAAAGGTACTTGTTTTCTGCTTCCTGGTTCCTTGGAAATCTCCATGTGTCTTGGCATCTACCCTGTCTCTGCTTACTGGCTTGTGTTTAATCTCTTTATATCTCAGAAAAGATTGGCTCAAAACACACCCTAATCCTGCCTCATTAACCTAACAAAGACAATCCATTTCCCAAAGGAGATTGCAACCACAGGCATACAGGTTAGAATTTACAACACATTTTTTTTTGGAGACATAATTCAATCATTAACACCCTGAGAATTATTTTGTTTGTGAATTCTGGAAATACGCCAGTAAAAATAGCATCAAAACCATAAAACTTAGAGAAAATCAGCAAACATCCTCAAGAGCACACTTAGAAATAGATGAAGTATAGAGAAACTCCTGCTATTATTTTAATCAGAATTTTGTAGTCAAATGGTGTCATTTTATGACTAAACAAACTGCTGTCTCAGGAGAGTGAAAGTTTATTGTTTGTTGTTAGATGCTATCAAGTCAGTCTGACTCATTGCAACCCTATGCAAAATAGGAATGCTCCCTGGTCAGTGTCATCATCATGTTTGAGCTGATTGTGGCAGCCAGTGTGTCAATCCATCTCATTGAGGATCTTCCTCTTTTTAACTGACTCTCTACTTTACAAAGCATGATGTTCTTGTCGAGAGACTGGTCCCTTCTGATAACATGCCCAAAGTAAGTCAAGTCTCACCATCCCCACTTCTAAGGAACATTCTGGTTGTACTTCTTCTCAGACAGATCTGTTCTAGCAGTCCATGGCATATTCAATATTCAATATTCTTCTGAAAGTTTACTTGGCATTTTAGAAAAAATATAAATTATCTAGAATGATCCTAATTTCCACAACAAGGGAAAAAAAGCTTTATTAAAAGTTTTAAGAAATATATGGTGGCTAACCAAACAACAGTCTCATAGTGGAAGACCTACAATTTTAGGAAATATAACTCAACTGAATCGATTAAAATATCATCAGTTCATACTTTAAACAGCATAAATTCCAAAAGTAAAACAGTTGGGGCAATATAATATAAAGTTTCTGCCATACTAACAATAACACTGTTGAAATAGCAAAGCAAACCAGTTATTTCAATTACTTCAATATCTGAGTCATCTAACCATGTAATAGTCTGAGTGATGTCATAGTACTTGTCATCCAGCTGGCTTTGAAATCTCTGCCTAAATGAAGATGCCTCTATTGATATTGACTTGAGTGATGGATCTGAGCACTTCGACAAAGACAAGTCAATAATACAAATCAACTGTGAGTGCAATTGATGGTAAGTATTCTAGTTGTAAAGATATATTGTTTCAGTGACAAATGCTGGAGTCCATTGAGTAAAAGGCACTGACTCAACACAATGTCACTGTGCTCAAAGACACACACAGCTATAAATAAAACCATCAATTAGTAATATTTACCAAGTGCCTGCTATCTTCCCAGGGTGTTGTCCTTGCCCATATGGAGCTTTAATCTTGATTGATAAAATACGTAAAAATCTATGTGAGAGCAACAATGTAACATAATACAAGATATCAGGAACAATTCAAAGAAAGTTGGCACAGGTATGACCTGATATCTTCAGGGAAGTCCACAGGCAGGGTGAAATCTGAAGGGTGTGGTAGAATTCCCATAGGTGGAGCAGCAAAAGGTCTTAAGAGTCTGGAATGGTGGTGGGAAATGAAGGCACAGTGAGTTAGTAAAGAAACGATGAGGAAGTAAGAAAATCAGCCTAAGTAAAGCAGAGCCTTTACTTGGAAGAGTCAGAGAAATAAACTTGAACAGATTAGGAACTGGCTTTCTCCCCAACAGGTTCATAACTTCACAATTTACTATAAAGTCTGACTTCCAAGAACAAGCTGCCCTCTCTCTCAGAGAACCTCTGTCTCTGAAGTGGAACTAACATCCAGACAAACAAGAATTTCTTGCCATGGCTCAAAGGGTGGGAAAGAACAAAACTAATGGAAACCACTTCCTAACATTTTTGTTTTTTACTGTTATGATTCTTAGGTGTGATCATGATAGTGTGGTTATGGAGGAATACGTTCTAAGGCTTAGGAGGAGATGCATGCGGAAATATTCAGGAGTGAAGTCATGATGTCTTCAACTTACTTTCAGATGTTTCAACAACAAAAAAAATGTGTATGTGTGTGTGTTTAAATAATACCTTTATTAATAATTATTAGCAATTGATTAACATTAACAGTTGATGAGTTAATGTTAATCAATATCATTGTTTATTGTACTATTACTTAAGTTTTATGTAGACTTGAAAATTCTCAAATCAAAAAAGTGAAGGGTAGTCCTTCCTTATGAAGGAAGAGGAAACACTGCAGGTGAGTCTTGAAAAATTAA
>NW_006921886.1:2637964-2653504 GCF_000298275.1 Orycteropus afer afer
ACCCCTCCTGGGGTTTCTGAGGCAGTATCCCTATGGAAGTAGATTGCCCAATCTTCCTTCCGAGAAGTGACTGGTGGGTTTGAAGCACCAGCCTTTTAGTTAGCAGTCACATGTCTTAGATACTATGTCACCAGAGCTCCTGATAAATACACACATATTAGAAAATCTATAAAATATTCTCCTTTTGCAAAATGAGAATATTTTATGTCTTCCTTGAATTACAGTTATGGTAGCTCCCATTATTGAGTTCCACCTGTGTACTGAATACATTAACTTAATTACTCTTCTCAGTTGTCCTGCAAGATAGACATTATTAACAGCTTTTGCAGGTAGGAGACTGAGGATCAAAGAAGTTAAGTAACTAGCCCAAATTCACACAGCTCATACTGACGAAACTAGAATTCAAACCAAATAGTCAGAGATTCCCAAGCCATGGCTTTTCCACTTGTACCCAGCCCCTCAGATTCTAACAGCATGACAAAAATATCATTTGGCTTCTTAGGTTGCCATGTTTAACTCTGACTGGCCTTCAGCAATGTTTGAAGTGAAAGAGCCTGGAAGGAATAAGATTTCTCAGAAGGGTACATATCAGTGAAGGCTACCACTTATGTTATTGGAGAAAGAATGTAGGAGAGAAAAAAAAAATCAAAGAAGCATGAAGAGTCATTAAATTTTGCTTAAAAATAATTCTATAATATCTAAATCTAACAGAGGTATGAGATGTACTGTATATAATTTACTCTCAGCAATTGTAAGAGCAAGTATACTTAATCTAAAAATAATTATACAGCATGACAATTGAACACAGTGAAATAATGGTTGACGCAGAAAAGAAGACAAAAGAAAATGAACAATTCAGAGAAGAGCTGAGTAACCTATAAACAAAACCAGAAGTCAACACAGTAGGAAAAAAATGTATCACTTCCAGATAATCTAAGTCAGTATTAAATAAAGACCGATGTCTAGAAGTAATTGAAAAGAGACTAAGAAAGTTGAATCCACTGGCTGGATAGGCAAATTCAGCTACAAATCTCTGAGGCATGCCCATTCAATTGCAGCTGCCACACACCTTTCAATGCTTTTATTTACCCAGGAACATTGAAGACCTCACTGCTATTGAGTTGTTGCTTGTCTTGCAGAACTTGTACCTCATGTTTGCTGCGGATCTCGTAAACCAATTCCTGGTGTTTACTACAGACAGAATAATTCCTTCATTCAATTGACTTTTATGAGCACCTACTATGTTTTAGCTACGGAGCTCTGGTGGTGTAGTGGTTAAGGCATTTGGCTGCTAACCAAAAGATCAATGATTCCAACCCACCAGCTGTTCCAAGGAAGAAAGATAGGGCAATCTGCTTCTGTAAAGATTGACAGCCTTGGAAACCTAAGAGGGTTGCTATGCACTGGAATCAACTCGATGGCAGTGAGTTTGATTTTGGTTTAACTATGCTGGGAGCTCTGGTAGCATAGTGGCTAAGGCACTTGACTGCTAACCAGAAGGCTGGCGGTTCAAACCCACCAGCCACTCCTCGGAAGGAAGGTTGGGCAATCCTACTTCCGTAGTGATACTGCCTCGGAAACCCAAGGAGGGGCCCCTATAGTCAGGGCTGACTCGACGGCACATAACAACAACAACAACAACATGTTTTAGCTACTACACAAGTGTCCAGAATGGCTATTTAATTTGTAAGACCAGTGTAAAATGAAAATGTGGGGTTCCTTGTTCAAAAGTTATTAAGAATTTCAAAATGGCAACCACAGAACATTAAACCAAGTGCATAGTGCTGCTAAGCACAGGGTTGTGTGCAGATTGCCTGCCTATGAAGCTGCCCTGAATAAACTGTGTCCCAAAATACCATACAACCTGCTTTTGGGTAGTTTGTCTGGTCTCATAAAAGCTAAGCACAGGGATCCCCCTGCCTATTTCCTCTAGAATCTATACACCATACTAAGATTCACAGAGGCCACTCCTGGTCTGGATTTGTCATTGCCAGATCATCTAAGTTGAAGTTAAATGAAGATAGATGTCTAGAAGTAATTGAAAAGACAATCTGTGACCTTTGGATTTTACCTCCTAAAACCTCTCAGAATATTCTGCTTCTTTTCATCAGCATTTCCACTACCCTAGTTCTAACCATTATCCTCCTTTCCCAGATGAATACAATAGACTTCCTAGTCTAACCCTCCAATCCACTATCTAAACTGCCTATTAGGTAAATCTTTAAAGAGCAAAATCTGATTTGGTCATTCCCCTGATTAACTTTCTACAAGGGCTCACCACTGGTCTTATGATGAAGTACACACTCTTTAACATTGTTTCCAAGACTTGTATGACCTACACCAGATGACCTCTACAGGCATATTTTTTGCCCTATTCCCTTTTCCCCTCTCTGTGGGCTAGCCCAACTGTAACTTTTCATTCCACCTAGCAATCTTTTCTCTCTCTTCTTTCCTCTAGAAAGCTTATTTTGACCCTCTTCTGCAAGTCTAATCTCTACAAGCCACCAGATACCATGGAGTCGGTTCTGCCTCATGGCAACCCCGTGTGTTGCAGAGCAAAAAAATGTGCTGCATAATGTTTTCAAAGGTGTGACCTGTCAGAAATACAACTCCTGTCCTTTCTCTGAAGTTATCTCTGAGTGAATTCAAACCACCAACCTTTCAGTTAATAATAGTCCAGTGCTTAGCCATTTGTGCCACCCAGGTACTCTGTAAGGTGACCTTAGTATGTGTTCCTATTGCCCTAATCAGGAGCTCTGGTAGTGTAGTGCCTAAGGCATATGACTGCTAACCAGAAGACTGGTGGTTCAAACACACCAGGCACTCCTCAGAAGGAAAGTTGGGCAATCTACTTCCATAGTGATGCTGCCTTGGAAACCCAAGGAGTGGTCGCTATGAGTTGGGTCTGACTTGATGACACATAACAACAACAACAACATAGCCCTAATCACAAAATTTTCACTTGCCTTTTATTTGTCTACATCATCAGTTTACAATACCCACAAGAACAGGAATCTATCTGATTTTTCTTTAGTTACCTTTGATCTTAAGCATCTAGCCTAATACCTGATACATAAGAAATACTCAAAATTTGTTGAATAAATGAAGACTCACCAGTCAAAAACTCTCCATTTAATACATGACTTCACTTCCTAAATTTTTGTCATTAACTAATAAGAAAAGAGAAAAAATAATAACTTTTATGAGCTTATATGTCCCCAAGCATCTCATTACCCGTGAGCCACCATGCCATCTGACCTCTGGGCTTCAGCCCCAGGTCTTCTCAGCCTGTCTACCATGGAGTCACCAACATCTGGAGCTCAAATAATATCTAGTAAATTAGCAGACCACGTATATTGTTCTTAACCGAATGGACTGAGTTTCTGATGACTGATCATAGCTACTCAAAATAATAATTCTTTCCTAGGTTGATGGTTAAATTTTCCAAAGAAAGTTTTGGGGTGCTTAAAAATATTCCATTGGACATGGGCAGTACAGACAACAAATATGAACCCTTTTGCATATACAGTACTGAGTTGTCAGTGAAAGCAAACATGGGTATAGGGACGGATAGATGGGTGAACAAGCTAAACAATTAGGTATGTCTAAATGGAGAGTGTATCCAAGATCATATATAGGGTTGGCAGACAATGGGCCTATAAGGTCATGTGAATGATCAGCATTCCCAGGTGTATAGCAGAGCTGACAAGGGGCAAGGTTATGGTCATTACTTGGTCACAGCCAGCTACCCAGAGGGACCGAGTAGTTGATCCTGCGGGCTTGGGACCATGGTCGCAGGGGACATCAAGCTCAATTGGCATAACATACTATACAAAACATTGTTCCACCTACTACTTTGGCGAGTAGTGACTGGGACCTTAAAAGCTAGCAAGCAGCCATCTAGATGCAACAATGGGTATCTCCTCGTCAAGAAGAAAGAAGAAAACCAAAATTAATGGAAACAATCAATCCTAGCGACTGGTACACCATCCAATCTGCAACCTATACAACTATGAGACCAGAAGAACTAGATGGTGCCCAGCTACCACTGCCATCCACTTGGAAGGGATGTAGGAGATCCTGCTTAAAGAGGGAGAACAATGTGGTACAAAACTCAAAATCATTTGGAGGCAAAAAAAAAAAAGAAGGTGGGGACCAGGTTTGCTGGTCCAATAGAGCCTGGTGTAACCACTGAGACTATGGCCCCTAGCTGCCCTTCAGGTCTGGAATTGAACCCACAACTGTGGTTTCCAGCCAAACAAAGTACAGGCATGTGAGTTAAACATTTACCTCAAGTAGACACACGCCCTGGAGAGAACAATCATGGGAGAAGGAAGGGCTGCTTATGTACAGGGAGATAGCTCAGGGTGCAGAAGAGTATGAAGGGATGGACACTGGGAGGAGGTAACTATGGGGAGGAAGTGGGAGGGGAGCTGCTGCATTGTAAATTTTGGTCAATGACATGAGACAAAGTATATGTGAACTGCTGTATGAAAAGTGAATTTACTCTGTAAATCTTCACCCAAATCCTAATTAAAAAAAAAAAAAAATTTTTAGTAACAAAAAAAAAAAAAAAAAATATTCCATTGGAAAAATCACTCAATATTAGCATGTTCATTTATTTATTTAATAAATATTTTTTAGTTACATATTGTGCCCAGCCCAATGTTAGAAGAGAAGGATAAAATAATTAATAAGATAGACACTTTCCTTGCCAAAAGAATAAAACTTTAAATAAGGGTTACTGAAAACACTAAAGAAGTATTACAACAGCTTTCAACAGCCACAATTCTACTTTTCACAAGGATAAACCATCAACTTAAAAGAGAATTTCATAATAGATTTATAAACTAAAAACACTAAATCAATGTGGTTATCAGTAGAGAAAGTGTAGTAACTGAAGTCGAAGGTATGTATGTCAGTTGTTGAAATAAGTGAACGAAAAATTATGAAAAAAACACACTAAAAAAAAAAAATATAGCCTTAGAGTTGATTCTGCCTCATAATAACCCCACATGTGTTGAGTAGAATTACATGCCACAGAGTTTTCAAGGCGGTGACTTTTGAGATAAAAATGGCCAGGCCTTTCTTCTGAGGTGTCTCAGGGTGGGTTCAAAATGCCAATTTTTCAGTTCATAGCTAAGTGCTTAACTGTTTGCACTACCCCAGGACTCCATGGAAGAAATCATGTTGTTGTTAGGTGCTGTCGAGTCGGACTCACAGTGACCCCTTCTTGGGTTTCTGAGGCGGTATCACTACGGAAGTAGATTGTCCAACCTTCCTTCCAAAGAATCATAGAAACTTGTAATTAGCAATTGCTATATTCAGAGTTGTTGCAAAATGCCCTGGTAAGGAGAGTTTTGTTTGTTTTCCAGACACTTTTATATATTCCCTCATTGACTCCTCATAGCCACGTAGAGGTAGGTAGGGCAAGCATATTATAATACCACCTTAGAGTTCAGGAAAATGAGGCACACAGAGGTTCACTGACTTGCTTTTCTCCCTTTTACAAGTTAGGGACAGAACAAGAATTAGAATCCACATCTCTGGCCCAGTATGCTTGGCTCTAGACCAATACAGAAATAAATGTGATTAGGGGAGCTGTGCAGAGGCTGGTTTAAGACTACAGCACAGTTTTCTCATATTTCATGACCCTGATTAATGTATCTTTTACAAAGCTGTAGAAAATGCAGCTGGGCAAATGTAGTGAATGTGTTTATCCACAATAAATATCTTTTCCAAGTCTTTGTTTGGTTTTATTATACGTTTTAATTACTGCCATTAGAGGATATGTCTTTACTCTGGAAACAATTTTAAAAAGTTTACTGAAGTATTTATGATAGAACATCTGTGATCTCTTTGGGATTATTTATTATTCCCAATGTTATACATGATTCTCTCAATACAATTGCTCATCTAGGTTTCCACGTTATTAGAGGTGATTAAAAATTTCTCCCTTCACTGACATAGCTGCAAAGAAGGGCAACATATATGTGAGGCACTAGATTGTTTTACTTCCCTCAGAAGCAGACCATGGTACAAGCATAGTCCACTCTCATTTACTTAGACCCCTTAGGAGGCAAATGCCAGGCACGGTGTCGGGATTTATGACAAACACCTTAGTAACTGGCAGCCTTGGTCCTGAAGGAGTTCATAGACCCAGTAAGGAAACCTTGACATGAACACAAGCCCTTGCAAAAATATCAGTAACAACTTCCACACACATTTCTGTGGTCCTACTGTTCAACCAAGATTCTTGGGTGGCACAAATTGTTTATGCTCAACTACAAATGGGTGGTGCAATGGTTAAGTGCTCACCTGCTAACCAAAAGTCAGTAGTTCAAATCTACCTGCCACTCTGCAGAAGAAAGATACAGCAGTCTGCTTCCATAGAGATTGGCAGCCTTGGAAACCCCATAGGGCAGCTCTACTCTGTCCTAGAGGGTCACTAAGAGTTGGAATTTGGCAAGAACAGCAATGGGTTTGGTTTGGTTTGGCACTAACTAAAGCTTGGTTGTTCAAACACACCCAGAGGCACTGTGGAAGAAAGGCCTGTGAAGCTGCTTCAGCATAGATGACAACTGCTGAAAACCCTATGAAGCAGTTCTACTCTGTAACACACAGGTTCACCATGACTCAGGATCAACTTGATAGCAACCAGTTTTTTACTGTGGAACTTGCTCATTGCTAAGTGATGAGGATAAAAAAATGATTACGATATTATAGTTCCTGCAGTCTGGAAGGAAAAGTCTAATAGCCTCACCATTTGGAATTCGCAAGCATTTCTTCTTCTGTGACATTGCCTTTTTTAATCCATATAATCACTGTGAAGTGCAGTGCTATCATCCCATCTCGTGGATAGAAAACTGAGTTCAGAGAGGTTAGTCAGTTGCCTAAAATCACAAAATGAGTGGCTGAATCAAGAATGACTTAGAAGAGTTATTTCATTCCAGAAAGACAACAAAAAGCAAACCAATGTTCAGTACTCAGTATGTGAAATTGGGGGCAGGAGGTCGGGGGAGGGACTGAGGGCAGAAAAGTAGCCAAACAACCTGTTTGTTTAGGAAAAAGAGAAGAGGAAAATGTTTTTAAAATATTCTTCCATTAATCCCCTATCATATCTCCTGCAGAGTAAATTCAAAGAATTGTACTGAGTTTTGATCATAAATTGCTCCCGTTTTATTGTTTCTCTAATCTAAGACCCTCCTATACAGACCGAGCAAAGAGCCTGGCGAGTTGTATTTAAGGCAGAAACATGTAAACATGCAAGAATCAAGAGCATTTCGTATTTATCAATATCCATTTCCTCCTTTTATATTTAGTCACTAATATTTACAACAGATAAAAAATGAGAGAATCACTAATGAAAAAGCAGTAAGAAGCTTTTCTAATGCTGCTTAAGCACACATAATACAATGTCCTTACTGTTTATTACCAATTTTCTTTTGCCTTTTCAGCTTACACCTAGCTGAACAACTAGAATAAGCCAAGAATCAGCATCTCAATCAAATGCTCACTTAGGTTGAGTTTAACTGAATTTATTCCCAAGAAAGGAGTTAAATGTCATTAAATAAATTCAGGACTATTTCATTTCTTTTTTTAACTATTCCCACTTCTTCCTGTAGTTACTACTTCCCGGTGTCCTTCTTTCCTATGCATTTCTGCCCCCTGAACTATCTCCCTGTGAAAATACTTCCCTTCTGGTTTCTCATGATTGATTATTCTAAGGAGTGTATCTACCTGGTGGAAATGCTTACCCCATATGCCTGTCTATTGTATGGATGGAAGAAGCTATCTTCTAGTGAGACCTGAAAGGTAACTAGGGGCCATAGTCTCAGGGGTCTCACCAGGCTCTATCAGACCAGTGAGCCCCGTCTTTTTTTATGATTTTGATTTGTTCCACTTTGTTCTCCTACTCTATCCAAGATCTCCTGCATTCATCCTTTTCTGAGTGGTTGACAGTGGCAGCCAGGCACCAGTTAGCTCTTCTGGTCTCATGATCATATAGGCTGAGGTTACCGTGGTCCACTAGTCCTTTGGACTAAACCAACTGAATTTCTTATTATCATCCAAACAATGCTATTCCATGTAATTATTGCCATTCATCTAAAATGCTCAACTGTGTGCTTGTGCTTGTGGTGGTTATGTTTTTGTGTCAACTTGGCTGGGCCTGGTTGAGTGGCTAGGCAGCTGGTGGTAGTTATTCCCCATGATGAGCCTGGCAATCAACTCCATGGTGGGATCTACCACAAACAGCTGAGTAGCTGCCTTTGGGATGTGGTCTGCTTCCTGTATTTAAGGAGAAGCCTTGGGAATGGTCTCTAGCCTATGGCAAGCTTGAACCCTGCATGTAGCCATGTCATTGCTCAGTAGCCTGCTATGCTCTGCTGACCTTGGGACTTACAATGGACTTAAGTTAATGGCCTGCGTGTGGTTTGGTAACACCAGGACTGTGCCTTTTTACTTGTCAACCTTGGGGCTTCTCAGCCTCAGCAGCCAGTAGCTGTCTGAGTGAAGAAAGGCCTCTAGCTTCAGTGGGCTGTGAGCAGGAGGCAAAGCTGGACCCCAAGGTTGAGGGGCTTTCACCCAGCCCGTAGAGCCTGGCACTTTGAACTTGGACTTAAAGCCTCCAAATTGTAAGAATAAACTCCTGTTTGTTAAGGCCATCCCATTTGTGTTGTATTTCTTGTCAGAGCGGCACTAGGTAACCAGAACAATGCTCAATGTACTTTGATTAAGCACTCGTGACCAAGTATCATGGTCATTCCTGCACATGCAGGACATCAGAGTACATCAACCTGCCTGATGACTTTTAAATCGTTTAGACAAAGTAGGGTCACTCATTCCATCAGGAGAGTGAGTTCTGGGTCTCTAGAGAAATGGCTAGCATAGTGGCTAAAGCACATGACTGCTAACCAGAAGGCTGGCGGTTCAAACCCACCAGCCACTCCTCGGAAGGAAGGTTGGGCAATCCTACTTCCGTAGTGATACTGCCTCGGAAACCCAAGGAGGGGTCGCTATGAGTCAGGGCTGACTCGACGGCACACAACAACAACAACAGAGAAATGGCAGTTGCATCCTAGGGCAACATTTTTCCAAGACCTCGTTTTTGCCATTTTTCTTTCCCAAATTAGAGCCAAGAATCGAGTCTGAGACTGAAGTCAACAGCACCCATTCAAAACCAATCTTCCAGTTACTGGTCCATAATAAATGCAAATTCTAAACTCATTGGCATCCTTTGTCTTCAACATTAGCAATGCTTCATCTTATTTTCCATTCTATCTCCTTAAAAACAAGCCTGGGTCAGAAGAGATAATTGGAGAGTGTGGAAATGAAAGGCTTGCTTTTATTCTGAAGACTCTTTTGGGTTTAGCATCTAAATCATCCCCTCTTCTCCCTTAGCCACAGCCGAGTACCTGGAAAGGGACAATGCCCTTTCTTAATTCAATCTTCCCAGCAACAAATGGAGGAGTTCTGGTGGTGTAGTGCCAATGGCATTTGACTGCTAACCAGAAGGCTGAGGGTTCAAACCCACCAGCCACCAGTGGGTCTCCTTCCATAGTGATACCGCCTTGGAAACCCAAGGAGGGGTTTCTATGGGTCAGATCCCACTCAATGGCAGTGAGTTTTTTGGGGGTAGAGAGTAACAGATGGGACTCAAAGGGGTAGGATGTCTGGCTCAGGGTCATATTTTCTGTCTGGATGCGAGGTCTCTGCCCTTTCCATTATTTCATGCTACCTCTTTGTGATTTTGCTATAGGGGTTAGGGAATCTCTCCAGATGCATTACTTACTTCCTTTAATCTTATTTCTCAACTCTGTTTTTCATCTCCTTAACTCAACAAGATGGACTGACACAGTGGCTATAATGATGGGCTCAGGATTGCAAGGATCATGGGGTGGCACAGGACTGGGCCGTGTTTTGTTCTGCTGTACATAGGGTTGCTCTGAGTCGGAGACAACTCGATGGCACCTAACAACAACTCAGAGTGAAATTACGCTCCTAGTCCCAAGACCTTTGAATTGACACTCTGGTTCAATTATCTCCCTAGTTTTCTACATCAATTTCTACTCTGAATACTGTACCTTAGATCCCCCTGGACTTCAGTCCTATATACCCACACTTACTTCAAGCACCTAGGACACAAAACTGATCCAATAACATCTGACAGAGTTCAGATATGAACATATGTATTCTTCCACTCACAACTTCAAACATTATGGTGAAAAACTTACAATAGGAAGGAAGGCAGGAAGAGAAGTGAGTGTAATGGCTAAGAAGAGAGGAAAAATCCTGGATTTAAAAATATCAATTGAATTCTGAATTTAATTAGGTCCTATGAGGTTCAATGTAGTCTAAGTAGCTGGGCTTACAGTCAGTAGGGAGGCTGAAGGTCAGATTCCAGCACCTACAAGGTACACACCAAGGGAAAGTGGAAAACAAAACATTCAAATCAATCACACAGTACTATAGCAAAGCTGTGCTTCTGAAACACATGGCTCACTTATTCATTTATTCACTGCTTACTAAGCACCATGCAGAGAGCTTTGCTGACATTTTCTAATTACTTACCTCTGTGATGCAGGCATTACCATACACTTTTTACATATAATGACACTGAGACAAGAAAGGATCAATACCACAATACTAATACGTGCCATAACTAGGATTTGAACCAAGGTGTATTGATTCAAAAGGTCACATTCTTAGGCATTATGCTATTCCATGCCACCAACCTCTACAGAACTAACACATTTCAATCATAATGTTTATCTGAGCTTGAAACAATTGCATTAGATATACTTTGGGTAAATACGAAAGTTCATATTCATTTTTCCAAATGTTACCTAATTAATCTTCTCAGGAAATTATCATCTGAGTGAATGGTTACAAATATTACATTACCTCAGACTAAAGATAAATATTCACATTTATTCAATATTTATTCAACAAACATTTGAGTAACTACCATGTGCCAACCTTACCTTGAGCTTGGCTCTGAGGTTATAATTGCAAAATAACCACACTCTATTGTTCCCAGGAGTTCGCATCCTAGTGCAGAAGACAGATGTGTAAGAAAATGGCTATTTTCAGGGTGGTGGTCATCTCTGTGAGCTACACTCAAGGGTGCTGCTCAAAATAGGGAGCAACTCCACCTGTGGAAGTGGATCAGGAAGATCTTCCTAGAAGAGATAAGGCTAGAAGATGAAGAGAAGTTCACAAGACAGACAAAGGGTATTCAATGTAAAGGTCTCAGCAGGATTAAATGTGTAGTTGTGAGAAAGAGGATGGTATGTTTAGGGAACCCTATCTTTCATTATGTAATGTTTTAGCATCTGTTATCTAGAACAACAATACAACTACGGCTACATGAGGCAAGTATTTCCAACTGCACTGTGTTCTTTGGCTCAGAACATTGCTCTACATCTGTTTTACTGTCTAGAGTATGCAAAGAACCTGAACGGTATGGTGGGAACTTGTGGGGGGGGGAGGGCTTTAACGACCCAAATTAGGTCTTTGTCTAGAAGCTTCCCTTCAAGATGGTGATAAAAGGGACTGGAAACAAAGGTTTAATGAAAGGAAGGGAAAGAAAGGAAAAAAGAAGGAACTTTCCAGATAAGAAACCAGTATCAACTCAAGTGAAACAATTATTTTTATCTCAATATGCTTGGGCTTTTCTTCTGTTATTAATCACTGCTCCTAACACAACTATCAAAGAAATAATACATACTTCACTTACTAGTGCAGGTAATAATATGAAATGGTCTATAAACCAACAAAATACGAGTAAAATATCATAATTTCTTTCTTTTCTTCTTACTAATCACACATAAGAAGGAATGTGATCATATTAGTTGTTGTTGTTGCTGTTATGTGCCCTCGATCAGACTCGACTCATAGCAACCCCTCCTTGGGTTTCCGAGGCAGTATCACTAGGGAAGTAGATTGCCCCATCTTCCTTCCAAGGAGTGACTGGTGTGTTTGAACCGCCAGCCTTCTGGGTTAGCAGTCAAATGCCTTAGGCACTATGTTACCAGAGCTCCTATATATACACACACACACACATATACATATATATATATATACATATATATATATGTATATATATATATCAGTAAAGGATCAGAATATTAGACTATAATTAACTTAGATCCAATTACGTGATTAAAAAGGAAATGAATATTCATTTTCTAACAAAGAAGGGTCTGGAGTGGCAGGGCATTTAGAAATGGAATCTTACTTAGTCCTGCCATTGTGTATAAACTCAAGCAAGTCAGTTCACCTCTCTGCATACATTTCTTCAACACAAAATAGGGTTAACAATAATATCCGTATCACACAATTTACAAACCAGAATACAGCCATGGCTCTAAACTCATTGTCAAGACAAGACTCTGAACTCTAATAAGATGAGTCACTGACATTAATTTTGTCAATACTTTTTCAGGAATTAAATAGGCCAGTGTTAATATAGAGACATGTATGGTTTGCCAAGGGGATTCAGAAGCCAGAAAGTAAAAGTTAGGCCGATTGAGAAAAGGAGAACAGATATTGAAAACAACCTCTGAAAAGAACTGGATAACTGCCAGCATAGCCCATTTCAAATCCATCCATCCATCCATCCATCCATCTATCCATCCATTCATTTTTCCATTCATTAAATATATGCATATTGAGGAATACTATGCATAAGACACAACTCAAAATGGGAAGAAATAGCTACAAACATCCATTAATAATCAGGACATAGACTGTACAAACTATGAATCTAGGAAGATTGGAACTTGTCAAAAATGAAATGGAATGTAAAAAGATTGGTCTCCTAGGCACTACCAAAACCAAAATCAAACTCATTGCTGTCTTGTCAAATTTGACTCATGGCAACCCCTCCTTGGGTGCCTGATGTGGTATCTCTATGGAAGTAGATTGCCCAAACAATCTTCCTTCTGAGGAGTGGCTGGTGGGTTTGAACCACCAGCCTTCTGGTTAGCAGTCAAATGTCTTATGTACTACACCACTAGAGCTTCCATCTTAGGCATTAGTGAACTAAAATGGACTGGTTTTGACCATTTTGAATCAGACAACCATATGATCTACTATGCAGGAATGACAAATTGAAGAGGAATGGAGTGGCATTCATCATCAAAAAGAATGTTTCAAGATCTATCCTGAAGTACAATGCTGTCAGTGATAGGATAATATCCATATGCCTACAAGGAACTCCAGTTAATATGACTGTTATTCAAATATACTCACCAACCACCAAAGCCACAGACAAGGAAATTGAAGATTTTTACCAACTTCTGCAGTCTGAAATTGACCAAACATGCAATCAAGATGTGTTGATTATTACTGGTGATTGGAATGCAAAAGTTGAAAACAAAGAAGAATCACCAGTAATTGGAAAATATGGTCTTGGTGATAGAAATAATGGCAGAGATTACATGATAGAATTTTGCAGGACCAACAACTTATTCATTGCAAGTACCTTTTTTCAACAACACAAATAGCAGCTATATGTATGGACTTCATCAGATAGAATACAAAGGAATCAGATTGACTACATCTGTGGAAAGAGGCAATGAAGAAGCTCAGTATCTTCAGCCAAAACAAGGCCAGGAGCTGACTATGGAACAGACCATCAACTACTCATGTACAAGTACAAGTTGAAGTTGAAGACAATTAAAATAAGTCCATGAGAGTCTAAATGTGACCTTGAGTTATATCCCACCTGAATATAGAGACCATCCGAAGAACAGATTTGATGCATTGAACACCAGTGACCAAAAATCAGAGGAATTGTGGGATGACATCAAGAACATCATACATGGAGAAAGCAAAAGGTCATTAAAAAAACAGCAAAGGATTAAAAGACCAAAATGGGTGTCAGAAGAGACTCTGAAACCTGCTCTTGAATGGAGAGTAGTTAAAGTGAATATAAGGTGTGATAGTTGGAGCTGTGTGTCAACTTGGTTGGATCATGATTCTGTGTGGTTTAAACTGTTGTGATGTGGTTATTCCCATGATGGGATCAGATGATTATGTTTTGAGCAGGCAATCTGTTGAAAGGGAATTTCCCTAGGGGTGTGATGAACTGGGTGTTGTCTGACCCACAGAGTCATAAAGTTGGACGTGCACAGCAGCACTCCATCATTAAAGGGAAGTGGTATATCAGAGATCAGGCTTGAGCAGGATCTGAAGGCACAAGTAAGTTGTGTGAGCAAGTGGCCCAAATGCTTCTGGTCTCCATTCCAGTCACATTACCTTCCCTCTCCCAGTCTGCACTTATGGACTCATGAGGAGTTCCTTATGATCAGTTGACTAAGGAAGAGAAAAATCGTGCCTGGTTTACAGATGGTTCTGGGCGATATGCAGGAACCACTAGAAAGTGGACAGCAGTGGCACTGCAGCCCCTTTCTGGGACTTCCTTAAAGGACAGTGGTGAAGGGAAATCCTCCCAATGGGCAGAACTTCAAGCCATGCATATAGCTGTTCACTTTGCATGGTATAAGAAATGGCCAGATGTGTGACTATATATGGATTCATGGGCTGTGGCTAATGGCTTAGCTGGATGGTCTGGGACTTGGAAGGAGCATGATTGGAAGATTGGTGATAAGGATATATGGGGAAGAGGTATGTGGATAGATCTCTCTGAATGGGCCAAAGGAGTAAAGGTATTTGTGTCTCATGTGAATGCCCACCAAAAGGTGACCTCGGCAGAAGAAGACTTTAACAATCAGGTGGATAGGATGACACGTTCAATGGAAAACAGCCATCCTTTTCCCCCAGCTACTCTTGTCATAGCTCAATGGGCTTATGCACAAAGTGGCCATGGTGGCAGGGATGGAGGTGATGCATGGGCTCAGTAACATGGACTCCCACTTACCAAGGCTGATTTGGCTACCGCCACTGCTGAATGCTTAATCTGCCAACAGCAGAGACCAACACTGAGTCCTCAATATGGAACCATTCCTCGGGGTGATCAGTCAGCAACCTGGTGGCAGGTTGATTACATTGGACCACTTCCATCATGGAAAGGACAGTGTTTTGTTCTTACTGGAATAGATACTTATTCTGGATATGGATTTGCCTTCCCTTCATGCAATGCTTCTGCTGAAACTACCATCCATGGACTTACACAATGCCTTACCCACCATCATGGTAACCCACACAGCATTGCTTCAGATCAAGGGACTTATTTCACAGCAAATGAAGTGGGCAATGGGCTTATGTTCATGGAATTCACTGTCCTTACCATGTTCCCCATCATCCTGAAGCAGCTGACTTGATAGATCAATGGAATGGACTCTTAAAAACACAAATACGGTGCCAGCTAGGTGGCAATACCTTGAAGGGTTGGGGCAATGTTCTCCAGGAGGCTGTACATGCTCTAAACCAGCATCCAATATATGGTTCTGTTTCTCCAATAGCCAGGATTCATGGGTCCAGGAACCAAGGGGTGGAAACAGGAGTGGTACCACTCACTATTACCCCTAGTGACCCACTCAAAAAATTTTTGCTTCCTGTCCCTGCTACCCT
>NW_006921886.1:2654065-2659844 GCF_000298275.1 Orycteropus afer afer
CTGTGAAATGTAAATAAGGTTAATGCATCTTGGTTGTACATGTGTTAGCATATCATGTTAAGCACAAATATGACTTTATAATTGTCCTTATTTAGAGATTATATATGGTTAAGAAGATGTGTACAACTGCCAAGTTGATGAGGGGTGGACTTTGATAGGTGGAGCTGTGTGTCAACTTGGCTGGACCACAATTCTGTGTGGTTTAAGCTGCTGTGATGTGGTTAATCCCATGATGGGATCAGATGATTATGTTTTGAGCAGCCAATCCATTGAAAGGGAATTTCCCTAGGGGTGTGGCCTGCTTCCAGTATATCTATGTACATCCTGGGAAAGAAAGAGACATTCTTTTGTGGATCATGATTCTGTTGTGCTGCCTACAACTGTCTGTGAGTGAATAATCCACCATTCGGCCTGGAGATCTTAGATTCATCATTTGTTGGAGTCAACAGCTGGTGTACTGCCTGCCAGCCTTGAGCCCCTCAGCCCCTGTGGCTGCAAGAGTCAGGAAAATCCTCCAGCTTGACATGGAAAAGCCTCCATCTTGACATTTGATCCAGGAACTTTAGACTTGCCAACTTCTATAAGTGTGCAAGCCATTTTCCTAAGATAAATTTCTCTATTTATTGGGAGCTCTGCTAGCATAGTGCCTAAGGCACTTGACTGCTAACCAGAAGGCTGGCGGTTCAAACCCACCAGCCACTCCTCAGAAGGAAGATGGGGCGATCTACTTTCGTAGTGATACTGCCTCGGAAATCCAAGGAGGAGTCACTATGAGTCGGGTGCAACTCGACGGTACATAACATCAACAACAACATATATACATATACATAAGCTTTACTGCTTTTGTCTCTCTAGAAAACCCAGTCTAACACAGAAGTAATGATAAGATAATAGAGCTGAACAAAAGATTTCAAAGAGCAGCTCCAGAAGACAAAGTCAATTATTATAATGAAATACCCAAAGACCTGGAGTTAGAAAACCAAAAGGAACATGTTCAGCATTTCTCAAGCTGAAAGAGCTGAAGAAAAAATACAAGCCTCAAGTTGCAATATTGAAAGATTCTGTGGGTAAACTATTGAATAATGCAAGAAACATGAATACACAGAGTCACTGTACCAAAAAGAATTGGTAGATTTTCATCCATTTCAGAAGGTAGCATGTGATCAAGAACCAATGATATTGAAGGAAGAAGTCAAAGCTACACTGAAAGAACTGGTGAAAAACAAGGCTCCAAGAATTGACAGAAAACCCATTGAGATGTTTCAACAAATGGATGCCACACTGGAGGCACTTAGTCATTTATGTCAAGAAATTTGGAAGACAGCTACCAGGACAACTGAGTGGAAGAGATCCATATTTGTACCCATTCCAAAGAAAGGTTATCCCACAGAATGTGGAAATTATGGAACAATATCATGAATATCATGTGCAAATAAAATCTTGCTGAAGATAATTCAAAAATGATTGCAGTAATATATTGACAGGGAGCTTGAAAAATGTAAGCTGGATTTAGAAAAGGATGTGGAATGAAGGATATTATTGCTAATGTCAGATGGATCTTGGCTGAAAGAAAAGAATACCACAAAGATGTTTACTTGTATTTAATTGACTATGAAAAAGCATTTGATTCTGTGGATCATAACAAATTATAGATAACATTAAGAATGGGAATTCCAGAACACTTAGTTGAGCTCATGAGGAAACTGTACATGGGCCAGGAGGTTGTTGTTAGAACAGAACAAGGGGATAATGCATGGTTTTAAATTAGAAAGGGAGTGTGTCAAGGGCATATCCTTTCACCATACATATTCAATCTGCATGCTGAGCAAATAATCTGAGCAGCTGGACTATGTGAAGAAGAACATGGCATCAGGATTGGAGGAAGACTCATTGACAACCTGTGATATGCAGACAACACAACTTTGCTTGCTGAAAGTGAGGATGACTTGAAGCACTTACTGATGAAGATTAAACACAATAGTCTTCAGTATGTATTACATCTCAACGTAAAGAAAACAAATATCCTCACAACTGGACCAATAAGCAGTATCATGATAAATGGAGAAAAGATCAAAGTTGTCAAAGATTTCATATTACTTCATTCGACAATGAACACCAATGGAAGCAGCAGTCAGGAAATCATATAATGTCATACTCAATTGGCACACATTTCATAAATATCTTGTTCTACAGCCTACTCTGGTGAGTAGCGACTGGGGTCTTAAAAGCTTTCAAGTAGCCATCTAAGATGCAGCTATTGGTCTCCTCTTGGCTGGAGCAAAGAAGAATGAAGAAAACCAAAGTCATCTCGAAACAATTAGTCCAAAGATAAGATGGACCACCAGAACCTCAGCCTCCACAAACCAAGACCAGAACTAGATGGTGCCCAGCTATCAATGCCAACAGCTCAGAAAGGGATCAAACCTGGAGATCCTGGATAGAGTGAGAGGGAAAATGTGGAACACAATTCAAAAACACAAAAATGACAAGAATTACTGGTTGGATAGAGACTGGTGGAATCCTTGAGACTATGGCCCTGGGTTACCCTTTGAGTCTAGAAATGGACTCGCTTACATGGATTGGCTCTCTGCTCAACAGTAGAAAGACTTACATACAGAACATCTACCCCAGGTCAATGCACTCACCTAGGGAGATGCACTCTTTGGATCAAGCAGCCATGAGACACCAGAGGGGTAGCATTCACATAGAGGGAATGCTGGACAGACAGGAATGCATAGATGAGAGGGGCACAGAGAGTGGGTGGTCATGGAGAGCAGAGGGGAGGAGAGTTTTTATGGTTGGGATGGTAATTGGGGCCATGAAAACAGATGTGCATGAACTCTTGAATGTAAAACAAGTTTGCTATGTAAATTTGCACCAAAAGCACAATATATAATCTGCCTTATTTTTTATTTCTTTCTTTTTTTTTTTTTAATTTTAATCACTTTCGACAATGTCTCTTTGAAGACTAAGGTGTGCCTAACCCAAGCCATGGTGTTTTCAATCACCTTATATGCATGTGAAAGCTGGACAGTGAAGTGAATAAGGAAAACCGAAGAAGAGTTGATGCTTTTGAGTTGTGATATTGGCAAAGAACACTGAAAGTACCATGGACTGCCAGAAGAACCAACAAATCTGTCCTGCAAGAAGTGTGGTCAGAATGCTCCTTGGAAATGAGAATGCCCAGACTTCATCTCACCTATCTTGGTCGTGTTGTCAGAAGAGACCATTCCTTGGAGAAGGATATTATGCTTGGTAAAGTGGAGGGTCAGCAAAAAGGGGAAGGCTCTCAAGGAGATAAATTGACACAGTGGCTACAACAATGGGCTCAGATATAGCAAGGATTGTGAGTCTGGTGCAGGACTAGGCAGTGTTTCGTTCTGCTGTATAGGGTCACTATGAGTTGAAGCTGACTTGACAACACCTAGCAGCAACAACAACATGCAGAAGACATATTACATCATGGAGGTGTATATAACACATCCTCAAGGGGCTTCCAGTCTAGTGTGGAAGCTAAATAATTAAATCAATCAGGAGAAAAAAATGGTGTAATTCACCTATGGCCACAAAATGCTCATGGTAACGGGAAACATAGTGGACGAAAGGAAACTTAAACCAGGCTGGCTTATCAGAGAAGCCTTCCCCTAGGAGTTAAAGCTGGAGCTGATTTTGAAGGAATTCTAGGAATTAACTAGATAAATTAGAGGAGAAGAATGAGAAGAAGAATGTAAGGAATGAGAACAACATGTGGCAAGGAGTGGCAACTAAGAGACCTTCAAGAAAATCCAGATGTGATTTGTGGTGGGGAGTTGTTAGTTGCCACTGAATCTGCTCCAATTCTTGATGATCCAGTGTGCAACAGAACAAAACATTGCCTGGTCTTGCACCACCTTCATGATTATTGATAATTAGATAATGTTGTTATGATCTGCAGAGTTGTCATTGGCTAATTTTTAGAAGTAGATATCCAGGCCTTTCTTACTTGTCTGTCTTAGTCTGAAAGCTCTCTGAAACATGTCCAACATGGGTGACTCTGCTGATATTTGAAATACTATGGCATAGCCTCTGTCATCAGAGTAACATGCAAGCCACCATACTACAACAAACTGATGGATGACTGGCAAATGTTTGTAAGTAGCAGGAGTTACATCTGAAAATGTAGTAGAGAGGTTCACCATGAAGTGGCCCTACTATGGAGATGGACTTGGCTGTGAACTCATTTGGGAGCAACAGAAAGATTTAAAGTTGGGCCCACTCAAGATTAGATTTGCATTTTAGAAACCAATTTTAACTGAATTGTGGGAGTTGTTTTAAGTGAATCAGGGAGGTTGTGTCAATGATACAGTCAATAAATGAGGTCATAAAAATAGATAGGAGGCAATAAATTTTAGAAAATTTTAGGAAGTTGAATCAACAGCACTTTGTGAACAGTCTTATCATAGAGTTTCCTGATGTAGAGAGATGAGCCTAAGAAGGCCCCATGCTGGCTGAGGCAATTGGGAAGACAATAAGAACAGAGTACCTAAAACCTATTAAATGTTATCTATGTACCAACGTTGTGCTATTGTGCATATACATGACCTTGTTTAACCTTCATAATGATGCCATGACATGGTTATTATTACTTCAACCTGAAAAGATGAAACTTAGAGTCAGGAAAGTAATTTTCACAAAAATATACAAAATGGAAAAGAGAGAAGTTAGGGCCAGGTATGTCTAACTCTGAAATATGCTTCTTTCTCTGTCAGACAAGGTATCATACTTCTTAGTTGCATAGGTCCTGTCACCAACCAAGATAGAAAATTTTGAATGAATGCTAGATTTGGGAGGCAACTCAATATGAAAAGGTTAGAGAAAGAGGAGTATACATAGGGATGAGAGGTAAACAAACACTAAATGTTAACCCAGGAGCTAAGGGGATTGACTGAGTGATCAACAGAATTGACAAGTTCTCAACAGACAAGATATGTACTGACAAATGTTTACTGGAATTAGCGACAAGAATATTGATGGTTTGTTCTCTTGAAAAGAGCAATTTTAGGGGATAGTGGGAATAAAACCATACTGTGAGTGATACTGCCTCAGAAACCCAAGGAGGGGATGCTATGAGTCAGGTCTGACTCGACGGCACATAACAACAACAACAACAGTGTTGGTTGAAAAGTGGCAAAATCTACCAGAGACTAGTTATAAGTACAGTTGTTGTTGTTGTTGTTGTTATGTGCCGTCGAGTCGGACCTGACTCATAGCGACCCCTCCTTGGGTTTCCAAGGCAGTATCACTAGGGAAGTAGATCGCCCAACCTTCCTTCTGAGGACCAGCTGGTGAGTTTGAACCACCAGCCTTCTGGTTAGCAGTCAAGTGCTTTAGGCACTATGCTACCAGAGCTCCCAGTTATAAGTACAGAGAGGATGGAAAATAATGAATTATTTCCAAGGGGTGAGTGTAGTCAAGAAGGTGACCCTGGAGCTGCTGGACCTGGTCTGAGGGAACATAGATTGAAGGCATCTTGACCCCTGAATAAGGTCTGGATAGTAATCATAAAGGTAATGTGGGAATTTTGCTGGTTCTGTGCAACTGAAGAACTCCAAACTGAGTATGCATCTATTTTCATGATCCATCACCAAATGGAGACCCAAAAAAGGTTCTTCCTCAACTCTTATTTTATATTCCATGGGTTCCCAGAGAAGAAATATATGATCAGGTTCACAACACATTTGTGAAGAATTTAAAAACAAATGCTAATTATCTGAAGAAGAAATTTTATGTAATTGCATAT
>NW_006921886.1:2659944-2661368 GCF_000298275.1 Orycteropus afer afer
AACTAAGACCTGGGAATAAATGAATAAAGAATATTAGTACACCGGTGGCAATCCTGCAAGAATCACTTCAGTACTTCAAACCTCCTTGTATAGTTTAGATTCCCAGGCTTTGAGTTTTCTAAATTCTGCCCAATCTAAAACCAGATGCACACAAAGAAAATAGCAAAATTGTGTAATAGAGAGTATTCCTTTATTTGGGGCTTTTAGAATTATCTGTGAAGGTACTTATTTAAATAACAAAATACAAAAACATTTACCTTTTAACCACATAAATTTCAAATAGACTTTCCAATAGGAGGGAGCTCTGGTGGAGTAATGCCTAAGGTATTTCACTGCTAACCAGAAGGCTGGTGGTTCAAACCCACCAGCCACTCCTCGAAAGAAAGATTGGGCAATCTACTTCTGTAGACATACCACCTTGGAAACCCCTATAAGTCCAATCAACTTGATGGCAGTAAGTTTTTTTTTCCCCCAAATAGCAATAACAATCTTATCTACTAAACCAAACCAAACCAAACCCACTGCCATGGAGTTGATTCCAATTTATAGTGACCCTATAGGACAGTGTAGAACCGTCCCATATGGTTTCCAAGGCTGTAAATCTTTTTGAAAGCTGGTTGCCTTATCTTTCTCCCACTAGAGTGGCTGGTGAGTCCATACTGTGACCAGCCCAATGGGAAGAAAATATTAAATCAGGATTTCCTTCATTTTAATTTCTATTCCCATTTTTATACCAAAACATGCATATTTTCTTCTCAAAGATAAAATGGGCTACCTTCTCATCCTTCCATGAATTACCTAAGAGTACAGCTGAACATTTTTCCAATGCAGCCTGATGCTTTAACCACAATGCCACTTGAGCTCCTCTAATCTAAGGCCACTGCAAATTTTGAAGGATGTAATAATTGCCAAAAATTTAAAATACTTTCTGCAGAAACTGACCTATAAGAATTAAAATGGCTTTTTCTTAAATATTTCTGTTATTGGTAATAAATCTTAAAGTTTCTCTAGTTTTAATAAGTTCTATTTATAGTCATTTAGGACCAGTGAGTTTAATCTTAATTTTCACAGTTAAAATTTAGAGAATTTTAAACTAGCACTACTTAGACTTCTCTTCAAGGATTTAAAGCAATACTAAATCAGTTGTGTGCTTTGTGGTTTTATAAGAAGTAAATTGTGTAATAAACAATCATATAAAGCTGGCAAGAAAAATTTAAAATCTAGCAATATTTAATATGAGAGAACAAAGCCTGATTATAGTAAGGTAAAACTGTACCATTTTGTCTGATATTTTTGATGTTCTAGTTATTTTTGATGTTCTAGTTATTTCTGATGTTCTAGTTATTATATATACATGTGATAGTTGGAGATCTGTGTTAACTTGGCTGGAGCACAATTCTGTGTGGTTTAAGCAATTGTAATGT
>NW_006921886.1:2661839-2685670 GCF_000298275.1 Orycteropus afer afer
ATATCACTGAGTTAGACGCCATGACAAAACTAATGATTCTATGTAGTGTCTTCAGAGTGTAAATTCCTCATGATTTATTTTATTGTGATTTGGGTGAGATCTTTCAGAGCAAATTCACTTTCCATACAGCAGTTCACATACACTTGGTCTCTTGACATTGACTCTAATCTCCCACAATGCAACAGCTCTCCTCCCACTTTCTCCCCATAGTTACCTCTTCCCTGTGCCCTTCCTTCCCATGCATTCCTACCTACCACCCCACCCCCCAGCTATCTCCCTATCCATATACAGCCCTTCTATTCTCCCATGATTGATCTCTCCAAGGAGTGTATCTACCTAATGTAAATGTTCAGCTCATATGCCTGTCTTTTGTTTTGCTGGAAGCCACAGGAATGGGTTCAATTCCAGACCTGAGGGACAGCTAGGGGCCATACTCTCAGGGGTTTCACCAGGCTCTATTAGACCAGCAAACCTATCCTTTTTTTCTTTTTAATGATTTACAAATTCCTTATGATTTTTAAGGACTCTTTTAAACAAGTAGGATTAATAAAGACAATATAAACAGGAAAGAAATATTATATCAGGATTTCCTTCATTTTAATTTCTATTCTCATTTTAATACTGAAACATGCATATTTTGTTCTCAAAGATAAAATGGGCTCACTTCTCATCCTTCCATGAATTACTCAACAGTATAGCTGAACATTTCTCCAAAGGGCTCTGAGCATACCTTACACTATTTTTACTTTATTTTATTTTAGGCCACCTTCAAAAGTGGCATAAAACCTTAAAGTTCTAGCATCATGAAGATTTGTTAGACCTGCTTAGGGAGGCTCATCTAACCCTGTCACCTCTGAAAGGATGACAAGAAAGCTGAAAACTTAGCATCCTTCAATCTGTCATCTTTATGTCTTCTTGTGCTTGCTGCTCCTCCAGAGAGAGGTCTTCCTAGACCTCAGCGGAAGCTGTGACTACTACTCCCTGGGAGGTCACATTGTACTGTGAGGGGTCACTCACTCTTTTGCTGCCCGGGCCATCCCAACATTAGTTCCTGCAGACCCTGTGCTATCACGCATTTGATTCTCTGTGAGCACGACTCCCCGAGGAGAGACCAGAAACACTTACATAGTCAAACTCCACGCTGCTTAGTTTAGCCTGGCATCACAATGTGTGAATAGCACTTTTAGACTTGATTCTCTAAGAGCCATAGGGGATTTTATGGAGGTCCACGTTCCACACCACAACTCCCGTGTGGTGACTGCAGCAACAGCCTAGAGGCCATAACTGGAAAGCAGTTTCCCAGAAGCTGCAGCCCCTAGAGCAACTTCCATGAAAAAAGACCTCCACGGGAGAACATAAAATTTATTTTTTAATTTCTCAACTCCTTACTCTTCCAAATTTTGAGAAATGTGTATTCCTTTATCTTGTTTTGTTTTTTGAAGGGGAATGGAGAAGGTTTCTTCTGATATTTGTAAATATGGTTCCCCAGATACCTAAATGGAATTTTGAGAATAGCTGTTTAGTTGATTTAATAAAGCATCCAAGGAAGTGAACGAAATATGCCAAGACTAGATAGAGGACTGTGTCTAAATTTCTGTTTCTCACTTGCCATTTTCCAAGCTCTTAATTAATCATAACAATATAAAGGCAGAAAAGAAGTTCATTTGGATGATAATATAGACTAGCTTCCAAGAGGGACACTGCATTACCACCATGTTTTTCAAACATTAGCTTCTTGTCCCTGGGAAGACTTTCCCTTTTGTAGATTCCAACAAGCCCCAAATGAGCTGCAATGGGTGTTTTATTTTCTTGTTTAGCCTTCTGGAACATGCCTCACAAGGCAAATCTTCTCCAGGGCTAGATAGTCTATCTGCAACTTCTCTTTGGCACTATGGCCACATTGCAAGAGGTTTAGAATATCTTATCCTCTTAAGATTATCTCCAACTTTCAGTTTGCTTAATTATTTTCCACTCTGGCTATCTGTGCTACTTGACCACACCTAACCACCTAGCTCTAGAATGTTACCTTCAGAATCTACCTTTGCTGACATATTCAAGATCTAATACACCAAGTTGTATACTATGACTACTCAAAGTCTAGTAAAAGTGTCTAGAGACCATTATAAAATACCAAGTGACAAGATCCTTGCCCTGAATTGCTTACAATCTAGGTCAGTCCAACACTAGACTGGCTAACAAGCAAACCAGAGTTGCAGAATATTGTTGAGTTAGCATTGGAAAAATGTAAGAAAGGGAGGGATTACAGGGCATATAAATTACACCTACCTTGTCTATGACTAATATAAAAATAAAGCACAAAGGGGCCAAGTATATACTATATATATGTGTGTATATTTATATAATATATATAAAGTATATTACTTATAAATGTATATGTATAGATACACACACTTTTGTATATAGAAAGATATAAGTATATATCTTATATATCTATATAGTTATTTAATTTATATAGCTGGTAGCATAGTGCCTAAGGCACTTGACTGCTAGCCAGAAGGCTGGCGGTTCAAACCCACCAGCCACTCCTCAGAAGGAAGAGTGGGCAGTCTACTTCTGTAGTGACACCACCTCGGTGTAATGAAACCCAAGGAGGGGTTGCTATGAGTTGGATCCAACTTGATGGCAGTGAGATAGCTATTTGGGAGCTCTGGTGGTGTAGTGCCTCAGGCATTTGACGCTAACCAGAAGGCTGGCAGTTCAAACACGCCAGCTACTCCTTGGAAGGAAGGTTGGGCAATCTACTTCCATAGTGATACAGCCTCAAAAACACAAAGAGGGGTCGCTATGAGTCAGATCTGACTCGACGGCAGTGGGTTTGGTTTGGTTGGTTATATAGTTATTTGGGAGCTCAGGTGGCATAGTGCCTATGGCATGTGACTGCTAACCAGAAGACTGGCGGCTCAAAACCACCAGCCACTCCTCAGTAGGAAGATTGGGCAATCTATTACCATAGAGATACCACCTTGGAAACCCAAAGAGGGGTCATTGTGAGTCAAAACTGACTCAAGGGCAATGAGTTTGTTTGTTTGTTTAATATAGTTATTATATACACACACACACACATACATACAGAGAAAGAGAGAGAGAGTGCCCTCCTGGTGGCACAATGTTTAAGCACTCAGTTGCTAACTGAAAGGTTAGCAATTTGAAATCACCACTGGCTATGTGGAGAAAAGATCTGATTATTTGTTCCCATAAAGATTAAAAAAACAAACCAAACTCATTGCTATCAAGTGGAATCCAACTCAATGTTACTGTTGTTATTACTTGCCATCCACTGCCATCGAGTTGATTGCAATTCATAGTGACCCTATAGGACAGAGTAGAACTGCCCCATAGGGTTTCCGAGGCTGTAAAACTTTACGGAAGCAGACTGCCTCGTCTTCCCTGCAGAGCGGCTGGTAGGTTTGAACCACTGACCTTTTGGTTAGCAGCCAAATGCTTTGACCATTACAGCACCAGAGCTCCTGTCCATAAAGATTGAAAACCAAACCAAACTCATTGCCATCTAGTGACTGGACTCATAGCGACCCCTCCTTGGCTTGCCCAATATTCTTTTCAAGGAATGGCTAGTGGGGTTGAACTGTCAGCTGTCTGGTTAGCAGTCAAATCTCTTAGGCACTACACCACCAGAGATTACAGCTTTGGAAATCCTATAGGGCTGCTATGAGTTGAAATCAACTCAATGGCATGCAACAATAACTACAACTATATATATATTAAAATAATTCCAAAACATATTCAGAAAAAAAAAACCTACTGCCTTCAAGTCAGATCTAACTCAGTGACCCCTCCTTAGGTTTCTGAGGCTGTATCACTACGGAAGTAGATTGCCCAGCCTCCCTTCCAAGGAGTGGCTGGTGGATTTGAACCACCAGCCTTCTGGTTAGCAGTCCAAAGCCTTAGGCACTATGCCACCAGAGCTAAAGGTATAAACTAAGAAATAGGAGATCAAGCTGTATTCCAGATTGTGAAACCCTGAATAAGAACAAAATCACTGAACTCAGCTTAGAAAAAGAAATAAGTTAAAGAAGACTATCACAGTGAAGAATGACATGATCTTCTTTACAGGGGAATAAATAAAATCCTCAATATGGAGTTTTAGAAACATTTCAATGTAAAAGGTTTAGATGCTGAAAAGTCATAGGTAAAATAGAATTAAAATTGTGTTTTTTCTCATTTTAGTATAATTTTAGATCATTTCAATTGCCAATTGTACAACTGTACAATTCTACAGATTGCACTATATATATATATATATATATATATATATGTATATGTATACACACACACACACACACACACAAACATATATGAAGCTCTGGTGGCACAATTGTCAATGCATTTGGCTACTGACCAAAAGAGGTCAGCAGTTTGAACTCATCAGCCACTCTGTGGGAAAAAGATGAGGCAATATGCCTCTGTAAAGATTTATATCCTTGGAACCTTGGAAACCCTATGGGGCAGTTCTACTCTTCCTATAGGGACTATAAACTGAAATTGACTTTTTGGGAGTGTGTGTATATATATATATATGTATTTGCTGTTGTTGTTGTTGTTATGTGCCGTCGAGTCAGACCCGACTCCAGAGCTTATATATACATATATATATATATATATATATATATATATATATAATAACTTAGTAAAGAAAAATGAAATTTTTACCATAAGATTTTATACAATTATGGTCTATCAGTTGTACAAAATTCTTTGTCAATTAGAAGTTATTTTCTCATTTTAATTATGCTTTAAGACATCCTTGTACATTAGATAGAACACATTTTAGTTTAGAAATTCAGCTATTTTTTCTTTTTGTTTAGCACATGAGGATTTCAGACTTTGGCACTAGGTTTCTTTTTTTTTTTTTGTAATTGCTATTATCCCACACTAAAGTTGGCAGGAAAACCAAGTAGATGGTTTATAAACACAGATAAAGTGCCTTAGAGTAAATAACACACTAGGAGAACACCCAGCAATTGAACTACTAAAATCCAGTGTAAGCAGCTGAAAGCTAGTGTCAGCTCTATAATAGTGTCCTCCCCCAACC
Organism: Orycteropus afer afer; assembly: GCF_000298275.1. NCBI lineage: Eukaryota > Metazoa > Chordata > Mammalia > Tubulidentata > Orycteropodidae > Orycteropus > Orycteropus afer. The sequence goes on from NW_006921886.1 coordinate 2,666,911, forward strand.
AAGGGTGCTGTGAGCTGTGTGTTGAAAGTGGGGCTGATGGCGTGTGGATCAGGTGAACCGAGATCCCTGCCCCCACAGACAGGAAGATTGCTAGCTCTATACCTCTCCCCTGCACAGAGAGCCTGAACCAAGTTGGAATAAGGCTTGTCAGAGGGAAGATCTGTTCAGCTTGCCTTCAACAGTGATACTGCTATATCCCAGGCTGCTCTGTCTGTAGGTTCCCAAGGGAGAAAGACCTTTTTCTAGCCTCTTCTCTGTGGGGTGAGGAGTACATGTTTTTTAAACAAGACTCCTTTGGCACTTTTCAGCACCTCATGAGCAAAGACTCTTGCTACTTCCTTGTAGGAAAATCTCAGAATCAATTTTTATGCCTAAAGGAGATTTGAATGGCTATCAATCAAACCAACCCACCCCTATCAAGTAGATTCCAACTGACAGCCACCCTATAGGACAGAGTAGAACTGCCCCGTAGAGTTTCCAAGGCTATAAATCTTTATAGAGGCAGACAGCCTTGTCTTTCTCAGTTAAACTGCTGACCTTTTGGTTAACAGCAGAGTACCTTGATCAGTGCACCATCAGAGCTCCTTAATCTGACATCTAAGATCATCTAATATAAAAGAGACTTGAAAGATAACTAATTACACTTATCACCTAATTTAACACTCTTAGTGGTGGCATAGTGCCTAAGGCACTTGACTGCTAACCAGAAGGCTGGTGCTTCAAACTCACCAGCCACTCCTCGGAAGGAAGACTGGGCAACCTACTTCTGTAGAGACACCACCTAGAAAACCCAAGGAGGGGTCACTACGAGTCAGAACTGACTTGACGGCAGTGAGTTTGGCTTTTTTTTTTTGTTTTGGTTGGTTCGAGATGAGGAAACCAAGGCCAAAGGCCTAAAAGGAACTGTTCTTGTCACACAACTAGTCAGCAGCAGGGCTGAGATACTGTTGTTGTTAGGTGCCTTACAGTTGTTTCCTGCTCATAGTGACCCCATGTTCAACAGAAAAATATCCCCACAATTGTTGCTGTGTTTGAGCCCATTGTTGAAGCCACTGTGTCACTCAATCTTTTGAGAGTCTTTCCTTTTCCTTTTTTGTTGACCCTCTACTGTAACAAGCATGATGTCCTTCTCCAGGGACTGGTCCTTTATGATAATATGATCAAAGTATGAGAGACCAAATGCAGCCACTCTCGTTTCTAAGGAGTATTCCAGCTATACTTTCTCCAAGACAGATTTGTTTGATCTTCTGGCAGCACATGGTATTTTCAATATTCTTTGCCAACATCACAATTCAAATACATCAATTTTTCTTTGTTTTTCCTTATTCATTGTCCAGGTTTCCCATGCATATGAAGCTATTGAAAATATCACAGCTTAAGTCAGGCACAACTTAGCCTTCATAGTAATATCTTTACTCTTTAACACTTTAAAGAGGTCTTGTGTGGATTTGCCCACTGTGGATCCAAGTAAAATGAAACCCCTAACTATTTCAATCTTTTCTCCATTTATTGTGATGTTGCTTATTGGTCCACTTATGAGGATTTTTGTTTTGTCTATGTTGAGGACTGAGGTAGAGGGCCTGTTTCCTACCCCCCAGTTCTGTGTGTCTTCATCACTCCAGGTGAACACCTCACCATCAAGGGCCATCTACAGGGATCACTAGTTGAGGGTCACACTGAAGGGCCCACATTCACTCAGCACCATGATCAGAGTGTGAGCAGAGCCAGTCTCTACCCACAACATCAGCCCTCTGTTCTCAAAGTACTTTGTTCACTGCATTGCATTAGGCATCTACATCTGAGCTCTTTGGTGTGAAATCTGCAATGGAGGAACTATTGGAAGAATTTTAAAACAAATGCAGTTATGATTTATTTTCATACTCTTGTTTCAGACCCCAGAGTCCTTGGGTGAAGTTGACTCAATGGTAACTGGTATTGGTACTTCAGACCCCAAACCCTCAGGGTCCAGTATTAATCTCTACATAACAAGCAAACCCATTGTCATGGAGTCAGTTCCAACTCCTGGCAACCCTACAGGACAGAGAAGGACTGCCCTGAGGCTAAAATCTTTACAGAAGCAGATTGCCAGGTCTTTTCACCTGAGGAGCTGCTGGTGGGTTCAAACTGCCAGCCTTTCCATTAGCATTCTAGTGCTTAACTACTTCATCACCAGGGCTCATGAATCTTCCAGAACCAAAAAAGAGGAACCAAACCTACTGCTGTTGAGTCCATAATGACTCAGGGTGGTGGTGGTGGTGTGCTGTCGAGTCAGATCCGACTCATAGCGACCCATCCTTGGGTTTCTGAGGCAGTATCACTAGGAAACTAGATTGCCCAACCTTCCTTCTCATAGTGACCCCTTAAGACAGAGTACAACTGCCCCATAGGGTTTTCAAGGCTGTAATTTTTACAGAAACCGACTACCACACCTTTCTCCCACAGCGTAGCTGCTGAGTTCACACTTTTGACTTTTTGGTTAGCAACTGAGCACTAGAACCACCATGCTACTAGAGCAGGAGTCTTAAACAGAAGTTTGAATTCACAGAGTATATAACCTCAGAGTTAAAATTCAGGGGGCTCATGAACTTGGATGAGGAAAACATTACCTATTTGTTTTCACTAACCTCTAACATTTAGCATTTCCATCAATTTTGGACATAGGCAACTAACCAGCATTATTAGCAGTGCCGTGAGTTTATCATTAATAGAAATCATGGAAAAAGCAATTGCTGCAGTCATCAAACTTCATTTTTGCTAATCACTCCCCTGAAATTTTGGTAGTTATTATATCTCTTACTAGAGATTATTATTTAATTATTATTTTATTCATTAAAATGCAGATATTACTATATTACCACTATATTATTTTTAATTTTGATAACTGCATTTCAATATAATTAGTTTCCTTGGCAATCCTAGGTGTTTTATGCATTTATAAACACTATTCTGAGAAAGGATCCATAGATTTCACCAGGCTCCCAATGTGGCGTGTGTCACACAAAAGGTTAGGAACCCCTGCTGTGGTGGCAAGGAATGTCACTGGGGAAATGCATGGTTTCCCAGAACTGTGGATACTCCAGCACGTTATTCACTATGAGAATGAGAACAAAACCATAAAACCGATTGCCCTCAAGTCAATTCCAACTCATGGCAACTGTGTGTACAGAGTAGACCTGCACTCCATAGGGTTTCAAGACTGTGACCTTTTAGAAGCAGATTGCCAGGCCTTTTTCCAAGCACCACTAGGTGGTTTGAACTGCTAATTTTTACAATTACTAGCTAATTAGTCCCTAATACTAGGGACTTCAGGTACAGGACAGAGGTCTACTACAAACTACTGAATCACGGGAAGCTAATAAAAAATGTAGGTAACTGCACTCTACTCCAAAAGATTTTATTTCAATTGGTCTTGAGTGAGGAAAGAAATATGTGTGTGTGTGTGTGTGTGTATACATATATAGTTGTGATTTGGGTGAAAGTTTACAGAGCAAATTCATTTTCCATTCAATAGTTCGTATACATTTTGTTTCATGACAATGATTGTAATCCCCACAATGTTATAGCTCTCTTCCCACTTCCTCCCTGTGCTTACCTTTTCCCTGTGTCCTTCTTTCCTATGCATTCCTTCCATCTGAGCTATGTTGTTTGTTGTTATGTGTTGTTGTTATGTTGTGTTATGTTATGTTATGTTATGTTATGTTATGTTGTTATGTTTGTTGTTATGTTATCTGAGCTATGTCCCTGTGCAAATGCTGTCCTCTGAACTCTCACGGTTGATTGTTCTAAGGAGTGTATTTCCCTGGTTTAATTGTTCACCTTGTAGGCCTGTCTAGTGTTTGACTAGAAGCCATGGCAGTGAATTCAATTCCAGGCCCAAAGGGTGTCTGGGGTCATAGTCTTGGGGGTCTCTAACAGATTACTAAGCCTTGTCTTTTTTATGGTTTTGAATTTTGTTCCACATTATTCTCCCAACTCCATCCAGAATCTCCTATGCTGATCCCTTTGTGACTAGTTGACAGAGGTAGCTGGGCATCTTCTAGTTCTTCTGACCTCAGGGACCCTAACTACAGGCTGAGGTTCCCATGATCCACTAGCCCCTTGAACAAACTGTTTCCATGTGTCTTTGATTTTCTTCATTTTTCTTTGCTTCAGACAAGGAAAGATCAATTGTTGCATCTTAATGGTTGTTCTCAATCTTTTAAGCCCCCAGTCACTACTCTCCATAGTAGGGTGTAGAACAATGCTTTTATGCAGGAAATTATACCAATTGAGCTTGATATCCCCCACAACCATGGTCCGAAGACAGTGGGTCCAGTGACTCACTTCCTCAAGGTGTTTGGCTGTGGCTAAGAAGTTATCATAACTTTGCCTCCTGTTAGCTCTATTATATATATGGACATACTTATAGAACATACAAATACATATGTAGAAAAAATATCTGCTAAACTTATATATAGTCATGGGTGTATTCTCTTTTGCTTATCTACACCTCATCATTTAGCCTGTCTACCAGTGCCTAACACATTTGACTGCTAACCAGAATGTTGGTGATGCAAACCCACCACCACCAGCCACTCCACAGAAAGAAGATGGGCCAATCTACTTCCATAAAGATTTACCACCTTGGAAATCCAATGGAGGTTGTTATGACTCAGAATCCACTCAATGGCAGTGGGTTTGATTTGGCCACTCCTTGGAAGGAAGGTTGGGCAATCTACTTCCATAGTGATACTGCCTCAGCAACCCAAGGAGGGGTCACTATGAGTCAGGTCCGACCCGACGGCACATCACAACAACAACAACATGTATCTACCCTTAGATTAATATTTGTCATTACTGATAATGCAGTATTATGTATGTAAAAGTGTTTACCTTTGTTTCCTGTACTTCTTGTTCACCTCTCCATGTCTTTCTTTTCTTTAGGATCATTGTGCTGCTCACTCGCTTTTGGCATGTTACTTTTTCCTTCACCCAAATCAATATTTGTCTCCTACCTGTCTAGCAATTTCCCTCCTCCTCTCCTCTCATCTCTGGTCACCAACAAAGAAAGTTTTCTCCAATGTATAAACCTAAGAAAGTAATCTATATTTTTTAATAGATTTTTTTTTTTTAGAATGGTTATAGATTTACAAAAAAATTGAAAAGCTTGTACAGAGAGTTTTTATATATCCTACCCCCAATTTCTCCTATTATTAACATCTTACATTATTATGATACATTTGTCACAATTAATGAACCAGTATTGTCACATTACTTAACTAGAACCCCACTGTCATTGAATCAATTCTGATTGATAGTGATCCTACAGGACAGAGTAGAACAGCCACACAGGGTTTCCAAGGCTATAAATCTTTACATAAGCAGTTTGCCTTACCTTTCTTTCTTGGAGCAGCTGGTAGGTTCAAATAGCCAACCTTTTGGTTAGCAGCAGTATGCCTTAACCACTGTGCCACCAGAGCTCCTTTATTTAAAGTCCATACATTTTTCAGATTTCCCTAATTTTTACCTACTGTCCTTATTTCTGTTCCATGATCCCATCCTGTATACCACATGACACTTAATCATCCATCTATCTAAGCTTATCTTGGCTGTGACTGCTTCTCAGACTTCTCTTGTTTTTTATGACCTTGACATTTTTTTATGAGTACTGGTCAGGTATTTTGTAGGATGCCACACTAGTAGAATTTTCCTAATGTTTTTCTCATGAGTAGATTAGGTTTATGGGTTTCTAGGAGGAGAACCACAGAAGTAAAGTATCATTTTCATCACATCACTTCAAGGTTATATGCTATCAACATGATTTATGACTCCTGATGTTGACCTTCATCACCTGGCTGTGGTATAGTATAAGTCAGGTTTCACCACTGTAAAAATCTTTCTTTTTTTTTCCTTTCTCTCCCTCCTTTTCTATACTGTGCTATTTGGAAGGAAGTCACTATGTGCACCCTACATCTATGAAATGGTTAAGTGGAATCTGTATTTTTTCACAAAACAGAGATTTTGGCCCACATGCTGAGAAGCACTGCTGTTAATTTTCTGGTATAATAACCAATTTAGGTTAACAATGAATACACATCCTAAATTGATTGCTTATTTTCTCATTCCTGGATTCTGAATTAATGATCAAATATCATAACAATAACAACAAAAATAAATCTAGTTACTTCCCAGATAGTATCAAACATAATTTAAAAGTAGTTCCCACATGTAAAATTGCAATACGGAATAACATCAATACTTCAGTACTTTTTAAAGATAACAGTTAAACAATGTCTACATAAATAAATAAATAAGGAAAATTTAGAAAGGAGTATATGGCTCACGGTAGGAGCTCTGGTAGCATAGTGCCTAAGGTACTTGACTCTCACCAGGAGGCTGGCGGTTCAAACCCACCAGCCACTCCTCAGAAGGAAGGTTGGGCAATCCTACTTCCATAGTGATACTGCCTTGGAAACTCAAGGTGGGGTCGCTATGAGTCGGCCCGACTCGACGGCAAAAACAACAACAAATATGGGTCACGGGGCCTAAAAGTAGTATCTTTCTTGAGCACGGTGTACTTTACTGACGTGGAAGATGAAGGAAGCTACGATGCTTGCAGGCCTGCTAAGCTCCTTTAAGGTTTGCTCTTTTCCTTTCTTGAATTATGTGATTCATGTTATGTCCACACTGACAGCTGCCTGCCATTTTGCCAAGAAGTTGATACAATCTGTAAAGTGGTAATTGACATTTCTCATGGAGAGGTACACAGCACTTAAGCAACAAGGCTTTAGTTAACCACCCTGCAAATTAGACTTCAAGTGTTCGGGGTAAACAGACTAATTGGGAGGACCAGTGTATTTGCTCTGGGGCATGGGATAAGCATTGTTTCCTCAAAGCTCCTGTAGAACACAGAAGGCCTCCTAGCTCAACAGCTGCTATGTTGTTGTTGTTGTCATGTGCCGTGGAGTGGGCCCCAACTCATAGCGACCCCTCCTTGGGTTTCCGAGGCAGTATCACTACGGAAGTAGGATTGCCCAACCTTCCTTCCGAGGAGTGGCTGGTGGGATTGAACCGCCAGCTTTCTGGTTAGCAGTCAAGTGCTTTAGCCACTATGCTACCAGAGCTCCCTACAGCTACTAAAGTATGTTGTAATTGTTCTTGGCTTCCATGGAGTCAAGCTCCCATGTCATGGCAACCCTGTGCACAGTGGAAAAAAATGGCTGCCCAGTCCTGCAGCATTCCCCATGATCAGTTGCAGATTAGACTATTGCGGTCCGAACAGTTTTCACTGGCTGATTTTTGGAAGTAGGTTGCCAGACTTTTCTTCCTAGTTCATTTTGGTCTAGAAGTTTTGCTAAAACCTGTTCAGCATCACAGCAACACACGAGCCCGACAGACAGGTGGAAGCTGTGCGTGTGGTGCGTTGGTCAGGCCTTGAACCCAGGTGTCCAGCATGGATGGCGAGGTTCTACCACCGAACCACCACTGCCTCATCTACTAACGTATGAAGTATCAAATTTCAAAATACGTTTCTTTGTTTTTCCACAAGAGAGATATTCAAAGAGTATATCCTTTTAACCTGGTCTGTTTTTAATTGCATGTCATTCTATCTGGGACAAAAATGTATCCCATTATACATTATATTAAAGTGTAAACATTTCTCCCGATTTACTTCATTGGTAGTTTTATTCGAGCACTTGTTGGAGTACATCATGCTGAAGAAAGATATTAATTAGTTTTCGACCCTGCGACCCTTATACACCTTTCTAAATTTTCCTTTTTTTGACATTCTTTACCATTTATCAAGGAGCCCTGTGGTGCAGTGGTTAATGCTTGGCTGCTAACCCAAAGACCAGTAGTTTGAACCCATCAGCCACTCCACAGGAGAAAGATATGGCAGTCTGCAGCCTCAGAAATCCTACGGGGTAGTTCTACCCTGTCCTATAGGATCACTGTGAGTCAGAATTGACTTAAAAGCAATGGATCATCTCTTACCTTTATTGTATTAGAGTACCTGCCTGACATTATAGGTACTCTCTCCGCCTGGACTGAAAGTCACTGGGAGGCAGGAAAAACAGCATGTCAAGACTGGTCTGGCTCTGAGCTTTACTGATAAACATCTCGATGTGAGCAACCTTTCCACACCAGGCACTTAGGCTGGAGTGGCCTGAGGTGCTTGCCTCCTATTTGTGCTCCCAGGTCAGTGTCTTGACTCACTAGGAGGGCTGGACCCGAGTTGGAATCCTGGATCATGACATTGGGCAAGCAAGTTATTGAATAGTTCCCAACTTCAAATTCCTTAACTGTAAAATGTAGATGATAATGGTCCCTTCCTTTCAGGTTTATTATGGGGATTATGGTGTTATTATTTGTCTTAGAGTCACTTCCAACTCATGACGATCCCTGTGTGAAGAGAACTGCTCCCCCAGAGCTTTGAAGGCTGTGACTTTTCAGAAGCACATTGCCAGTGTGTCTTTTGAGGCACCTCTGGGTAAGTGCAAACTACCAAACCACCCAGGGACTCCAGAGATGATGTACTTTAAGACAGCACCTGAACAGTGCTTGGAAATTGTAAACTAGGATTATTTTTAACCAAAAAGTTGGACAAAACATAAAAAATTATACTATTTTGAAATCTTAAACCAGAGAAGCCTCAGATGATCATCAATGACAGTCAACGACTTGAATAATAGAACCACATAGTAGAACAGTTCTTAGCCAGCACTGCTCATCAAAACCACCTGCAGAACCTTCTCAAAATTCTAAGTCAGAATCCATGTGATATGGCCTATTGTTGTTGTTATGTGTTGTCGAGTCAGCCCTGACTCATAGCAACCCCTCCTTGGGATTCTGAGGCAGTATCACTACAGAAGTAGATTGCCCCATCTTCCTTCTGAGGAGTGGCTGATGAGTTTGAACCACCAACCTTGTGGTTAGCAGTCAAGTGTCTTAGGCACTATGCCACCCGGGATCCCAAGATATGGCCTGGGCAGTCATATTTTGAAAAATAGCTTACCAAGCAATTCTGATTAAAAACTCCCAGTTGAGTGCCAGATATAATAGGTTTGGCACTGTACTGAGAACTATGAGGGTAGCAAGATTATGAGACAGGTCCTTTCTGTTGTGGTGTTTATGATTCCATCAGGGAAAACATGAAAAGTCAAAGAAAAAAACAAGCAGTAATACATACACTGTTGTTATGTGTCATCGAGTTGACTCCAACTCATAGTGACCCAATGTACAATAGAACAAGACATCGCCCAGGCCTATGCCATCCTCACAATCCTTGCTATGCTTGACTCCATCATTGCAGCCACTGTGTCAGTCCATCTTGTTGAGGTTCTGTCTTCTCCTTTTTCATTGACCCTCTACTTTACCAAGCATGATATCCTTCTCCAGGGAATTGTCTCTTCTCACAACATGACCAAAATAGGTGTGACAAAATCTGGCCATTCTTGCTTCTAAGGAGAATTCCAGCTGCACTTCTTCCAGGACAGATTTGTTTGTTCTTCTGGCAGTCTATTGTATTTTCAATATTATAACTCTAACACCACAACTCAAAGGCATCAACTCTTCTTTGGGCTTCCTTATTCATTGTCCAGCTTTCATATGCATATGAGATGATTGGAAAATACCATGGCTTAGGTTAGGCATACATCAGTCTTCAAGGAGCATCTTTTCTCTTCAGCACTTTAAAGATGTTCATTGCAGCAGATTTGCCCAGTGCAATATGATGTCTGATTTCCTGACTGCTGCCTCCATGGGTAAGAAGAGACAAATAAATGATGCCCAGACAGTGGCATACTAACTCCTTCACAGAAGAGTCAGTGGGTTCAGTGGACAAGAAGTTGAGGGAGAACTTGAGGCAAGGTTCAGATGGTGGTGAGGACAAGAGTAGTCACCTCTAATCACAGCATCATTTTCATGTCACACTTTCAAACATGCACTATTTTCCTGAATCTTGACCAGATCATTTTCTGCAAGCTGCAAGCTTCAGGCCTCTGGGAGGAATCATTGTCTCTACCTTCAACCAACCAACCAATTAATTGCCGTAAAGTCAATTCTGACTCACAGAGAGCCTGTGTGCTTCAGAATAAAGCTGTGTTCCATAGGGTTTTCAGTGGCTGTGACCTTCTGGAAGTAGATCACCAGGGTTTTCCTCTGATGTACCACTGGGTGGGTTCAAAGAACTACCCTTTCTTTAGTAGCTGAGTGCTTAACTACTTGAGCCACTCAAGGACTCCCATACCTTGTGCCTTCATACTCACCTATTAGTCTTCCTCATTCTATATTAGATTAGTTCTTTCATGTTCTCTTTCCTAATCTCCATTCAGCTGTCTCTAGTTGGACTTCATTTCCTAGAAACTTGACATTTTGCTAGGTAACTTGCCTCAGGAGGCTATAAGAAACTCTCACCTTTTGGACACTTATCTCTTTTCATAATGACCCTGGGGCAACATTTCCAGGAAGATGGTGCTGAGGGAGACCAGGATCTTTAAGGCCCCACAGGGAGCCACAGGACACCAGGCTACAAATGGAATCTCCTGAGAACAGTTAACGAGTTGCTGCTCATTTACAGAAGAGCCTATTTTAGTGGTCTTCCCAGTTTGGTCATTTTTATCCCCATATATTTCTTTTTTCTATAGATTCATGTTTATGAGCAAGAGGTAAGTCACAAAGTTCCCCTGAGAGATTTTTTTTTTTTCTTTTTTAAATAAAATCTCCATTTAAAACAGAAATAATTTGCCAATTGTTTTTCTGTGAAAGGGACCCCAACAAATGTCTTTGTTGTCAGTAGATGGAGCTCATAATTGACTTTCTCTGTCTATGTTTTCAACCAGAACAAAATATTTTGTCACCAGAGACTCAGGGAGTTTCCTTGGAAAATACAGACTTTACTCTCTCAGGAGCTAACTAAAAGAAGGAGAAAGAGGAAACTAAAAATAAATATATAAGATCTTTCTTCTTCTCTAGCTCAATGTTGTTATTTGCCATCGAGTCGGCCCCGACTCCTAGCGACCCCTCCTTGGGTTTCTGAGGCAGTTATCACTACGAAAGTAGGATTGCCCAACCTTCCTTCCGAAGAGTGGCTGGTGGGTTTGAACCGCCAGTCTCCTGGTTAGCAGTCAAGTGCCTTGGCACTATGCTACCAGAGCTCCTTCCTACTTTTATCTTTGGAAAACAGTGAAGTAACTCAGTTTTGTCATTCTTCTCTCTAATCTTCTTCCCCTAATCTTGCTTTCCCTTCCATGGAATAGTGAATGCTTTCCTCAGGATGCTTTTGGGGAGGACAGACCCTTTGTAGGAGCTCTGGTGGCATAGTGCGTAAGGCATTTGACTGCTAACCAGAAGGCTGGTGGTTCAAACCCATCAGCCACTCCTCAGAAGGAAGGTTGGGCAATCTACTTCCATAATGATACTGCCTCAGAAACCCAAGGAGGGATCACTATAAATCGGATTTGACTCAATGGTAGTGGGTTTAGTTTGGTTTGTGACCCTTTGTAGTCAACTCCTGTTCTAGTTACCTAGTGCTGTTCTGACAAGAATATACCACAAATGGGATGGCCTTAACAAACAGGAGGTTATTCTTACAGTTTGGAGGCTTTAAGTCCAAGTACAAAGTGCCAGGCTCTAGGGGTTGGGTGAAAGCCCCTCAACCTTGGGGTCCAGCTCTGCCTCCTGCTCCCAGCCCACTGGAGCTAAAGGCATTTCTTCACTCAGACAGCTACAGGCTGCTGAGACTGAGAAGCTCCAAGGTTGACAAGTAAAAAGGCACAGTTCCCATGTTACCAAACCACACAGCAGGCCATTAACTTAAGTCCATTTTAAGTCCCAAGGTCAGCAGAGCAGAGCAGGCTGCTGAGCAACGACACAGCTACATCTAGGGTCCTAGCATGCCATAGGCTAGAGACCATTCCCAAAGGCTTCTCCTTATATACAGGAAGCAGATCACATCCCAAAGGCAGCTACCCAGCTGCTTGTGGTAGATCCCACCATGGAGTTGATTGCCAGTCTCTTCATGGGGATTAACTACCACCAGCTGCCCAGCCACTCAACCAGGCCCAGCCAAGTTGACACACAAACCAAACTACCACAACTCCCTACTCAGGCTTTCTTCAGTGGGGGTATTCTCAGTATCTTCATTCACCAAAGTCACACTAAAGTGTGAGGAATTGTTAGGGCTACCAAAACCAAACTCCAAACTCACCTCCATAGAGTCAGAAACCAACTCATAATATTCTGAGTTGGTTCTTTTTGAAAAGATTAGCTCATTAATCCAAAGGAATGAACCTCTGGGAAGTGGATTTATCCAAGATGATTTTAGTCAGATAGCCTTTTCCATCTGATGTAACTATAACCAGAGCAAACTGTATCTGTGACTGAGGCTGTCACCATCTATCTTTCCCTTGGAGTTACAATACTCCATTCCTGCATGCCTGACACTGAGATGGATGATATAGTCAGGCTCATCTACAAACAGCTTGTTTGGCCTGAAGATGTCACTTAGAACATTCTCACTGGAGAAACCGCAGAGCCATTTGTAAGCATGTGTCCATGTCCTTCACTGTTTACAACACAGGGATAGGAGATTAAAAGATTTTTTAATTCCTTGAGCTCAGAAAGTACCACTTTAGTGTTTTAAAGGTTAAGAGATTGACCAATCCGTGGTCAATTAGTCAGCTAATGGCAAATGACAGAGCTGGAAATGGAAACGGCTTCTAAACCTCTTTGTTCTACTCTTCAAATTACTACCTGGTCTTTAATCTCCTTATCTTTCTGAGAAGGTTGTGAAGCCAGAAGAGATTATATATTTCCCAAAGTCCTTCCTAAATCTATGACTTCAATTTTACTGCAGGGAAAGTCTCTTCAGGACAATGACAAATTAACCAACCTTGCCCCATCTAAGGGAGACTCAGGGTCATTCAGCTTTCTTTATTGGGGGTGGAAGGGCAACTATTCCTCTTCAAAGAAATGCAATGTTAGATATACAAGTGAACAGATTAGAATCTATGATCATCATAGAAAAATCTTGCATAATATGTCATGATATAATTGTGCCAGTGGCACTTTCAGAACATCACACAGTAGGGTAAACAATCTGGTTGTTAGCTGGGCATGGGGATGACAAACCCATCATCAATAACTACCTTGGCGACCTCCACTCTCATCAGCAGGACAGGAGTCAAGCTCTCTATTTGCTGCTTGAGAAAGAGAATGAGCTTTGGACTCATGAAGTCCAGGCTCTCTTTGGAGTCACAGGTCTTATTTGAAATACCCTAAACTGCCCCCCCCCATCTATGCTCTGACTTACTCACATTTACCCTTTGAGCTTCAGCACCAGCCTCTCCAACTCCTCTTATCTTCCTTAGGTGTACCACCCACCCACCCCCACACACAACTCACTTCACACCTTGTGCTTATTTCCCTATTGTGAAGTAATTATTATTATCATCCTCATTATACAGAGAAGAAAACTGAGGCACAGAGCTAGTGTAAGAGTGATCTTGGCTTAAACCAGGAGTAGAGATTTAGAAGTGGCAGAAGGGGCAACAAGGCTTTGAAAAGCAAGGAAGCTGACCCAGAAGACAAGAAAGGGAATCCAAACTTTCTTACTCTTGCCTCTCCCTCATAGCAAGACCCACTTTGCTCAGGGTTCTGGAAATCAGGATTCTTGAAAAGATTCAGTCAATTAAAAAATAATTGGAGGAGTGCATTTTATGTTGCACAGCCCTGATTTAGAAATAAGGACTAGAGGATTTGATTCACATACCATCTTTGACATGTGTCACAGGAGACAGGCATATATGCTGCTCAGGGCTGTGCCTTGTGTTCTTAATATTCACCAGAGAGGTGAGGAGGCTAGCAGCCCTTAAAAGATATTTTCCCCAGTAATCTCCCATAAAATATAAAATTGTGAATTAAAGAATCAAACCACCACCCATCAACCTATATGTGAAACTAAAATTGTGCATGACCCATGGTCCTCGGGTATGAAATTAACATGTATAACTTTCATCTATGGAATTCTGAGGATGATTCAACTGGGAAATTAAAATGGCTGTTCTTGTCACATCTACTTCTGTAAAGCTTTACCACCTCGGAAACCCAAATGGGGTTGCTACGAGTTGGAATCAACTCAATGGCAATGACTTTTTTTTTTTTTTTTTGGTTTTCTTCTTGTCACATCACCTCTGTTTGAATATTGACTGTGTCACTTCCAAATTGTGTAGTCTATGCTCATCACTTAAAATTTTCTGAGCCTCAGCTTCCTTACCTATACAATGGGAACAATAGCTTCTGCTCCTAAAATGGGAAAATTAAATGAATTAATACATATACATAGCATAGGGCAGTGCCTCGTCCATACTAATATTCAAATGTTGCTATTATTATTATTATTATTATGTTATTCATTAAACATACATTTATTTAGTTTCTTAGTATCTTCAAGGCACTGTTGTTCTTACATGCCATCAAGTCGGCTCTGACTCATAGCAATCTTATAACAACAGAGCAAAACACAGCCCAGTCATGCACCATCCTCACAATGCTTGCTATACCTGAGCCCATCATTGCAACCACTGGGTGAATCATCTTGTTAAGGATCTTCCCCTTTTTCACTGACCCTCCACTTCACCAAGTCTGATATCCTTCTCCAGGGAGTAGTCCCTTCCAATAACATGACCAAAGTAAGTGAGACAAAGTCTGGCCATTCTCCAGTGACAAGTCCAGGCACTGGTACTATATTAAGTACTAGGAATGCATAGATGAACATTTTCCTTATTTAACTCTCTCATTTGTTTAGCATTTTATATAGATGACTTAAACCTATTGCCATCAAATTTCTTCCAACGCATAATGATGCTATAAGACAGAGTAGAACTGCCCCATAGGGTTTCCAAGGCTGTAATCTTTAGGAAGCAGATTGTCATATCACATGACTTATGAAGATATGAAAAATGTTGCCAGATAACAGGAATTAGAAACAGATAAGACAGATAAGGTCCAGGGAGGGAGTTTTTAGGTGCTGTCAAGTTGGTTCCGACTCATACTGACCCTATGTACAATATAAGAAAACATTCCCCACTCCTCTGCCATCCTCACAGACATTGCTATGTTTGAGCCCATTGTTTTAGCCACTGTATCTCATTGAGGGTATTTCTCTTTTTTGCTGACCCTCTACCAAGCATGGTGTCCTTCTCCTGGGAATGGTCCCTCCTGATAATATGTCCACAGTCCCCGCTGCCATGGAGTCCGGTCTGACTCACAGCGACCCCTCCTTGGGTTTCCAAGGTGATGTCACTACAGTAGATTGCCCAACCTTCCTTTGGGGGAGTGGCTGGTGGGTTTGAACCACCAGCCCCCTAGTTAGCAGTCAGATGCAATGCTTTAGGCACTATGCCACCAGAGCTCCCTGTCCACAGTACATGAGATCCTAGTTTCTAAGGCGCATTCTGGGAGGAGCAGGGAGGGGCAAAGCTGAGGCAGGAAAACTCCTTCCCTGAAGGGTCACATACTTGCTTAGGGTGGGCCACCATTCTAGCTCTGAACTTCCCTGCAGCCAACAGGAAACTGTAAAGTTGAAAAAGACAAGATTTCCGACCCAAGGGAACTCTGACTCTGGTTGAGGAAACAGATGTGTAAACAAACAATTACAGTGCAATGTGACAAATGCAAAAGTGGAAGTTCTCTAGGGTAGGCTTTGCAGAGGAAGTGACATTTGAGATGGATCTTAAAGGATGGAAGGAGCTGTAGAGAACATCCAGGAAAGGGAACAGCACATCCAAAGACCTGGATCCTTGAACAGTACCATTGTCATTTGGAATATGTGGTAAATCTGCTAGTCTCATCAGAGAAGTTGTGGAAGACATAGAGGTCCTTGATAAATATATTTTTCAGTGAAATAATGAAGGAGCTCATAATATGTGTACCATGGCAGGAAGAACAAGAAACACCAAGCTTCAAAGAAATCAAGAGATATCAGGCAAAAAAAGAAAAAGAAAGAAAAGAACAGGAAACCCTAAAACTCCACCTGTCTTCCTATTTGCCCATTTTCATTTGAGTTTCCTCAGGAATCTGTTTGGAAGTACAATGTTCTATGCTTGAATACAAATATTAAGCAATTTACAATCATCTTAAAAAGCAACAGACACAGTGAATTGGTAGGTTAAAATTTTGGAATTGTGTGGGATCAGTAGAAATTATAAAATTCCATATATAAAAAGAAAATGGATAGAATACACAGAGTCACTGTACCAAAAAGAATTGGTCAATGTTCATGTTGTTCAGTAGGTGGCATAAGATCAAGAACCAGTGGTACTGACGGAAGAATTCGAAGCTGCACTGAAGGAAGTGGTGAAAAACAAGGAATTGACAGAAAACCCATTGAGATGTTTCAACAAACAGATGCCATACTGGAGGCACCTACTCACCTATGCCAAGAAATTTGGAAGATAGCTACCTGGCCAACTGACTGCAAGAGATCCATTTTTGTTCCCATTCCAAAAAAAAAGGTGATCTAACAGAATGTGGAAATTATCAAAATATCATTAGGATCTCATGCAAGTACAATCTTGCTGGCAATAATTCAAAACTGGTTGCAGCAATATATTGACAGAGAACTTGCAGACAGGCAAGCTGGATTCAGAAGAGGATGTGGAATGAGGGATATCATTGTTGATGTCTGATGAATCTTAGCTGAAAGCAAAGAATATCACAAAGATGTTTATATGTGTTTTATTGAGTATGCAAAAGCATTCAAATGTGTGGCTTATAACAAATTATGGATAACATTGATAAGAATGGGAACTCCAACAGTTAATTGTGCAAATGAGGAACTTGTACATAGACCCGGAGGCTTCTCATTTGAACAGAACGAGGGGGGGCACTGCATGGTTTGAAATCAGGAAGGGAGTGGATCAGGGTTGCATCCTTTCACTATCCTTATTCAATCTGTATGCTGAGCAAATAATCCAAGAAGCTAGACTATATGAAGAAGAGTGAGGCATCAGAATTGGAGAAAAACTCATTAACAGCCTGTGATATGCAGACAAAACAATCTTATTCACTGAATGTGAAGATGACATGAAGCACTTACTGATGAAGATTAAAGATGACAATTGTGGTAGGGATTACACCTCAACATAAAACAAAACTCCTCAAAACTGGACTAATAAGCAGCATCATGATAAATGGAGAAAAGATTAAAGTTGTCAAAGACTTCATATTAATTGGTTCCACAATCAATACCAGTGGAAACAACAGTCAAGACATCAGATGACATATCTGGGCAAATCTGCTGCAAAGAACACTTTAAAGTGCTCAAGAACAAAGATGTCTCATTGAAGACTAAATGTGCCTAATCCATGTTGTTATTGTTATGTGCCATCGACTCAGACCTGACTCATAGCAACCCTTCCTTGGGTTTACAAGGCGGTATCACTACAGAAGTAGATTGCCCAGGACTTCTGGTAAAATAGAGGAATAGGCAGACAAGCGACACAGACCCTCTTCAGCAAAGAAAAGAAAAACCAATTGACAGAGATACATAAGATAATCCTAGAACCCTGAGCTTTGAAAGGAACTATACAGAAGTGGATTAGGCCCTAACTAGTGGGAAAACCTGAACGAAAACAGGACCTAAGAACAGGCTCTGTTTGCCAGGGTCAGAAAGGATATACGAGAGGCTGACAAAGGAAAGGAGACAGGTGGTGAGTGTATAAGTGCTGTCGATTAGTGAATAGAGGAGTACAGCACAGTACCCTGCCTGCATAGATAACATACAAAGAAAACAAAAATTGTGGACAAGTCACTCCAACATATAATCACCAATTAAATATAAACACAAAAATGTCACAATGCCTTGGAGACAACAGAGCATCACAGTCCACACAAAGAAGCAAGATAAAGCAGGAGAAACGAGGGACCAGGATACAGACCCAAAACACATCCCTGAGGAAGATGCAGCATTGGAACTCCCTGAGACAGAATTCAAAAGAATTATATTTAGGTATCTTCAAAGGATTGAGAGACAAACCAAGGAAAACACAGACAAAACCCTAGAAGAATCCTGGAGGAAAATATAAGAACAAAATGACAAAATCAATTAAAAATTAGAAATGATTCTATATCTACAGACAGAAATCCAGAAGATTAATACTAAATTGTCAGATATAGATAACACATTGAAAGGGCAAAGGAGTAGAATTGATGAAATGGAAGACAGAATTCATGAGATTGAAGACAAATACCTGAATACTTCTTTGGAAAGGGATCAATCAGAAAAAAGATCAAAACACAATGAAGAAAGTCTAAGATTCATGTGGGATACTATCAAAAGGAATAGCCCATGTGTCATTGGAATTCCAGAACAGGAAGAGAAAAATTAAACCACTGAGAAAATTGTCCAAGATTTGTTCGAGGAGAACTTCCCTGATATGATGAAAGATGACAATATATCCATTCAGGAAATCCAACGAACCCCAAACAGGATAGACCCCAAAAGAAAAACACCAAGACATATCATCATCAAACTCACCAAAACCAAAGGCAAAGAAAGAATCATGAGAGCAGCATGGGAAAAATGAAAAGTTACTTACAAGGGGCAACCAATAAGACTAAGCTAGGATTTCTCAGCAGAAACCATGCAGGCGAGAAGACAATGGGATGGTATATATAAAACACTGAAAGAGAAAAATTTCCAACCAAGAATTATGTACCCAGCAAAATTGTCCCTCAAATATGAGGATGAAATTAGGACATTTCCAGATAAGCAGAAATT
>NW_006921886.1:2687071-2689060 GCF_000298275.1 Orycteropus afer afer
AAAAAAAAAAAAAAAAGATTGCCCAACCTTCCTTCTGAGGAGTAGCTGGTGGGTTTGAACTGCCAGCCTTCTGGTTAGCAATCAAGTAACCTAGGCACTATGTATTTTCAATTGCCTCATATGCATGTGAAAGCTGGACAATGAATATGGATGCCGGAAGGAGAGTTGATGTTTTTGAGTTGTGGTGTTGGTGAAGAATACTGAAAATATAATGGACTGTCAGCGGAATGAACAAATCTGTCCTGGATGAAGTGCAGCTGGAATGTTCCTTCTAAGCAAGAATGGCCAGACTTCATCTCACCTGCTTTGGTCATGTTGTTGGAAGGGACCAATCCCTGGAGAAAGATATCATGCTTGGTAAAGTGCAGGGTCAGCAAAAAAGGGGAAGGCCCTCAATAAGATGGACTGACACAGTGGCTGCAACGATTGGCTTAGGTATAGCAAGAATTGTGAGGCTAGCTCAGGACCAGGCAGTGTTTCATTCTGTTGTACATAGTGTTGCTATGAATTGGAACGACTCAACAGTGCTTAACAACAACATACTCTTGTTTTAATTGAGGGGAAAAGAAGCTTAAATAAAACACCAAAATAGCTAGCTGGTGGCAGAGCTGGATTGAGAACCAAGTTTTCCTGTCATCTTGAGTCTTTTTCAAATTGACCATGTCCATTCTCCCAAATATATCAGATATCAAAACCAGTGGCAAGGTTTTGAGATCTGATATATTTCTTCAAAAAATGGAAGTATGCCACATGGCCAGGAGCAAGAATGAATCACTTAAATCCATAGGACTAATGAAAATTCCAAGGATCAAAAATACTTTTTGCAAAAAAAAAAGTTGAAATTAGAAATACCATTTGATCCAACAATCCTATTACTGGGTATATATCCTAAAGAAGTGAGAGCCAGGAAAAGAACAGATACATGCACACCCATGTTCATCGCAGCACTATTTACAATAGCAAAGAGAGGAAAAGAAACATCAACAGAAGAATGGATAACCAAACTATGGTACATACACACAATGGAATACTATGCAACACTAAACAATAATGTAGAATCTACAAAACACTGCATATGTGGATGAACTTGGAAGACATTATGCTGAGTGAAATAAGTCAATCACAGAAGAACAAATATTATATTAGTTCATTATTGTAAGAAATTAAGGAAAAGTTTATATATGGAAGGAAACTTTCTTTGTTGGTTCTCAGGGGTAGGAGGAGAGGGGAGGGAACACTGCTAGATAGATAGAGACAAGTATTGATTTGGGTGAAGGGAAGGTCAGTGTACCAGATGTGAGTGATCAACATGGTGACATTGAGAAGAGGAAGAGGAAGACATAGAGAGGGAGGTACATGGGACGTACCGACAACAAAGATGACCTTTTTGCATATACAGTACTGCGTTGTCAGTGATGGCAAACATTGATCTATGGATGGACAGGCTGAATGATCAGGTATGTCTAGGCAGGGGGGAGTGTGTCCATGACCATGTATAGGGTTGGCAGATGATGTTTCTACATGTATGTTTGTATGAGCTATAAGAATGTCCATGTGTATAGTAGAGCTGACAAGGGGCAAGGTTGTGGTGGCTTCTTGGCCACAGCCAGCTACTCAGAAAGAATGAATAGTTGGACCTGTGGGCTCAGGGTTGTGGTCACAGGGGACTTCAAGTTCAATTGGCATAACAAACTATACAAAAACATTGTTCTACACCCTACTTGGTGAGTAGCGACTGGGATCTAAGCTTGCAAGCGACCATCTAGATGCAACAATGGGTATCACCTCATGCACAGCAAAGAATAATGAAGAAAACCAGAAACACATGGAGACAAATAGTCCAAGGAACTGGTATCCCATGGGATCCTCAGCCTATATGACCATGAGACCAGAAAAACTAGATGGTGCCCAACTACCACTGTCAACCACTCAGAGGGAGATCTGTGTAGGAGATCCTGGAGAGAGTGGGAGAACCATGTGAAACAAAAC
>NW_006921886.1:2689550-2697258 GCF_000298275.1 Orycteropus afer afer
TGTTGCAGAGTAGACTTGCACTCCATAGGGTGCAAGGTTGGGACCTTACAGAAGCTGATCACTAGGCCTTTTTTCTAAGGTACAGCTAGGTGGGTTTCAATTGCCAATTGTTTTCTGTTAGCAGTTGAGAGCTTAACCATTTGTACTGCCCCCAAACCGAAACCAAACTCACTTGTCATCGAGTTGATTCCGACTCATAGTGACCCCTTTGAGTTTCCAAGGTGGTAAATCTTTACGGAAGTTTTGTACTGCTGAGGGACTCCCAATACAAATCACAAAGATCAAAAATATTTTTTGCAAATTGTGAGAGGTTATTAAATAAGTAAAGAATTCATAGAGGTAGTTATAGTTGAAAGCAGAGAAATTATAATTATATACATTAATTACTTTTTTCCAAAATTCTTCCAGCATGCCATAAATATAGCCTCATAATTTTATCTCATCACCACTTTGAAAACAAACAAGTTTATATTAATGTCACTGATCTAACCCCAAGAAGACTTTATAGACAGGATTTCTCAATTTCTTCTCTCACTGCGTAAATACTGAAAGAATACACTGAGGTTTTTAAGCTTAGCTGGAATCAACTTATTGGGCAAGTAGTGAATCTAATTGTTATGCTAGCTTCTATGTCAGCAAACTAACAGATGTACAGTATAATGGATAAGAAAAAAGTTGCTTTTGGATTTTTAGAGCAGGTGCTACATAAAAAAAAAAAAAAAAAAAAAGTCACATGGAACTTTCTCAAGTACATTTGAAAACAGTTGGAAATTAGCCAGAAGGAAAGTTTTCCTTCAATCCCTTGGACATCCAGTTGTGGGATGGGATTAGGCTCCTGAACAGCTGAAGCAGTGAGGACACTGACACCTTGTCACTTCTTCAGCTCTTTATCCCACCCTCACCCTCCAACAAAAGCACCAGCGATTGCCCTCCCCCAGCTAGATACAAACACACATACACACAGCGTCCAGCTGCCAGATAGGGCTTTCAGAGAATGCTGGACACCATTGAGTCTCAGTCCAGGGCAAGTTACCATGGTTCTCTGGCTACTATTACATTCAGCGCATCAGGGCATGGAAATAAGTGTGCACATGTTCTAAAAGGTCTTTTGGGAATGATCAGTGGGGCTGCTTGGGGGACACAATGGCAGGCTTTGTTGCAGAGAAAGGAATTAGTCTGGCAAGCAACAGCAGCCCTGCTGGACGTGGGGTTTGTCTGCAAGGGCAGTATGGGAAAGCCATGTGCAGGGTTTACAGAACATCCTCGTTAGGAAAAGTAGGGCACTTAACATAATTAAAAGTCATCCTGAAGACATCAGGTAAGAACCTGCTGTTTTTAATTAATTACTTCTATGATCCTGTGACTTTAAAGGGGTGTCGCTCTCACTCACAGAGGTTTAGGATTACTTCTTGAGATCTTAGTCAGTCAGATGGGGGCAAAACAAAGTGTCTTAAGGACTTTGATAAAGAGGAAAGAGGAAAGAGAAAAAGAGAAGTAGGGGAGCAGGAATTGAAATTTAGAAACAGGCGTCCATCTATAATTTGCCGAAACAATTCTGTTCTCTTTTCAAGCACCATGCTTTAACATCCTCACATCCCAAATGTATCTCCCCCTGACTTACAGCCTGCCTTGGTAGATAAATTATTTGGGGAAAAAATTCCCACAGAGGCAAGGCTAACAGAAAACAGCTGGAAAATAAACTATGAGCCATATGTCATAGATTTCTCTGAGTACATGGATTTTTTTTTTTTTTAACTCTGTTTTGAAGAGTCAGCATGTTCAGAATAAGCAGGGTGAATCAAGGACTTTACATGGTCTCCATGTTCATGAAAATAAATATGATGAGGATGATAAAATTGTGTCTGTTAGGCAAAGAGGAGGAGGACTAAACAATACAAGAAATTCTGTGTAAAATGCTTTTTTCTTTCTCAATTATAAAATCCCTAACCTAAATTATCTAAATAATTACGACTATTCTCTGTTTTATCTTGCATATAGCTTATAGATGAAGAAATGGTACATTTGAAGGAATGCTTTTAATTAGGCTTTATAAAATAGTGTGTAAACTAGAATCTGCACATTAAAATTTGGTTAAGCTGAAGGTTACAAAGGAAAAATAACAACACTGAATCACTGTCTAAGTCAAATTTTTGTAAAGCTATTTATGTTTTTTTTATCATTTAAAATGTGTTGTTAAGTCTGTGTTCTACTTTTCTCTTAACATAATATTAGAAATATTCTTCTGTGTCATGACAGTGTATTGAACATTTTATGCAAGGTGACTGAAAATTATATCTTCCCTCTTTTCAAAAGTCAAAGAGTTTTCACCAAGCCCAAATCTCTCCCTCCCACATGTGTATATGGGAGCATGTGCATGTATGTATGCACACACACACAGACATGCATGCATGCAGCCAGGTTCTGTGCCATAATGCATATAGTTCTGCTATCATAAACCGATTCATTAACAGAGGTGGTCTTGTGTTCAACACACACACTCTGTATTCTACTATAATACGTTAAATGTGTCAGATTTTCTGCTAGAGATTTTAGAAGGTAAGAGTTGGTGGTTGGTGGAGTGATAAGGAAGCAGAGAGAAAGACCACAGAAACCATTAGGCATATAGAACTCATGTGGAAGAGGGTAGAGGGAGATTATGGCTCATTGAGATTAAGCTAAATCCCCTTAATGCGTAAAGCACTAACAGAGCCAACAGTCTGCTGCTTTCAAAGAAATCACCAAATAATTGAATCAGTGGAGTTATACTACATCCTCAGTTATAATCCAAAACCACTGCCATCTAGTTGATTCTGACCCACAGTGACTCTATATGAAGAGTAGAATTCCCCTACAGGGTTTCCAAGGCTGTAAATCTTTACAGAAGCAGACCACTTCATCTTTTTCTCATGGAGTGTTGGGCTCAAACCACAGACTTTTTAGTTAGCAACTGAATACTTTAACCACTGCACCATCAGAGCTTCTTCAAAATTAATAGTTAACACTTAAAAAGCACACTACTCTATGTTGGCTACATAGATTGTTTCATCTAATCTTCCTATCAGCCCAATGGTACAGTTCTATCATCATCCGCATTTAAAAAATTGGAAAACATAGAGGTGTATTGGCTTCCTGGTGCTGCTGTAACAAATTACCAGAGACTGATGGCTTAAAACAAGAGAAATTTGTTCTTTTATGCTTCTACAGGATAAAATCCAAAATAAAGTTGTTGACAGGACCATATTCTCTCTGGAGGCTCTTGGGAAGAATATTTCTCATGCTTTTCTCTTAGGTTCTGGTGTTGCCAAAAATCCTGGCCATTATTTGGCTTGTAGACATGTCAGTCCCATGTTTTCCTTAGCCATCACATGATGTTCTCCCTACATCTCATGTCTCTTCTCTTCTTCTAAGGGTGTGTATTATATAGTATTAATGCCCCATTCTACTTCAATATAACCTTATCTTAACTAATTACATCTGCAACAACCCTATTTCCAAATAAGGTCACATTCTGAGGTTTTGGGAGGGATGTGAAATTAGGTGGAACACTATTCAATCCAGTGCAAGGAGCAAACTGATTAAGTGACTTGCCAAAGATGACACATGGAGTAAATGAAGATATTAGGATTCAAACAGGCAGACATATTCCAACACTCACAACTTGACTACTTACCATATGTCTCCCAGTGACTTTCCAGTTTTCTATGTGGCCTGCAAAGATAATTTCCTGTTCTTCCTTACTTCCACTTTTGTATTTATAGTAAATTGTTAACACCTGAAGAGACCTAAATGTGTCTCTATCCCTTGCAATCTAAAAGACGCCTCACTCGTGCAGTCTCCATAGATGTATGTGTGTGTATATGTAAATTTTAATTATCAGTTTAGTGCTATGTTCACATTTCATGGGGATAGAAAGTAGGTAAGTGGATGCCAGGGGTTAAGGGTTGGAAGGAATGAGGAATGACTACAAATGACTGTGGGATGTCTTTTTGAGGTGGTGAAAATGTTTTAAAATCAGATAGCGGTAATGGTGGCACAACTGTTTAAAAAAAAAAAAAAAAAAACTCACTGCTATTGAGTTGATTTGACTCAGAGCAACCCATCTTTAGGTTTCCAAGGTCTATCTCTATGGAAGTAGATTGCCCAATCTTCCTTCCAAGTGGCTGGTGGGTTTGAACCACCAGCCTTCTGGTTAGCATTCGAATGCCTTAGGCACTATGCCACCAGAGCTCTGAAAAAGCTGAGTTGTAACTTTTAAAAATGTGAATTTATATATATAAATTATAACTTTATAACAGTTATTAAAACATTGGTATTTTAATGAGATTTTAATAATTATTATAATTTAATAATTATAAGTATAAAATATTATACTAAAATAAGCCATACTATAAAACTATAGGCACTCTGGTGACTCAGTGATTAAGGCGTTTAGCTGCTAACCAAAAGGTCAGTGATTCAAATCCACCAGCCACTCCATAGAGAAAGATGAGGCAGTCTACTTCTGTAAACATTTACAGCCTTGAAAACCCTATGGGGCAGTTCTACTCTGTCCTATAGGGTCACTATGAGTCAGAATTGATTCAACAGCAGTGGATTTGATTTTGGGTTTATGAAGCCATCTCTCTTTAACATTTCCTACCTGTGCACATTTTAATCTGCATCAAAGAACTGGAGAACATTTTGAAAGGTCATCCACTTGCTTAAGGTAACCCACTGGTCAATTCCTGGTAGAATTCTAAAATCTTGTCAGTGTTTTAGAACAATGCCAAATGCAATGTTCCTTTCATTCTGGTAAAACACCTTTTAATAAGATATTTACAAGTATATAGCTCATAATATGTGTGAAAAGAAGGAGTTAATTCTAGTCAAATTAATCCAAAACCCTTACTAAAATTACTGTCAATTTTCATCATATAAATCCTGGTGAAAATATAATTTATTTTTGATCTAAAAAAATGCCAATAAAGAAATAGAGTATGTGTGCCTAGCCTTTCATTTTACCTACACGTTGTAGGTCTACTAGCCGTTAGCTCTAAAATCAACTTGTGTTTTGATCTCCACAGAGGAGGGGGCAAATGTTAATGAATGGTTCATGTTATCATTTCCCGAGATATCTGTTCTTTATCAGATGGAGTTGCAAGAGCTGAGATCTACTTCTCTTCATATTTTTCCACAATGGCCAATGATGAGAAATATTTATGATTTGATTGTTTGAAAAACATATGACTATAAGATCTAGAGTAATGGCTATGTATTTTTTTAGTTTAACCTTGTTCTAGCCATCAAAAGCACAATAGAGGCCTTGAAAGAGGTAGTGTTACCACTAGGTCCTTGTCAACTTGGATCACAAGGAAGGAAGACACACTCAGAGCCATCAGCTAGAAGGAACAGTGTCCAGCAAGACTTTTTGTAATAGAGTCATCATACCACAGTGAACTGCCCACTTGTAGTATTCTTTTACATAAAGGACAATAATCAACCTTCTTTTTTTAAAAATGTGTTTTATTGAAATGTAATTTATATACAGTGAAATACACAAAACTAAAGTGACATGGGTCAATGCTTTTTTTTTTTATTTGTAGTGTTCCCTCCCCTCCCCTCCCACCCCTGGCAACCAACAAAGAAAATTGCCTTCCATATAGAAACCTTTCCTTGACCCTCCACAACAACAAATTAATACTATATTTGTCCTGTGATTGACTTATTTCACTCAGCATAATGTCCTCCAAGTTCATCCATTTTATGTGGTGTTTTGCAGACTCTACATTATTGTATACTGCTGCATAGCATTCCATTGTGTGTATGTACCATAGTTTGGTCATCCACTCTTCCTTTGCTGGGCACATAGGTTGTTTTCATCTTTTTGCTATTGTATATAGTGCTGCGATGAACATGAGTGTGCATATATCTGTTCCTGTCCTGGCTCTCACCTCTCAAGGATATATACCTAGCAATGGTATTGCTGGGTCAAATGGTATCTCCAATTCCAACTTTCTAAGGAATCGCCATACTGCTTTCCACAATGGTTGTGTCACTTCACAGTCCCACCAGCAGTGTGTGGGAGTCCCAGTCTCTCTACATCCAGGCCAGTATTTGTTAATTTCTGTCTTGTTGAACCTTGCCATCAATGCTGGGGTGAGATGGTATCTCGTTGTTTTGATTTGCATCTCTTTGATGACCAATGATAGTGAGCATCTTTTTTGTATTTTTTTTTTTTCACAAACTTCTGGTGTATTTGTGGTTTCGACATCAGCTCCCTGTCCATGACAGAGCTGTGTCTTTTCCCAAACCTCTGGGTCCTGGGTGAGGTCCCCTCCACTGGGCTTCCCCCCAACCACCTGCTGGGTCCTCTTACCCAGCGACCTCCCCTTTCAGACACTTGGCTAAGGGTCAGGATCATGGCATTTAAAAGGCTGTGTGTCCCCAGCAACCAGCCCAGGGTGGTACCCAGTGGGGCTGAACAAATGATCCAGGCCTACACTGTGGCTACTATGATGGAGGTGCTGTCTCATGATTTTTTTTTTTTTTTTAATTGTGATTTGGGTGAAGATTTACAGAGCGAATTCACTTTCCATACAGCAGCTCACATACACTTTGTCTCATGACATTGACTACAATTCAACCCAATGCAACAGCTCCCCTCCACTTCCTCCCGAGAGTTACCTCTTCCCTGTGTCCGTCTCTCCATGCCCTCCTGCCCCCTGAGCTATCTCTTGGTGCATAAGCAGCCCTTCTTTCTCCCATGATTGTTCTCTCCAAGGAGTGTATCTACCGCAGGTAAATGTTCAACTCATATGCCTGTCTTTTGCTTGGCTGGAAGCCACAGGTGTGGATTCATTTCCAGACCTGAAGGGCAGCTAGGGGCCATAGCCTCAGTGGTTCCATGAGGCTCTATCAGACCAGCAAACCTGTCCCCCCTTTTTTTTCTCCAAATGATTTTGAGTTTTGTCCACATTGTTTTCCCTCTTTATCCAGGATCTCTTACATAGATCCCCTTCCAAGTGGTTGACACTGGTAGCTGGGCACCATCTAGTTCTTCTGGTCTCATAGTCGTATAGGCTGCAGATTGGATGGTGTACCAGTCACAAGGACTGATTGTATCCATGAATTTTTGGTTTTCTTCATTCTTCTTTGCTCTGGATGAGGAGAGACCATTGTTGCATCTAGATGGAAGCTTGCAAGCTTTTAAGATCCCAGTCAGTACTCGCCAAAGTAGGAGGTGGAACAATGTTTTGTGTGGTATGTTATGCCAATTGAGCTTGATGTCCCCTGCGACTATGGTCCAAAGCCTGCATGTTCAACTACTTGGTCGCTCTGGGTAGCTGGCTGTGACCAAGCAGTGACTACCACCCTACCTCTTGTCAGCTCTACTATGCACCTGGGAATTCAGATCATACACATAAACTTATAAAACTGCTGCCTAACAACCCCATACATGTTCTCAGGTACACTCCTTGCTTCATAGACATACCTACTAGTTCAGCCTGTCCACCTATCTGTCCACTCATCTATCCACCTGTATACCCATGTTTGCCTTCACTGACAATGCAGTACTGTATGTGCAAAAGTGTTCATCTTTGTTGTCTCTACCTCACATGTACCTCTCTATGTCTTTCTCTTCCTCAGTGCCACCATATTGATCACTCACATTTGGTACATTGCCCTTCTCTTCACCCAAATCAATACTTATCTCTATCTATGTAACAGT
>NW_006921886.1:2711882-2721540 GCF_000298275.1 Orycteropus afer afer
TTTTTTTTGGTCATTTTCTTCCACAATTCTTCTAGGTTTTTTTCCGTGTTTTCTTTGTTCTGTCTCTAAATCCTTTGAAAATTCTTAAATATCACTCTTTCGAATTCTTTATCAGAGAATTCCAATGCTGCTTCTTCCTCAGAGATGTGTTCTGGATCTGTACCCTGTTCCCTTGTTTCTACCACTTTGTCTTGCTTCCTTGTGTGGACTGTGATGGTCTGTTGTCTCCAAGACATCATGGCATTGTTGTATTATGATCTCTCTTAACTGTTTGTGAAGAGCAGCCAAGGGTGATTCAAGCTTTTCTTAGTGGTTTTTTATTGTTGGCCCATTGATGGAGAAGGAGGTGGTGGCTCTCATTCAGTAAGTGAAGTTGCAGGAGGTGTGGGTGTACTTGTGTCTTATGGGGATTGTTGCTGTCTCCCACTCAATTAGACAAAAATTATAACTGAATAGCCATCAAAAAACTAAAAGCAGTTGGACAAGAAATATACCATGTAATCACACAGGAACAGTAACCAAAAAAGGGAAAAGAAGAAGAAAAAAAAAAAAGAGAATCTTCGATATCTGGGTATAGGGCAATAAGAGGAAAAAAAAGGTAGAGAAGGTGAATAATGAAGAAAAAAAATTGGAAAAATGCAAAAAGAAAAACAAGGGACAGGGTTAACCACAAGAGAAAAAAAGAAAAAAAAAAGTTTGCAAACATGAACAGGGAAAAGAAAAGAGCTGAAAACTAGGACCTGGGAGGGGAAGAATAAAGAATAATAGTAAAAAGGACAAATGTATTAATAATGATAGTAGTTTTAAAACAGACAAAAAGAAGCAAACTGAAAACCACAAAAAAGAGAAAAAAAAAAAAGAAAGAAAGAAAAAGAAAAGAAGAAAAAAATCAGGGGAGGGGAGGGCAGGGCACCCAGGCTCTGCCTGAGCACACAGACTGGGATGGAGTTCCTATGGGCCCAGAAGGTGGGTGGGAGTGGGGGATGGCTGCACCTCCATTCACTAAGGGTTGTAGAGTATAAGAGTAACAAGGAGAATGTTGCACCTTTTCATGACACCAGGTTCGGAGTGTCCTTGGGGTTACTGCAAGAAAAATCTGTTCTTAAGCTCTTGGAATCTCGGAGAGTGCTGTCTCTTTAAATATCCAAAATGGTCAAGCCACTTGTAAACATTCAAAATGGTGGCACCCTCTGGACAGGCAAAAGACCACTGCTCAACCCACCTTGCTTTCCGGTGGTGCTTCAAGTTTTATTCCCCAGCAACCAGAGCAGTCCTCCATGCAGTCCCTGGCTAGCAGGGCTGATTTTTAGGTTAATTCTTAGGTCCTACTACCACTCAGCACTCTCCAAGCTGTCTGTGCCGTGCTGTCAGGCTTGCTCAGGATCACTGCCAGACCGCAGCTCTGTATGTCTCCTTTTTTGGTATTTTCATGCAAATTTTTCTGCTAGTTGGGGTTTAGTCCACTTCTATATCCTTCCCTTCAAGGCTCAGGGGTCCAGGATTATCTTCTGTGTCTGTGTTAATTGGTTCCCCTTTTCTTTGTTAAAAGGGTCTGTGCAGTCTTTCTTCCTATTCTGCCATCTACCGGAAGTCCCTTCTCTCTTCATGTATTAGCTGGCCACCTGAATATTCTCCTTGGTGAAGTGTCTATTTATGTCTTCTGCTCATTTTTCAATTGGATTGTTAATTTCTTTGCTGTTGAGGCATTGGAGTTTTCTATAAATCTTAGAGATAAGTCCCTTGCCAGATATGTAATTATCAGCAAATATGAATTTGTTGCTGTCATTTTTGTTATGTGCTTTTTCATGGTGTCGATTTCTTTGGTCTGTATAATTTTCTATACTGAGCTTGTTTCTTTTATGAATCATGTTATCACTCCCTTCATTGCTATTGTTTTAGTATTTGCTAAATATTTGTGCTGGTTCTCTTTTTTATTTTGATGTGAAGGTTTATCATTTTTCTTTGAGGTTACCCTGTGATTTGTAGTTTTCTTCCCCAGTTTAGAATAGTCTGTTCTATCTTGTAGTTGTCTTGACTTCCTTACCATATAAAGGTTCTGTAACAACAGTTTTTTTCCCTCTTTTTGGTTTGTAGTTGTCCTCATTTGTCAATTAATGTCTCTGATTCCCTATTTACAATCTTGTAGGCTTATTTACTTTGGATATTTCCATAGCTGGATGGGTTTCTGGGTTATGTCATCATGTGTGTTAATTGTCAGTTGCTGTTGTTGGTTCTCTGTCCAAAGGTCCTCCTTTAGCATCTCTTGTAAGGTTGGTCTAGTTTTAACAAATTCCCTTAATTTCTGCTTATCTGGAAATGTCCTAATTTCACCATCATATTTCAGGGACAATTTTGCTGGGTACATAATTTTTGATTGGAAATTTTTCTCCTTCAGGATTTTCTATATACCATCCCATTGTCTTCTCAGCTGCATGGTTTCTGCCGAGAAATCCGAGCTTAGTCTTATTGGTTTCCCCTTGTAGGTAACTTTTCATTTTTCCTGTGCTGCTTTCAGAATTCTTTCTGTTTTTGGTTTTGGTGAACTTGATGATGATATGTCTTGGTGATTTTCTTTTGGGGTCTATCCTGTTTGGGATTTGTTGGACTTCCCGAATGGATATATTCTCATCTTTCATCATACCAGGAAATTTCTCTTCCAACAAATCTTCGACAATTTTCTCTATGATTTTATTTGTTTCTTTCTGTTCTGGAATTCTGATTACATGTAGGTTATTCCTTTTAATGGTATCCCACATGAATCTTAGGCTTTCTTCATTTTCTTTTGATCTTTTTCCTGATTGATCCCTTTCCAAAGAAATATTCAGTTTTGCCTTCAATCTCACTAATTCTATCTCTTCCATTGATTCAATTCTGCTCCTTTGCCCATTCAATGTCTTACCTATTTCTGAAAATTTAGTATTAATCCTCTGGATTATTGTGTGTAGATTTTGTATCATTTCTAATTTTTCATTTATTTTGTCATTTTGTTCTTGTATTGTCTTTTGAAATTGTTGTTGGGTTTCCTCTGTGTTTTCCTCAACTTTGTCAGTGTTTTCCTTGATCTGTCTCTCAATTCGTTGAAGATACCTAAATATAATTCTTTTGAATTCCTTATCAGGGAGTTCCAATGCTGCATCTTCCTCAGGGATGTGTTTTAGGTCTGTATACTGGTCTCTTGTTTCTCCTGCTTTATTTTGCTTCTTTGTGTGCACTGTGATGCTCTGTTGTCTCCGAGGCATTGTGACATTTTTATGTTTATATTTAATTGGTTATTGTATGTTGTAGTGACTTGTCCATGATTTTTATTTTCTTGTTTTATTTGTATGTTATCTACGTAGGCAGGGTACTGTGCTGTGCTCCTCTATTCACTAGTTGACAGCACTTATATACTTACCAACTGTCTCCTTTCCTGTTGTCAGACTCTCGTATGTCCCTGCTGACCTTGGCAAGTAGAGCCTATTCTTAGGTCCCTGGAATCCAAATGAGAATGCTGTCATATTAAAATCTAAAATGGCTGCCACTTGTAAAGATTCAAAATGGCTGTGCCCTTGATCATTTTTAATATCTGAAATGGCCGCTGCTTGGAAACATTCAAAATGTCTGCACCTTTGGTCATTTTAAATATCCAAAACAGTTGCCACATGTAAACAATCAAAATGGCTGTGCCCTCCAGACAGCGGAAAGTCCACAGCTCAGGTTGCCTCCCTCCTTGCTGTTTCCCCTCCTAATCATAGGCTACCAGCTCAGTCGTCCCTGCAGCCCTTGGTGAACAGGCTGATCTTTAGGTCAATTCTCAGATCCCAACACCACTTGGAAATATTCAGGCTCTTGGTCCCGCCACAGTAGCTGACAGTTCCCAGCTCCAACCGTCTCTGTACTCACTGTTTTTGTTTAGGTTTTTCCACTAGCTTGTGCTTAATCCACTTCTGTATAGTTCCTTTCAAAGCTCAGGGCTCCAGGATTATCTTCTGTATCTCTGTTCATTGGTTTCTCTTTTCTTTGTTGAAGAGGGTCTGTGTCACTTGTCTGCCTATTACTCCACCTTACAGAAGTCTCTGATCTTGGAACTTTTAATGGACTTGAATTAATGGTCTGCCATGTGGTTTGGCAATATCGGGACTATGCCATGTTACTTGCTGACCTTGGGTTTGTCAGCCTCAGCAGCCAGCACCTGAGTGAAAAAAAGCCTCCAGCTTCAGTGGGCCAGGAACAGGAGACAGAGCTGAGCCCAAGATTAAGGGGCTTTCACCCAGGCCCTGGAGCATGGCACTTTGAACTTGCACTTAAAGCCTCCAAACTGTAAAAGAATAAACTCCTGCTTGCTCAAGCCATTCCATTTGTGGTATATTCTTGTCAGAGCAGCACTAGGTCACCAAAACATAACTCAAAACCAAACCCACTGCCATTGAGTCAATTCTAACTCATAGTGACCCTATAGGACAGAGTAGAACTGCCCTATAGGGTTTCCAAGGCTGTAAATCTTTACAGAAGCAGACTACCTGACATTTCTCTTGTGGAGCAGCTGATGGGCTCATACCACTGACCTTCTGGTTAGCCGTGGAATGCTTTAACAGTTGTGCCACCAGAGCTCCTATATATATATAGGAACATATTGTTGTTGTTATGTGCCATCAAATCAGACCCAACTCATAGTGACCCCTCCTTGGGTTTCCGAGGCAGTATCACTACGGAAGTAGATTGCCCCTTCTTCCTTCCAAGGAGTGGTGGTGGGGTACATAACAACAACAACAACAACACGCTGAAGGCAACTCACAGGCTAGTAATAATCCATAAAACTCTTTCACTCAATGTAGTCATACTGACCACACTGCCTTGGAGTGACCCCTCCTGATGTGGACTGGGTGGTATGGAGTTTGGGGTTGTGTAAGGTTTGCCCTTTCTCATCTGTTGTTGTTGGCCTGGTCACCTTCAAGTGCCTGTTATCTTGGGTGAGATAGAGGACTCTAGCAACAGCTCCACTGTACAGTCTTATCTTAGGAACATATGGGTTCTTTCACACTTGGTTTCCCTAAGTAGGACTTTAAAAGTGATGGCAAATTCTGTCAACATCTCACACCTGTTTTGTGTCCTCTCCAATAAAAATCTGTCCAGGAGCTTCAAGAAGCTTACTGTATTACCAAGCCCCTTTGTATCCCTATTTTTTGCTCCTTTAACCATGTCTCTTCAGAAGTAATGTCAAAATATATATCTTTAATAAGCTCTCCCAGTTAAACTAGAGCCATCTACCTACTGGTTATGCTTCCTTTTGACCTTTATACCTCATTTTACTTATATGGCATCGTCTTCATCCTATATTCACTTTTAGGTGACTTGATCTTGCCACCATATTAAACTTATTAAAATACTGAATGTTGAACTCAGATTAAG
This sequence comes from Orycteropus afer afer, assembly GCF_000298275.1. Classification (NCBI taxonomy): domain Eukaryota; kingdom Metazoa; phylum Chordata; class Mammalia; order Tubulidentata; family Orycteropodidae; genus Orycteropus; species Orycteropus afer. The sequence goes on from NW_006921886.1 coordinate 2,717,271, forward strand.
TACTTCATATTGTCTAGTGCTATGGATGTTTAAAGGTGCTCAGTACATGCTGAATGATATTAGTGATAACTTGCTGTACTTGCTTTATAAGGAGTTACTCTTCTTTGTTAATTCAAAGTTAGAATCTTACATCTATGAACATTGAGAGAAATAGAGATAAATTTTGGTTGCTGTGGTAGTTAAGGTTATGTGTCAACTTGTCTGGGCCTGCTTTTGAGTAGCTGGGCAGCTGCATGTAGTGAGATTTGTAGTCAGCTCCATGGTGGAATCTACTGCAGCAGCTATGCAGCTGCCTTTGGGATGGGGTCAGCTTGCAGTATATAAGGAGAAGCATTGAGGAAGGTCTGCACTTTCAGCATGCTTGAATCCTGCATGGCCCTGAGTAGTCATTCAGCAGCTTGACATGTTGTCTGCTGATCTTGGGACTGTTAATGAACTTGAATTGCCTGCCTTGTGGTCTGGTAATATTGGGACTGTGCCTCTTTATTTGTCAACCTTGGGTTTGTCAGCCTCAGCAGACAGCAGCTGCCTGAGTGAAGAAAGCCTCCAGGTTCATGGGCCAGGAACAAGTGGCAGAGCTAAAGCTAAAGGTCAAGGGGCTTTCGCCCAACCCCTAGAACCTGGCACTTCGAACTCAGACTTCTAGCCTCCAACACTGTAAGAGAATAAATTCCTTTCTGTTAAAGTCATCCCATTTGTAGTATCTTCTGTTAGAGCAGCACTGGAGGTAACCAACAGTTGTGTAATCATTATAGACAACTAGTGTGAGTCATCCATACTAATAGATATATTCCATTTTTATTCCAAATAGAAATGTTTATTCCTAGTTTTGTCACATCAAGAGATAATGTATTAATTCTTATCTCACAGATTATACCAAGATTAATTCCAAAGGTATCAAAGGTTTAAACATGAAAAAAGAAAATAAATAAGATTTAGAAAAAAAACATAAGAGCATCCTTTATAGCCTAGGAGTAGAGAAGGCTTTCCTAAACGTGACTGAAAATTTAGAAGCCACAAAAGAAAAATTTGATAAATTCAATATTTTAAAAACTTCTGAAACACGCACATAGACACACACACACAAGATAAATGACAAAGTGGCAGAACATATTTACAATTTAAATCTCAAAGAACCAATTTTCTTAATGCATAAAGAGCTCCTAAAAATCATGAATAAAAAGACCACTCAGCAGAAAAATGAGCAAAGCCTATAAACAAACAGTTCAAAAGTGCAAATATAAATCGTTCTTAAACATACGAATAGACACTGACCTCACTCATAATGAGAGAGATGCAAATTAAACTGACATTGAGATACAATTAGTTGACTAGGAGGTTAGCAAAAATCTGGAAATATACCTGTAGGGAAATAGTCACCCTCATATAGGAAAATATAAGAGTAAATTTGGAAAATATCTATGGTGGAAATTTGGGAATATTAACAAATCAGTAAGTACAAACAGAAATGATCCAGCAATTCCACTTATGCAGATTTATTCTACAGATAGATGTCTATTTACAAAATATAATTTGTACAAATTTATTAACTAAATCATTGTTTAAAATCAAAACACTGAAAACACCTAAATGTATACCAGTAGGAAACTGTTTATATTAATTATGGTGCATCCTAACAATCAATTGCTCTATAGTTATAAGAAAATGAGGAAACTATGAATGACTATGAAAAGATGTTCAAAAAATATTGTTTAGAGACAAAAGAGGGGGATGGGAAGACCAAACAGACAAGAACTAAGGATTGGGGACTTATTTCAAAATAGTTTCTATACCTCTTGGGTTTTTGTTTCATTTTGTTTTGTTTTTTAACCAAATGATCCTTCATTAAAATTATTTTCTTTTTCATTCTCAGCTAGCTAGGCATTCCACAGCACCACTGTTGATGTCATCTATGATGTCATGAGGGTGACGGCCATTAACAGTGTAGCCCATATTCTGGGCAGTCCTCAGGATCTCTTCAGTAGTTCCAGAGAGTTCTCTGGCTAAAAATCAGTGTTGCATCTGATGGGCAATGTTGACAGTCTCATCAAAAGTGGTATTTCCACTGTGCTTAATAGTTTCTGCTTCTTTCTATTTCTGGGTGGTTCATTAAGGGCTCTGATGATCAGGGCAGAGGCAGTAAGCACTGCCTTAATCTGGACATGTCTGTTCTAAATGGTCAGTTTCACCATAAGCCTTAGTCCCTTCCAGTCACCAGTTGTCTTGGCAATGTATCACCAACCTTTTTTGGAGACAGACTCAGGGGACTGATCTTGGGAGCCAGAGCAGAGGTGGTACCACCTTCCCCACAGGTGCATCTCAGGTACATGACTATGATCTCATTGGGGTTAAACTTGGGTGGCATGGTGGAAGTGGCTGGTGTCGGATGATGCCAGACAACAGAAAAGAGTTGCACCATAGCCTCCTCCAACCTGAAAGCCAAAAATAAACCTCTCAGTTTTGAACCATGAAATTATATTCCCTATTCAAAAAATTTCAATACAAAAAGATGAGACAATTTTATTAAAGAGTTACTGGAGTTAAGCAGAATTAGGAAGGCAGGTTAGTCAATTTCCAAAGCCTGCTTAACATTAATATAAGTAGAGCCTTAGATATTTTTATTCCTTTTCCTTTTTAAAGCTCACTCTAGAGAAATAGTGTGAGCTAAGTCGATACTGCATCTCAAAATTTTGCCAAGCAAAATCCCAATGAAACATGTTCTAACACATTTGAAATATATGGGCCCTGAACACTCTTTCTGACACCCTCTTAGCGTAAGTAGGTGAGAAGGATTTCAGGAAATATAACAATTTATATTTTGTTATTCTGATATATATCCTACAATATGTGAAGAAATACAGACAGTCCCTGAGTTATGAACATCCAATTTATGGACAACTCATACCTGCCCTTTAATGTTATGTAAATTTGCCCTCACTTTGAAACGATTGAAGTAATTCCTGTTGTTGTTGTTATGTGCCGTCAAGTTGGACCCAACTCATAGCGACCACTCCTTGGGTTTCTGAGGTGGTATCACTACGGAAGTAGATTGCCCAACCTTCCTTCCAAGGAGTGGCTGGTGGGTTTGAACCGCCAAGCCTTCTGGGTAGCAGTCAAGTGCCTTAGGTACTACACTACAAGAGCTCCTGAAGTAATTCCTGCTTGAAACAAATGCTTTATCACTGTCACCAGCACTTGCTTCACATCCAGTTTTTAAATCATTTTAGGTTTCTCTTGCACTAAAGGAAGGCTAAATAAGAACCATATGCACCTGTTCTGACTTAACTTACAAATTCAACTTAAACACACACTTAGGAACAGATTTCATTTATAACTGGAGGACTGCCTGTAATGGTATCTTGCTTTTTTAAAAACTTTTTTTGTAGAAGCCATATGGGTTAGATAACCTCTTTCCAACCATATTGTACTTAATGTCTATATGACAAAACGAAGCAAAACAAACTCACTGCCATCAAGTTGATTCTAACTCATAGTGTCCCCCACTGGGTTTCCAAGGCTGTAAATCTTCACAGAAATAGAATTGCCCCATCTTCCTTCCACAGGGTGGCTGATGGATTTGAACCTCTGACCTTCTTGTTAGGAGCCACAAGAGTAGGATAATGCTGAAGTTCTTTGGAAAGTATTATAAATCTGTGATATAAGACATTTTGTACTCTACCAGTAAACCAGTTGCCATGGAGTTGATCTGATTTATGGAGACCCCATGCTTGCCAGAGTTGAACTGTGCTCCATAAGGGTTTCAGTAGCTGGTTTTTGGGAAGTAGATCACCAGGTTTTTCTTCTGAAGTGCCTTGGATGGTCTCAAACCTTTAACCTTTTGGTAGCAGCCAAGTGTGTTGACCATTTGCACTCTCCAGGAACAATTTTTCTGGACTCTAGGGGAATGGAATTTTCTAGTCAGGATCACTATCCAAGAACCTCATAGTAGAAACTATTTGGTAAAAAAGGAAAATAATAATAATAAAAGGCTGGCAATAAATATTAATTGAATAGAATAATAAACAGGATAAATAATTAAGCATGCTTATGGGATCTCTACTATGTGCCAGGCAGAATTATAGGCACAAAAGGAGAGATTAATAAAACATAGTTCCAAAACAACAATGAGATACCATCTTGCTCCAGCACTAGTATCAAAGTTCAACAAGACAGAAAATAACAAATGCTGGCAAGGTTGTGGAGAGATTGGGACTCTCATACACTGCTGGTGGGACTGTAAAACGGTACAACCATTGTGGAAAGCAGTATG
>NW_006921886.1:2723070-2743082 GCF_000298275.1 Orycteropus afer afer
ATTGTAAATTTTGGTCAATGACATGAGACAAAGTATATGTGAACTGCTGTATGAAAAGTGAATTTACTCTGTAAATCTTCACCCAAATCAAAATAAAATTAAAAAAAAAGAAAAAAGAAAAGAAAGAAACCATGCATATTATGTACCTTACTTAATAACCCAAGGAATTATTTGCACTTTCCAAAAAAGTCACCAAAAAGCTGAACTGAAGTTAAATAATCTCTATGTACTAAAGCTTCCATTTTCCATTTCTGAATAAAGAAAAATACTCATTCAAAAAAAATAAATAAAATAAAACATAGCTCCTGCCTAAAAGAGCTTAAATTTAATATAGCAGATAAGATATGGAGACAATCAAAATGTAAAGCAGAATGAAGGGCTTCAAACCTGTTCATTCTGATTTGATCCTCTGCTGAGAATTTGCATTTCCACCCCAAATACACTGAATCAGAATCTATGTTTTAACAAAATCCCCAAATGAATCTTATAGATCCTCAGGTAATTTGTAATTTGTTTCGAAGCCCTGCATTCTTCACGAGAGAGTCATTTCAAAGGTCCAACAACCTTATAAGGAACTCTGGTAGTGTAGTGGTTAAGGCATTTGGCTGCTAAATAAAAAGATTGGTGTTTCAGACCCACTAGCTGCTCCATGGAAGAAAGATAAGGCAGTCTGCTTCCATAAAGATTTACAGCCTTGGAAACCCAGTTGGGGTTGCTATGAGTAGGAATCAACTTGATGGGAGAGAGAGAGTGAGATCAACCTTATATCAACAGAAACCATCAAATTTCGGAACCTGCAAAGATGAGCACCAGGCACAAGGCCTGCTTGGACACCATGGAAGTGCAGGCACCAGGATCGGCTCAGCTGGAAACAGGAGTCCACTCTTTAACTATCTCCTCTGCAACACATTTCCATCCAATAGCAAATTTTAGTAGTTTGGGGAAGTAACATTCGGGGAGCCAATAAACATAAAAACAAGAAAGTATCTTCTAAGACAAATGCATATTTTTACAACAGTGCACACAAGAAGATATAACAAGTAGCAGGGCAGGCCATCTAAAATATTTGCCAAGAGAAGACAGCACAACTTGAAACCACAATTAGGCAAAACCGCATTTTCCTAACCATCATCAAATATTAATAAACTAGTTTCAGGGGGTTTGGGGTATGTTTATTTTTGTCTGAACATATGAGATCATATATAACAACTTTATAGTTTAAATAGTCATTTCACAAACTTCTGTGACTATGAAACACTTATAAAATTGCAATATACTAGATTAGGAATTTATGAATAAATGAATTACTGGGTTAAAGCAGATAGCAAAAATTGGTCTAATCCAAACTGATATTTTAAAGTAAAGAGTATAGCACTATGGTAGAAAAGCTCTAATTTAGGAAAATGTAATCATTCATATAGGTACATTTAACATGTATCTATCAGTACTAATTTTCTAGTCTTTGAACACGGAGCACTCTGATCAGTGGATGAATATAACGTCTAATATGAAGCAGGGAACTAGTTTTTCTTCTGGCTCTGATATATTCTGGTATTATTACCAAAAGCCTCCTCCAAAGACCTGGTCCTCTTTCTCCTCCCCTCACCTTTTGCTCCCAGCCATTCTTCTGCAGTGTTAAGCCATTCTACCTCAGTGTTATGAATCCTCAAGCTAATCTTTAAATTTTAAGCAATAGTTTCATTATTTGGGCTTTGGTTATAGCCCTTGTTCATAGTTACATTTTCATTAAAGAGCAAAGGTTACCAAAGTTCAACATGTGTTTGGCATTACTTTAAAAGATCTTGTTCTCTAATATTCACCTAATGCCATCAAGGTAACTCAGACTCATAGTGAGTCTTTAGGACAGGGCAGAACTGCCCTATAGGTTTTCCAAGGCCATAAATGTTTACAGAAGCAAATTGCCTCATCTCTTTCTCCCACAAAGCAGCTAATGGCTTTGAACCACCAACCTTTTGGTTAGCAGCCCAGTGCTTTAACCACTATGCCACCAGAGCTCCTTGCTTTCGATAAGTTACACGGAATATATATGGACTACAAACCTGTAAGCCAGCAGCCAAAAACATACATTGCATGGATTTACTTGTTTCTTGCAATAGAAACCTTCACTACATTACAATGGATATATTTCTTCCAATAGGAATATTCCCTTCTAATTTTGTTGGACCAGCTTAAAATAGGAGAATTTGTCACACCATCACCAACAGCACTCTTCAGCTATGACCTGGGTACTGGGCTCATGCAAGATGGGGTCTCCATCTTCAAAGGACACACACATGCACACACAAATTCACTGCCATTGGGTCAATTCCGACTCATAGTGACCCCCATTGGATTTCTTCACGGAATTAGATTGCCCCATTTTCCTTCTGTGGATAGGCTGGTGGGTTTGAACCACTGACCTTCTGCTTAGCAGTCAAATGCTTTACCCACTGTGCCACCAGAGCTCAGAGACAGCATCAAAATGCCTTCATCCTATAAAGAACTTTTAAAAAATCCTGGAGTAGAGCAGGGAGGAACAGTTTAACTTAAAGAAGGAGCTCTGGTGGCATAGTGCCTAAGGTATTTGACTGCTAACCAGAAGGCTGGTGGTTGAAACCCACCACCCACTTCTTGGAAGGAAGATTGGGCAATCTACTTCCATAGTGATACTGTCTCAGAAACAAGGGGTCGCTGTGAGTCAGATCTGACTGGAGAGCAGTGAGCTTGGTTTTCTTTTTTGAGTTTTAAGAACATTTAAAAGAAGGAAGATCTGATACCCACGTCTAATAGGAAGCAGCAAACCACTTTATTCTAATTCTAGCATAGTCTTTTCCTTTAACCTGAGGCAAATCACAGAATCTCTTAAAATACCTCTCTCTGCTCTCTCGCTCTCTCTCTCTAATTCTGCTCTCCTTAATCTCTCCCATCTTTCTCCTTTTTCTCACCTCTTCTCTCCTCTCCTCTCCTCTCTCTGTCTCTCTCTGTTTCTCTCTCTGTTTTTAATAATACTTAGCTACCTCAAAGTGTTGCTAGGAGGATTCATAAGTGCTTTGAAGATGAAAAGCAATATATAAATGCTTAAGTATTACTATAAAAGTTCAAGTAAATGAGCTCATACCATGTGATTTAAATGGAATGCATGTGAATACACAATCCACAGATAGCCAAACAACTAAAGGAGCTTCAGCTAAGACTCAGCTTGCATGAGACTAAGCTTTTAATATCATAGAATATTTCAGAGCTAAAAAGCTCTCAGGGATCATTTGGTGCAAGTCCTTCATTTTACAGACTGAGAAAAAGAGGGTTTCTAGTGACCAGTTCAAGAGCACACAGACGGTTAGGGACAAATATGAGACAAGAAACCAAGTCTCCTTAGTGCCTGCTAGTGCTTCTTATACCACTCCATGCTCCCCTTTAACAACAAGGAGTCAAATATATAAGTCAAGATAATATGCTCAGTTGAAATATTGGTATTTCGTGCCACACATCTGAATAATGGGAAATATGCTGATTTAAGAATGAATTCCTTTATTCTTTCAGCCCTACTGTAAGCATATCTTGACTCTCATTTGCATATGCGAGGCTATTTTTCCATTAGAGAGTAGCTGCAAGCATCTATAATCCAGGGCTTCAAATTGGTTCAAAACAGTTCAGTCATGGTTGACAAAGCGAAACTGGGACAGATCAGAATCTGCAAAATGTGGGAACCTGGAGCAATAACTGAGATTGAAAAAGTTTTGGGTCAAAGCCCTGGAATGGAAGCCTCAGAAGAATCATAGTGATCCCTTTCAGGAACCTGATGCAGGAGATTGGATTACTGCCAGGACTTTGGAGAGAAGGATATATTCAAGGTGACACAGTTGGCCACCATCTTTTTTTTTTTTTTTTTTTTCTTTTTTTTTTTATTAGGATTTGGGTGAAGATTTACAGAGTAAATTCACTTTTCATACAGCAGTTCACATATACTTTGTCTCATGTCATTGACCAAAATTTACAATGCAGCAGCTCCCCTCCCACTTCCTCCCCATAGTTACCTCCTCCCAGTGTCCATCCCTTCATACTCTTCGAGAGGCCCATTTTCTGCCAACCCTGTATATGATCTTGGATACACTCTCCATTTAGACATACATAATTGTTTAGCTTGTTCACCCATCTATCCGTCCCTATACCCATATTTGCTTTCATTAACAACTCAGTATTGTATTTACAAAGGGGTTCATATTTGTTGTTTGTACTGCCCATGTAACTCTCTCTGTCTTTCTCATCCTCAATGCTGCCATATTGGTCACTCACATTTGGTACATTGCCCTTCTCTTCACCCAAATCAATATTTATCTCTATCTATCTAACAGCATTCCCTCCCCTTCCCTCCCACCCCTGGTAACCAACAAAGAAAATGTCCTCCAATATATAAACATTTCCTTAACTTTTACAATAACGGACTAATACAATATTTGTCCTTTTGTGACTGACTTATTTCGCTCAGCATAATGTCCTCCAAGTTCATCCACGTTATGCGGTGTTCTGCAGATTCTACATTATTCTTTAGCGTTGCATAGTATTCCATTGTGTGAATGTACCAAAGTTTGGTTATCCATTCCTCAGTTGTTGGACATCTAGGTTGTTTCCAAGTTTTGGCTATTGTAAATAGTGCTGCGATGAACATCGGCGTGCATATATCTGTTCTTGTTATGGCTCTCACTTCTTTAGGGTATATACCTAGTAATGGGATGGCTGGGTCAAATGGTATTTGTATCTCCAACTTTTGAAGGAATCGCCATACTGCTTTCCACAATGGTTGTACCATTTTACAGTCCCACCAGCAGTGTATGAGAGTCCCAATCTCTCCACAACCTCGCCAGCATTTGTTATTTTCTGTCTTGTTGAACTTTGATACTAGTGCTGGAGCAAGATGGTATCTCATTGTTGTTTTGATTTGCATCTCTCTAATAGCTAATGATCGTGAGCATTTCTTCATATGTTTGTTTGGCCACCATCTTTGAGCAGGGCACCGCTGTTTCTGATTCTGCCAGGGAAGAGATTTGGTTGCTATGCAACGCACACACTGCCCTTGCTTTCTAAGAGGGAGATTAAATTTCTAGCAGGGAATCAACCCATAATTCTCCCCATTCTGGTTATTGTTCCAGGCACCTGCATTTTACAAATCTGGTCCATCCTGGTTTGGCTTCATCAGCCATGACTGAACTAGGAAGAACCAGTTCAAAGCTCTGCTATACTCACATTCTATTGATCCTCAAAAACTATGTTAGGGCTGTTTTCAAAATACTCTAAATGTGGGCGAAAGAGGAAATGAAAGAACAGTTTCAGCTAATTCCAACCACAACATCTGAAGACTGAGTAAATGACGTTGATACCAAGCCCTAAACCGACACTATTCTTTAACTGAGATGCTCCATGCTACTTAGGGATTGTATATTTTAAAAAGAGACATGTCAAAGTATTTATCAGTGGAGTAATAATACCCAGCACCATTTGGAATGTCACATTACCAGAGAGCTCTGTCCCTAGGATTCTGATAAGGAGCTCATGTTCTTACCGGCCCAGCATAACTATTCTGATTTGATGGGGCTTCCTTGAGTTTTCTTCAAGGAAATCAGTGGTTCACAAACTTTAGTGGACATCAGAATCACTTGGAGGAGCTTGTTACAACATCGATATCTGGCTCCATTCCCAGAATTTCTGCTTCAGTAGGTCTGGTGGAGGGTAAGTATTTTCATTTCTAACAAGTTGCCAAATTATGCTGATATGTTTTGGGATCACACATTGAGAACTACTGGCCTAAAGAAAAAACACACAAATCGGAGTTTGGCTCTGGTCTGACTAGTCACTTGGGTTGAGACCTTCTCAGAGTGAAAAGAGGATTTGGCAATTAATTAGGTTAAATTAATCCCTGAAGCTTGGAGTTTACAAATTAGCAGGTCCAAATTGGGCCCACAAGTGTTTTGTTTGGTCTACATATTATTTTTTAAATTCAGTGTGTTGCCAACACTTAAAATTCTTGACATTGTCTATAAAAATCCAAGTTATGGTTTCTCTCAAAAAATCAGCTACCTAAAAACTGGACTATGGACCCTCCCTCCCCTTAAACAAGGCTTATGTCAGGGGACCCCAGTCTCCCCCTTGCTTGCTTCTTTTGCTTGGACTGTCTCCTGCTTTTGACATTGTGCTGCAATCAGTCTAAAATTTCAAGCCTTCAAATAAATAATTTTTTCAGTTTAGTTATCTACTATACACAGTTTTATTAAATAAACCAGGCCTGTCATCACTCACTCTATTTTACTGTGTTCAGTTTGGAAGCAGCTATGTACATAAGGAAGAGCAGAACAGAATTTGACATCATTGGCTGGTATCCCTTGGGTTAGCTAGGCAATTTTCCATTTTTACTTCATTTTAGAACATCTACATGTTATCTTTCTTAAGCTTCAAAGCAGATCAAAACTTAGGAAAAGCTCAGTACACTATGATTTTCTTTCTAGAAATGATTCTAATGTATATTTCAGTTAAACATGAAATATATTTAATCTTTATTCATCTTACTTTTTCTTAAGGTAAATATTCTACATGTGTGTTATATAATTTTATTTCACTATTCAATCATTAAGGAGTTCTGGTGCCACAGTGGTTAAAGCATTAGGCTACTCTCCAAAAGATGAGTGATTCAAATCCACCAGCCGCTCCATGGGAGAAAGACGAGGCAGACTGCTTCTGTCAAGATTGCAGCCTTGGAAACTCTATGGGCAGTTCTACTCTGTCCTACAGGGTCAATATGAGTGGGAATCAACATGATAGCAAAAGGTTTTCGTTTATTCAACCATTACTTGTCATTCAAATTTCCTTACCTTTTTTATTTTAAAATTTTAAAATATATACTTTTAGAGACTTGTTCAAGTTATTTTGGGGATGAAACAATAATATTAAAGTAAGTATTCACATTTATACTTCACAGATTTATGATATGATGACTTATTTTGGGAGGTGTCCAAGTTCTTCCTTGGTTTTCTGTGGTCCCAGGACAAGAAGTACCAGCATCACCTGGGAACTTGATAGACATGCAAATTACTGGGTCCTATACTTGATCCACTAAATCAGAAATTCTGGGAATGGAGCCCAACTATCTGTGTTTTGGACTCCCTCTGTGGCACAGACAATTAAGCTATTGGCTTAAGCTAATCAAAAGGTTGATGGGTCTATTCCACCCAGAGATGCCTTGGAAGAGAGCCCTTATGATCTACTTCCAAAAAGTCAGCCATTGAAAACCCTGCTGAGCACAGTTCTCCTCTGATACACATGAGGTAACCATGAGCAGGAAACAACTTGATGGCAACTGGCTTATTCTGTTTTCTCATACTCTTTGTAATTTTGATGCATGAGAACCACTGTTTTAAGCCATCAGACAGGTGTGGTAAATTCTTGTACCTGTTCAAATAGCTAGCAAAGTGTAAAGTCAAAGGACTTAGTGAAAGCGATTCATGAATAATTTTAAATCCTTTTTTCTCTGCATTGTTCTCTCTTCAGTGCTCGTAAGAACATTCAGAATTTTCATTTTCATCTCTTTTTCATATATAAATTTTTATTGTGATTTGGGTGCAAGTTTACAGAGCAAATTGGTTTTCCATTCAACAATCCATACACATTTTGTTTCATGACATGGATAGCAAGCCCCACAATGTAACAGCTGTCTTCCCACTCCTTCCCTGAGTTTACTACTTCCATTTGTCCTTCTTCCTATCCTTTCATGCCTTCTAAGCTTTATCCCTGGAAAGATGTTACCCTTTTTATCTCACGGTTGATTGCTCTAAGGAGTGCTATGTTATTTTTCACCCCACAGGCCTTTCTATTGTTTTGCCACTAGGGTGAGTTGAGCCACTAAGGTGAGTTCAGTTCTAGGCTTGAAGGATGTCTAAGGGTCATACTCTCAGACGTTCCACCAGGCTCTATCAGACCAGTAACCCTGGTCTCAGAATAGAAAGATTTTGAGTTTTGTTCCACAATTTTCTCCCACTCCCTCCAGGACATTTTCTTTTGTTCACTTTCAGAGCAGTCAGCAGTGATAGCTGGGCATCACCTAGTTCTTCTGGTCTTATTGTGGAAGCTGGAATTTGCGTAATCTCTTAATCCTTTGGACTATTTTTTTTTTTTCCTTTCGTCTTTGATTCTCTTCACTCTTCTTTGCTCCAGATGAAGAAAAACTAATATTTGTACTTTAGATGGCTGCTTGCAAGATTTTAAGACCCTAGCCACTATTATCAAAGTAGGATATAGAACATTGCCTTAGTGGACTGTTATGCTAATTGTACTTGGTGTTCCCCAAGACTATGGTCCTGAACCCTCAGGTATTTTCATCTTTCTAAAAAACTTTTGTGTTTTAGAATTTACTGTTATAATTAGCTTTGAGAACTGAAAGATGTCTTCTTTATATTTAGACTGATATGAGAGGTCATGGTGCTAGTGAAAAAAAGCAGCAAAGATAAGCCTACACTGCTTTTCACCTCGGGAGCCCTGATAGCATAGTGCCTAAGCACTTGACTGCTAACCAGAAGGCTGGCGGTTCAAACCCACCAGCCACTCCTCGGAAGGAAGATGGGGCAATCTACTTCCGTAGTGATACTGCCTTGGAAACCCAAGGAGGGGTCGCTATGAGTTGGGCCCAACTTGACAGCACATAACAACAACAACAGCTTTTTACCTCATCTCTTTTCAATATTCTTTTCTTTTCAATTTTTATTGTGATTTGGGTGAAAATTCACAGAGCAAATTCATTTTCCATACGGCAATTCATAAACATTTTGTTTCATGACATTGACTAAAATTCCGCACAATGTAACAGCTCTCTTCCCAGTTCCTCCCTGTAGTTCTCTCTTCCTTGTGTCCTTCTTTCTTATGCATTCCTGCCCCTGAGCTACTTCCCTGTGCAAATACTGCCCTTCTGTTCTCCCATGGTTGATCATTCTAAGGAGTGTATCTATCTCATGTAAATGTTCACCCTATATGCCTGTTTATTATTTGGCAGGAAGCCACAGAAGTGAGCTCAATTCCAGACCTGAAGGGTAGCTAGGGGCCATAGTCTCAGGGATCTCACCAAGCTCTAATAGACCAGTAAACCTGGTCATTTTTTATGAATTTCAGTTTTGTTCCACATCATTCTCCCACTCTGTCCAGAATCTTCTTTTCAATATTCTTAAAAGTCAAATGTCTGGGGACCATTCAGGCAACTGAGTTGAAGCATTCTCTAGCTTTCTAATATCTCTCACCATCAGCATGATAGGACTGGGCAGTGTCTTGTTCTATTGTACATAGGGTCCCAATGAGTTGGAGTTGACTTGACATCACCTGACAACAACAACAAACCAGCACGATCATCCACTGATTCTCAAAGATGACTGTTTTCAAATCACTAGGGGGCTTTTAGAAAACAGACTTGCCTGTGTCCCATCCCCAGAAATCCTGACTCTGTTGTCCTGAAATGGGGTCAGGAAGGTCCACTAATATGTTTTCTTAAAAGCTCCCCAAGTGATGCTCGTGTGTAGTTGACACTGAGAACACCTGCTTGCATCATTCCGCAGCACTGGCTATTGTTGTTGCTAGGTGCCATTGAGTCATCTCCGACTCATAGCCACACTATATGTACAGCAGAACCAAACACTGTCCAGTCCTGTGCCAGCCTCATGATCCTTGCTATTCCTGAGTCCATCATTGCAGCCACTGTCAATCAATCTTATTGAGGGTCTTCCCCTTTTTCATTGACCATCCACTTTACTAAGCATGACATCCTTCTCCAGGGAATAGTCCCTTCTGAAAACACGACCAAAGTAGGTGAGAAAAGTCTGGCCATTCTTGTTTCCAAGGAGCATCCTGGCTGCACTTCTTCCAGGACAGATTTGTTAGTTCTTTTAGCACTTTGTGGTACTTTAAGTATTCTTTGCCAACACCACAACTCAAAAGCATTAATTCTTCTTTGGTCTTCCTAATTCATTGTCCAGCTCTCACATGCACATGAGGTGATTGAAAATACCATGTCTTGGGTTAGGTGCACCTTAGTCTTCCAGGAGACATCTTTGCTCTTCAGCACTTTAAAGATGTCTTTTGCAGTAGATTTGCCCAATGCGATACTTCATCTGACGTCCTGATTGTTGCTTCCATTGGTGTTGATTGTAGAACCAAGTAATATGAAGTCTTTGACAACTTCAGTCCTTTCTCCATTTATCATGATGCTGCTTATTGGTCCAATTGTAAGGAGGTTTGTTTTCTTTATATTAAGGTGTAATCCATACTGTATACTGTAGTCTTCAATCTTCATCAGTAAGTGCTTCAAGTCATTCTAACTTTCAGCAAGCAAAGTTGTGTCATCTACATATTCCAGGTTGTTAGCAAAGTTGGGTCATCTGCATATCCCATGTTGTTAATGAGCCTTTCGCCAATCCTGATGCCACATTCTTCTTTATATAGCCCAAATTCTCAGATTATTTGTTCTGCATACAGACTGAATAAATATGGAGAAAGGACACAACCCCGACACACTCCCTTTCTGATTTTAAACCATACAATATCCCCTTATTTTGTTCAAAGGACAGCCTCCTGGTCTATGTACAGGTTCCTCATGTTGTTGTTGTTGTTGTTATGTGCTGTCGAGACAGACCCGACTCATAGCAACCCCTCTTTGGGTTTCCAAGGCAGTATCACTACGGAAGTAGATTGCCCAACCTTCTTTCCGAGGAGTGGCTGGTGGGTTTGAAACACCAGCCTTCTGGTTAGCACTCAAGTGCCTTAGGCACTACACTGTCAGAGCTCCTCAGGTTCCTCATAAGTACAATTAAGTGTTCTGAAATTCCCATTCTTCTCAATGTTATCCATAATTTGTTATGATCCACACAATCAAATGCTTTTGTGTAGTCGATGAAACACAAGTAAACATCTTCCTGGTTTTCTTTGCTTTCAGCCAAAATCCATCTCATATCAACAATAATATCTCTCTTTCCATGTCCTCTTCTGAATCCAGCTTGCATTTCTAAAAGTTCTCTGTCAATATACTGCTGCAACAGTTTTTAAATTATCTTCAGTAAGATTTTACTTGTGTGTGATAGTAATGATATTGTTCAACAATTTCCACATTCTGTGGGATCACCTTTCTTTGGAATGGGTACAAATATTGATCTCATCCAATCAGTTGGCCAGACAGCTGTCATCCAAATCTCTTGGCATAGCTGAGTGAGTGCCTCCAGTGGGGCATCCATTTGTTAAAATATCTCAATGGATATTCTGTCAATTCCTGGAGCCTTGTTTTTTGCCAGTTCCTTCAGTGCAGCTTCAACTTCTTCCTTCAGTACCATTGGTTCTTGGTCATACGTTACCTCCTGAAATGGATGAACATTGACCAGTTCCTTTTGGTACAGTGACTCTGTGTATTCCTTCCATCTTCTTTTGATGTTTCCTGCATCATTCAGTATATTGCCCACAGAATCTTTTAATATTGCAACTTGAGGCTTAAATTTTTCTTCAGTTCTTTCAGCTTGAGAAATGCCAAGCATGTTCTTCCCTTTTGGTTTTCTAACTCCAGATCTTTGCCATTTCATTACTGAGTCATAACAGTGACTCAAAAACCAAACTTTAGATCCCAGCCCTTCTTTCCATATGGAACTTGAAGCTACCTCTCCTCCCATGAGTTAAGTATAAACCAAACCAAACCAAACTCATTGCCCATAGCACAAATTCTGAGTCATAGTGAACCTAGAGGACAGAAGAGAACTGCTCAAAAGGTTTCCAAAGGCTATAATCTTTGCAGAAGTGCACTGCTACATCATTCTTCTTTGGAGTGGCTGGTGGGTTTGAACCACTGAGCTTTCAGTTATCAACCTTGTGGTAGTTATGTTTGTGTGTCAATTTGGCTGGGCCTGGTTGAGTGGCTGGGCAGCTGGTGGTAGTTATTCCCCATGATGAGACTGGAAATCAGCTCCATGGGGGATCTACCACAAGCAGCTGAGTACCTGCCATTGGGATGTGGTCTGCATCCTGTATATAAGGAGAAGCTTTGAGAATGGTCTCTAGCTTATGGCACCTTGAACCCTGCATGTAGCCATGTCATTGTTCAACAGCCTGCCATGCTCTGCCAACCTTGGAACTTACAATGGACTTGAATTAATGGCCTGCTGTGTGATTTGGTCATATCGGGACAGTGCCTTTTTACTTGTCAACTTTGGGCTTGGCAGCCTCAGCAACCAGCAGCTGTCTGAGTGAAGAAAAACCTCTAGCTTCTGTGGGCCAGGAGTTGGAGGCAGAGCTGAAGCCCAAGGCTGAGGAGCTTTCAACCAGCCCCCAGAGCCTGGCACTTTGAACTTGGACTTAAAGCCTCCAGACTGTAAGAGAATAAACTCCTGTTTGTTAAGGCCATCCCATTTGTGGTATATTCTTGTCAGAGCAGCACTAGGTAGCCAGAACAAACCAGCACTTAACAATTGTGCCACCAGGACACCTTGAGCTAAGTCTAGTTACTAGAAAATGTTAAGGAATTATAGTGTGAAATGACCTAAATACAAAGTCACTATATTCATACTGACTAAAGATAAGAATACCAAAAACCAAAATCACTGCCATGGAGTCAGATCCGACTCATAGCAACCCCTCCTTGAGTTTCCGAGGCAGTATCACTACAGAAATAGATTGCCCAACCTTCCTTCCAAGGCTGGTAAAACCCAGCAGCCTTCTGGTTAGCAGTCAAATGCTTTAGGTACAATGCCACCAGAGATCCCAAGATGAGAACATATAGAGATAATTCAGGCTCAAATATTTTTGCTAAATAATTAAAAACAAACCACTTTCTTTGACTTGAAATATTAAATTATTAGCTTAACTCTCCACCTTGCTGTAGGGTGTAGACAGAGTCTACAGCAAAAATAGTTTTACTTTTTAATTTGGCTGACCAAAGGAGAGACAAGGGAAGGGCAATTTGCAGTCAATTCTTGATTTAATTTTGTGGGTGCCACAAACAAAAATCCAAATGCCTTCAGTCTTTTGCTGAATTGTTAAGTTCTGAAGACATTAGATTTGGACGAGAATTGAGAAAGAAAATGTTATCCCCTGCAACACTCCTAATTTTTTTTTTTTTTTTTTTTTTGCAGCTCCTGGTATTTTTGTGACAATGGTCTCTTCCCACCGTTTCCTCATGGCAAGCTAAAGGATCTTTGGTTTTTGACCTTTTGATATGAAAACATGCATCTGAGCCATGCTTTTTTCTTTGATTTAGGGAAGTGGCAAGAATGTGTGGAACAACCATGAAGTTCACATTTCCTCTTATAAACAAAAGAAAAGGGCAACTCACCAGAGTTTCTCACTGACTTCAGGGACCTTTTTTTTTAGAGAGAAAGAGAGAGAATGAAGAAAGAAAAGAGAAAATTCAGAAAATATTTAATTTTATGAGTTTCACCAAGATATTGACATTAGATGGAGGGCCAAATATTTATTTTCAAAGTTGCAACAAAATTGGAAATACACTGTGTATAACAGTGTGAAGATCTGAAATAAAATCCTAATTATATCCACAAACTAATTGTGTGACTTAGGGAAGTTACCTTAACTACCCTAACCCTTAGTTTTATTTTCTGTAAAATGATCTCACAGAATTCTATGTCAATTGAATTATGTAGTGAAACTTGTGAGAGCCAGAATTCTACCTTGTTTTTCCAGATTTCACTAGATTTCTGCCTTCAACAGGGTGCAGTCTTATCACTTTTCCATCACTTGCTTAAGTAGAAAATATTAGAATTTTCCTTCTCTGACAGGTTTTTGCCTTACACAGATTCTGACTTTTGCAGATTTTAATGTATATGTAATGATTTTGCACCATGCCAGGGAGCAAGCACCCAATCAATAGATAGCAACTTATTAATACCCTAGTCAGATTATCTGAAGTCTAGCTTAGGCCACATTTTCAAACTCTTCTCTGCCCACACCAGCTGGAAGTATAAAACAATTACGAAACAGTTCCTTGAGAGAGTTCAACCATGTTGTTGTTATGTGCTGTTGAGCTGGTTCCAACTCACAGCTACCCTGTGTACAACAGAACAAAACATGGCCCGGTCTTGCGCCAACATCACAATCTTTGCTATGCTTGAGCCCCTTGTCACAGCCACAGTGTTACTCCATCTTGTTGAGTGTCTTCCCTTTCTTTTTTCTTTTTCTTTTTTTTTTTTTTTTGATGACTCTCTACTTTACCAAGCCTCATATCCTTCTCCAAAAGGCCTGGTCCATTTTGACAACATGACCAAAATATGAGAGATGAAGTCTGGCCATTCTTGTTTGTAAGGAGCATTCTGGCTTTATGTCCTCCAAAACGTTCTTGTTCATTCTTCTAGCAGTCCGTAACACATTCAATACTCTTTGCTAACACCCTAATTCAAATGCATCAATTATTCTGTGGTTTTCCTTATTCATTGGCCAGCTCTCAATTGCATTTGAAGTTACAGAAAAGACAATGGCTTGATCAGGTGCACCTTAGTCTTCAAACTGACATTTTTGCTCTTTAACAATTTAAAGACATCCATTGCAGCAGATTTGCCCAGTGCAATAAAAAAAAAAAAAAAAATCATTTAATTTTGTGACTGATGTTTCCATGGGCGTTGACTGTGGACTCTCGGAAAATGAAATCCCTGATAACTTCCATCTTTTCTCCATTTATCATGAAGTTGTTTATTGGTCCAGTTGTGAGGAATTTTGTTTTCTTTATACTAAGGTGTCATCCATATTGGATGCTGTAGTCTGATCTTCATTTCTAAGTGCTTGAAGTCCTCTTCACTTTCAGCAAGCAAGGTTGTGTCATCTTCATATTATAGGTTATTAATGAGTCTTTTTCCAATCCTGATGCCACGTTCTTCTTCATATTGTCCAGCTTCTTGGGTTATTTGCTCAGCTTATAGATTGAATAAGTCTGGTGAAAGGATACAACCCTGAGACACATATTTTCCGATTTCAAACAACTGCCTCTTGGTCTATGAACAAGTTCCACATGAGCACAATGTAGTGTTTGGGAATTCTCTTTCTTCTCAATGTTGTCCACAATTTGTTATGATCCCCACCATCGAATGCCCTTGTATAGTCATTTAAACACAGGTAAACATGTTTCTAGTATTCTTTGCTTTCAGCCAAAATCTATCTGACATCAGCAACGATGTTCCTCATTCCATGCCCACTTCTGAATCTGGCTTGAATTCCTGGAAATTCTGTCAATATACTGCTGCAACAATGAATAAGGAAAACTGAAGAAAAGTCAATGCTTTTCAGTTGTGGTGTTGGAGAAGAATGCTGAAAGTACCATGGACTGCTAAAAGAACTAACAGATCTGTCCTGGAGAAAGTGCAGCTGAGACGCTCCTTTGAAGTGAGAATGGCCAGACTTCGTCTCACCTACTTTGGTCATGTTGTACGAAGGGACCATTCCCTGGAGAAGGATATCGTTCTTGGTAAAGTGGAGGGTCAATGAAAGAGGGGAAGGCCCTCAACAAGATGGATTGACACAGTGGCTTCACCAATGGGCTCAGGTATAGCAGGGATCATGGAGCTGGCACAGGACCAGGCATTGTTTCATTCCACTGTACATAGCATCACTATGAGTTGAAGGTGATTCAATGGCACCAAACAATAACACACTGCTGCAACTGACTTTGAATTATTTTCAGCAAAATTTTACTTGCATGTGATATTGATGACATTGTTCAATAATTTCCACATTCTGCTGGATCATCTTACTTTGGAATGGGCATAAATATGAATCTTCTTCAGTCAGCTGGACAGGTAACTCTCTTCCAAATATCTTGGCATAAGCAAGTGAGCACTTCCATGCTGCATCCATTTGTTGAAACATCTCAACGGGTGTTCCGTCAATTCCTGCAGCCTTGTTTTTGCCAATTCTTTCAGGGTAGCTTGGACTTCCTCTTTCAATGCCATTGGTCATATGCTACCTCCTGAAATGGTTGAACACAGACCAATTGCTTTTGGCACAGTGATTCTGTCTATTCCCTCCATCTTCTTTGGATGCTTCATGCATTGGTCAATATTTTGCCCATAGAATCCTTCAATATTGCAACATGAAGCTTGAATTTTTTTCTTCATTTCTTTCTGCTTAAGAATTGTCAATCATATTCTTCCCCTTTTCAACCATAGAGATAGTTATAAGAAAAAAAGCACAGGACTAACAGGCTCAAAAACTCTCAAAAAAAAAAAAAAAAAAAAAGAACTTATTGCTGTCGAGTTGATTCCAACTATAACAACCCCTCCTTCGGTTTGCAAGGCAATATCTCTATGGAAGAGAATGCCCAGTCTTCCTTCTGAGGAGTGGCTGGTGGGTTTGAACCTCCAACCTTCTGGTTAGCAGTCAAATGCCTTAGGCACTATGCCATTAGAGCTCCTTCAAAGACTCTAGGTGTGGTGGTTATGTTTGTGTGTCAAATTGGCTAGGCCTGGTTGAGTGGCTGGACAGAGGGTGGTAGTTATTCCCCATAATGAGACTGTCAGTCAACTCCATGGTGGGATCTACCACAAGCAGCTGAGTAGCTGGTATATAGTCTGCTTCCTGTATCTAAGAAGCAGCTTTTGGAATGGTCTCCAGCTTATGGCACACTTGGACCCTGCATGTAGCCATGTCGTTGTTCAGCAGCCTGCCATGCTCTGCGGACCTTGGGACTTACAATGGACTTAAATTAATGGCCTGCCGTGTGGTTAGGTAACATCAGGACCATGTCATTTTACTTGTCAACCTTGGGCTTGTCAGCCTCAGCAACCAGTAGCTGTCTGAGTGAAGAAATCCTTCTAGCTCCAGTGGGCCGGGATCTGGAGGCAGAGCTGAAGCCCAAGGCTGAGGGGCTTTCACCCAGCCCCTAGAGCCTGGCACTTTGCACTTGGACTTAAAGCCTCCAAACTGTAAAAGAATAAACTCCTGTTGGTTAAGGACATCCCATTTGCGGTATATTCCTGTCAAAGTGGCACTAGGTAACCAAAACACTAGGATACATAAGAAATGGATAACATTTTTCATAGTTCAACATTTACTTTGGAGAAATAATCCATAAATATGAACACAATCAATCCAAGTGGAGCAGAAAGGACTGAATATATGTCATCTTTTTTATTCTACTCCATTGAGTGTTCGAGTAATGAGACTTGACCAAAACACTGGCATCCATATGCTTCAGCAGATAGTAGAAGACCAGCACGTATTTGACTGTGACGCTAAAGCTGCTCAGAGCACTGTCTATCTCTAAAAGAAGTCAATACCACTAACCATGCTAGGTTATTGGTTCAGAGTCTCTCTGTAGCCACCGGGGCGAACAGCAACCCAACTTCCTGCCACCCTCTACATTCTTCCCCCAATGTTACATTCCAAGTTGGCCTTGACTCTCCCTCTCCAGGGCCTCCTGTAGGCTCACAGCATGAAGAACTATATGACTGTAAGAAGATACTCTAAGAAGACTGAGGATGGGAACTATTTTAACTCACAAACAAATCTGAAAGGGTGATGTAGCTCCACACTCTAAGATGAAAGAGATTTAGGCTTGTGAATCACTGAAAATAGCAGGAAATCAGACAAGGAGGGCCTTGTCCCAGAGTAAGAGCCTCACTCAGAGATTAAAATAGATCTGACCTTTGTCTATGGGATTGTGTCGTCTCAGTCATATTTAGGACTTCTGAAAACCTCCATCTGCATGTTGCGAAACCGCATCTCTAGGTCAAGGGGTGGTCTCTGCCTGAACACAGAGGAGCCACTTACTGAGGGAGACATTTAACTGGGGCTTGTTTTCTAAGCCAAGAAAATGGAGCTTGTGGAAATTATAGTTTTCTTTTTTTCTTGCTCAAATGAAATTAGAAACAATGAAATATAAAGCCTAGAAAGTTGAGCCTCTCCAACTAATTCTGACACTATTTATCCATCACCTCTGTATTAAGATCTGAAATAAAAATCTCCTTGTGTGACTTCTCTATTTAGAAAGCTCAAGGGATGAGCTATTTGCTACTTTTTTTTTTTTTTTTTGAGAATGTGGGGTACAGATTTTCTGCCCAGTAGCAGCAGAAGAGAATGCAAGCTATTTATAGTCAGAGGCCCCAGGACCAGGAATCTAGAAGCCAGTTTTCTACTTCCAGTCCTACCAATGAGTCACTCTGCCTCACATGCAAATTATTTTTCTGTGCCTCAGTTTCACCTGCTATTAACTAGGGAAAATAATACCCATTTCTCCCTACTCTTTCAGTATGCCACGAAAAGAAATCATTGCATATGTGAGCCCTGGGTAGGAAAGGCTGACATCAAAGTATTATTATTGTTATTTCTTATTGCCAAATAGTCTCCATGGTAATCACAGCTTTCTTTTACTAATAACCTATGCTACCTCTAGCCTGGTAACCTAAATTTCAATAGGTGGATATTGCATCATATCATCTGATGACCTCTGTTCTTTAAAACTGCCTTTAATTCACATAACATCTAATTTTTTCAGAGTCACTTACTTCATTTTGTCGAAACTCATTTTGCACATGAGTAACATGACTAAGGCACTGAAGACTAAAGTAAACATTGCAATCACTAAATAATGGTGAGGTTGGGATGTTAACCCTTGATCTTAGAGTACATCATCCAATTTGATAATGGTGGCCATTTCATGACCTGGTTTATTCTTCATTGCCTCTTCATGACCTGGAAAGAATAAGGTGACATCTCTCAACTGCATGTTCTATTTGAATCATCCCCAACACCAAACACTATTCCAAGACTTACCTACAAAGATTAAGTAGGCCATATGCAACAAACTGTGAACCCAAACCAAATCTGTTGCTATCAAGTTGATTCTGACTCATAGTGACCCCATATGTATCAGTATAGAACTGCCCCATAGTCTTTCCAAGGCTGTAAATCTTTACAGAAGCAGACTGCTACATCATTCCCTCATGGAGTGGCTGGTGGGTTTGAACTGGCAACCTTTCTTTTAGTAGCTGAAAGTTTAACCACTGCATCACCAGGGCTTTTCCCCTAAAATAGTTCTCTGTTATTTTATATTAATAGTGACATGCAACAAACTTGATTTTTTTTTAATTAGTCAGTGGGAAATAGAAGAACTAAGATTCAAGTAGATTATAGGGCATGCTCATACATTTGTATTAGACAGCTCTTGGGTAAGGTGGAGAGGACTACAACAGAACGAGCCATCTCAAATAATTCTACTTGGCTCCCCTTACTCCATGGAGTTCCTGGATGGTTCAAACAGTTAATGCACCTGGCTGTTGACTGAAAGGCTATAAGTTTGGATCTACCCAGAGGTGCCTTGGAAGAAAGGCTTGGCAATCTACTTCAAAAAGATCAGTCACGTACAGAGC
The DNA here is from genome assembly GCF_000298275.1 of Orycteropus afer afer. NCBI lineage: Eukaryota > Metazoa > Chordata > Mammalia > Tubulidentata > Orycteropodidae > Orycteropus > Orycteropus afer. Next base: position 2,742,441 of record NW_006921886.1, read on the forward strand.
AAAGTTCATCTCTGACACACATAGGGTCACCATGAGTCGGAATCAACTCAAAAGCAACTGGAACTCTTGCACCAATTGGAGAGGAAGTGTACAAAAATGTCTGCAAAGTATGGTGGTAGTTTCTTCTGCCAGTTCTAACTCACCAAGAGCAAACTGAGGCTGAGTGGAGAAGAGAACCAGAAAGACTTCTACACAAAGAGCTCCCTACTTTCACCACCGTGTTTGATATACAAATGTCTTGGATGACCCTGAGACGCACTTTAGTGTTTCACCGTTTTGCACAGTTTCACTATGGAATTGCCTGACAGAAGTAGATAAGCCACAGAAGGAAGAGTGGGTGGGTTCATCTCGGGAACTGGGCAGTAGAATGGGGAAAACATGTATGGCTAACCCTGGTCAAAGGTAGAAATTAAGAGAATGAGATGGGAAGTTAAGCCTGCAAAAACAAGCTTGCTTCTGCTCTTCCCACTCCTTCCCCAGGACAATCACCCACAGAACTTAACTTCAGTTCTTTGGTTTACTGCTCACTTCCCTTTCTAAACTGCTACTATGCCCCAGGCCCTAATACTGGCATGCTACTTTTTGTCTGGCCCTTTCTAAGGGATCTCATCCAAATCCCATGCTCTCCCATAGTTAGGCATT
>NW_006921886.1:2743182-2756627 GCF_000298275.1 Orycteropus afer afer
ATATATTGAATACCTATTAACTGCAAAAGTAAATTTATAATTTGAATTTTATAACATTTATTTGTCAAAAACTGTGTTCAGAGAAAAATTAATCTCCTTCACAGTGGTATACCAAGAACAGGCCAAAGGGTGTTTGAATAGTGTTTGAAGGGTCTGCCCCAGATGCAAGCAAATAATAATAAGCAAAGAAGAGTGAAGAAAATAAAAGACTCAAGAAAACAACTACGCCAAAGGACCGATGGACCACGTGAACCACAGCCTCCCATACACTGAGAACAAAATAACCAGATGGTACCCAACTACCACTACTGACCACTAAGATCAGCATCATAATACAAGGTACTGGACAGGAGAAAGGTGGGAGAAAAATGTAGGAAAAAATTCAAAATCATAAAAAAGACCAGACTTACTGGTCAGATAGAGACTGGTAGAAACCCCAACACTATGGCCCTTACACACCCTTCAAATATGGAACTGAATCCATTCCTGGAGATCACCTCTCAGCCAAATAATGTTGTTGTTGTTGTTGTTGTTATGTGCCGTCGAGTCAGCCAAATAATAGCCTATAAAGTGAACAGTAACACTCGTGAGGAATGTACTTCTCAGAACAATCAACCAAATGAGACTAAAAGGGTAGCATTTGCCTAAAAACAAAGTTCAGAAGGCAGGAAGGGCCAAGAAAGATGGGAGAATGGAAACAGGGAACCCACGGAGGAAGCAGGGAAAGTGTTGTTACATTGAGGGGATTACAACTATGTCACATAAGAAATGTGGATGAATTGTTGAATAGGAAACTCAATTGCTCTGTAAACTTTCACCCAAATCACAATAACATATTCAAGTTAATAACAATAAAAAAAACCTGATTCAATCTGTTCTTTATCTTCATAATGAGCTATTAATTCTAACCAATGTCAATCATAAACCATTCCCCCACCCCAAAAATCTTTTACTGGTCCAAGTTCTAAACAATTGCTGCAGTTACTATTGAGTTTTAATAAAACTAATGTAAGCAGCAAATATATTCAAGAATATATTATTCTAAAATAAACACCGGGTTCTACATGGAAGATTAAGTCAAAGGACTCCTATTTATACACCCAGAGCCTCAGCTACACCCATTCATTTTGAAAGTAAGTTCAAATGATTCAGAACCCTTTGAGCTAACCAGAGTACAATTTGCATCTCCCATCCTAGGGCATTACATACTCTTACATTTAAAATAGTAGATTCAAAATAAACAATGATTGTAAGGACAAAAAAAAGATTGTGAGTTACTTCAATTCTGACTTTCTGTAGGGCCAGTGAGGTTGTGTTTTAAGTTTTAAGAAATGGAGCAGAGTACATGGCAGTATAAAATTTTCCCCTTTTCTCAAGAAAAAGATTAATGCATTGTGTACAAATTTGTATCTATGCAATTAAAATGTCTTGTTCTATAATGTTTGTTTTAGTTTTATGTTAAATGTATTTACTTAAATGATTATAAATATTAAATTTAATAAAATGTTATTTTTTAAATTCTCCTGGTCATTATTATTCATTTCATATCACTATTATTTTTAAAGTAGATTTTTATAGAGAGATATTAAAAATCAGCATTGTATGTCAAAAATAGTGACTACTCTTCCATGGTTTTTCTAAGTGGTACATGTTTCATAATTCAAGATCCAGAAAATATACATTAAGTCTCTGACACCTGCCAGGGACTAAGCTTAGCTTAATTAGTCACAAAGATTAATTAAGGCTCAGCTTGGGCCTGGAGTTGTTCATAGGTCACTGACTTTAATGTGTGACAGACTGGCAAAGCCCAGGTTATGGATAGAAATAGGAGTCCAATCTGGACACACAGACACAAGTCTAACGTAGGAATTCTAGACAACCCAATACCAAATTGTTCAAGTCACTTACTTTATTCATTTCCCCCAAAATGACAGGTCTGATGTGTGCTCCAAGAAGGGGGCCTGATACTTCTTCCACGTACCTAAAGAGCTGTTTATGACCCTTTTCTAATCTAGTTTTGTGATTACGCTTAAGAAATGTCCTCCTTACTCCATTTAAATACACACACAAACAAATAAACCAGGGTTGTGCACATCACATGTAAAAGGACCTAGTTCCTCATAACTGTTCTCCTGAGTGTTCTGTGTTGAAATGTGAAGAGGTACGGACGGAGAGCTTCCTGTTGTTCTTGCTGTCTTGATGATGGGAAAGGATGTGAGAGGTAACAAGCCTACAATAAATAAGTTAGAAGGAGTACAAGGCCAAAGGGGAAATCTTCAATATCTTTTTGTTTTTTTCATGCAGCTCTAACTTATGCACTCACACACACACACAAATATCCCATTCCTTTCAAGAAACCAGAATTCCTCCAATTCTTTCTTTGTCCTTTTTTTTTTTTTTTTTTGGTACATAGCCACGAAGAGTTTTGGTGTTTTGTCTTGTTTTTTAATTAATATTTTTATTGTGAAAGTATACAGCGAATTAGTTTTCCATTCAACAATTTATAAACGTTTTGTTTCATAACATTATTTGCAATTCCCTCAATGTAACAGCACTCTTCCCACTTCTTGCCTGGGTTCCCTGTTTGCATTTGTTGTCCTTTTTTCCTGCCCCTTCCTGCCTTCTGAGCTTTGTTTTTGGGGAAATGCTGCCTTCTCTGTCCCCTGTGGATGACTAGTCTGAGGAGTACATTCTCCATGAGTATTATTGAGTATTATTATTCACTTTATAGGCTTTTCTGTGATTTCGCTGCAAGGGTTTCCCTGGTGAATTTCCACCCCCCACCCCCATTCTTTGGGCAAAAAAGAGTCAGTCAACTGAATTTGAAATAAAAGAGTAATTACTAGGCAATTAGGACCTGGGGATTTATTCTGAATTATCTTCTGTGGCTATGCTGAACATGAGACTCTATGTGATTTTTTTTTTCTTTTATGGATGTTGACATAGGGCTCCTTTTCCTATCGAACAGAACACCTTGCAACCTTCTGTGAAGAACTCTATAGATAGCCCAAAGGGTAATAGGATGAAATTGAGCAAAACAAATTTTAGGTTGAAAATTAGAGAAAAATATACCTGCAGCCAGAAAGGACCACTGAACCAAACTCACCGCCATCTAGTTGATTCCAACTGATAGTGACCCTATAGGACAGAGCAGAACTGCCCCCATAGCATTTCCAAGGCTGTAAATCTGTTCCAAAGCAGACTGTCTCATCTTTCTCCCATGGAGCTGCTGGTGGGTTCACACTGTTGAATGCTTTAACCACTGTGCCACCAGAGCTGGCTGCTCAAAGCCCATTGGTTGGTGAAATAATATTGCAGGAGAACTGGTAATAGCTGTATCATTCATGGAATTTTAAACAAGAATGGAAATAGCATTTGACAGTATTTTATAAGGAAGCAGCCTGTCTAAATTATCTACTTCTGCTATAACAGTAATATCACAAGTGGATGTCTTTTAAAATCAGAAATTTATTCTCTCACAGTTTAGGAGGCTGCAAGTCCAAATTCAGGACACCAGCCCTAGGGAAAGGCTTACTCTCTCTATCAGCTCTGGGGAAAGGTCTTTGTCTCCTTTCAACATCTATGTGCTCAGTGTTCCTTGAGATCTCCATGTGTCTTGGAGATCTTCCCCTGGGTTTAGGAGGTTCTCAGAGCAGAGACCCTGAGTGCAAAGGAAAAACTCTGCTCCCAGCTCTTCTTTCCTGATGACAGTTAAGTCCCTCCTCTCTGTTTGCTTCTTTTTCCTTTTCTTTCTTATAAAAGATGTAACGCAAGGTAGGGTGGGACTTGAGTCATGCCTTCTTGTAAGGCTGTGATTCAAGATACAATCCATCCTAATCCTACCTCATTAACATATGTTGTTGTTGTTGTTATTTGCCATCCAGTTGGCTCCGACTCATAGCGACCCCTCCTTGGGTTTCCGAGGCAGTATCACTACGGAAGTAGGAATGCCTAACCTTCCTTCCGAGGAGTGACTGGCGGGCTTGAACCGCCAGCCTTCTGGTTAGCAGTCAAGTGCCTTAGGCACTATGCTACCAGAGCTCCTCATTAACATATAGAGGTTAGGATTTTACAATTGTGGTTGTTATCTGCCGTTGAGTCCGACCTGACTCATAGCGATCCCCCCCTTGGGTTTCTGAGGCATTATCACTATGGAAGTGGATTGCCCAACCTTCCTTCCAAGGAGTGGCTGGTGGGTTTGAACCACCAGCCTTCTGGTTAGCAGTCAAGTGCCTTAGGCATTATGGTTCCAGAGCTCCATATCACAAAATGGAGGATGATTGCATCAGATTACAAAATGGAGGATAATCACATAATATTGGGAATTATGGCCTAGTCAAGTTGACATATATTTTAGGAAACATAGCACAATCCATGACACAGCCTCCATTGAAAAATAAGAGGAAAAATGACCAAATTTTCCATCTGTAATTTTCAAGACTCTGCCTTGAATGACCTCTTCACACATAATATCTAACTATTTGAGTATTCAAGAATAGAAAACACAAAAATGATTGTTGGCCAACTTTTCAAGGCAAGAGTTAAAGAATTTTAAAAGGAAACTATCTTAACAATAAAAATCAGACTTACATTTATGATAAGATACTCTTAGTTATTTCATACAGATTTATATATTTATTCAGTGTGTGTGGTTTATTTTAAGATCAAAATTTAAATGTGTTTCCACATACCAGTCACCCTTTCAATATCTTCACCATTGCAGCTGATGCTGATACTGATGCTTCCCATTAGAATTAGATCCCATTTTTTTGGCTGAGACAGGAAATACCACTCAGCACTGGAATACATATGAAAATCAGGAAACTTTCAAAGATGTAATTCAGGAAATCAAGCAGAGAATATTCAAATAGTCACAATGTGCCTCACATTTTAAACATTTTCCTCCTCTTCTAAACAAATGCTGAGCAAAGCTTCCTGAGTTTCAAAAACAACATTGATAGACTTTCAAAATGGTCAAGTCCCACATATTTAGCATTTCTACTCTTCACAATTTATTTTCCTGACTTCATATCATTGTCACAGCTTAAAAGATGGCCTGTGTAACACTTATATGTATTTAAGTTTAGAATCTTGTCTTCATGGAGTTTGTTGTTGTTTTTGGCCAGGGAGACAGCTCCCAATGCATGGCACTGCCCAGTCCTGCACCCTCTCTATGATTGGCTGGGATTAGACCATTGATTTTCAGATTTTTGGAAGTAGATTAAAAGACCTTTCTTCCTAGTCTATCTTAGTCTAGACTCTCTGGTGAAACCTGTTCAGCATCATAGCAACATAGCAACATACAAACCTCCACTAACAGATGGGTGGTAGCTGGGGTGGTGGCTGCATGTGAAGTACATTGACTGGGAATCAAATCAGGCTTTCCTGTATGGGAGATCATAATTCTATCAATAACTCACCAATGTTCTCACCTTCATGGAATAGATTGACCGCAACATCAGTCAATATCATCAACAATTTACTCCTTTGTGCATGTGAAGGAAGCTGAGATACCAAGAGATAAGAAACCTGATTCCAGTTCTTGAGCTTACAGGTTAAGTGGGAAAAGGTGGTATATTGCTAATAATAAAACTAAAACTCACCATTGTCGAGTCAAATCTGACTCATAGTAACCTCTCCTTGGGTTTCCAAGATGGTATCTCTACGGAAGTAGATTGCCCAAGCTCCCTTTCCAGGAGTGGCTGGTGGGTTTGAACAGCCAGCCTTCTGGTTAGCAGTCAAATGCCTTAGGCACTATGCCACTAGAGTCCCATTGCTAATAATACAGATAACAATATATTGCTAGCCTGTGTTACCTTGTCTATAAAATGTAGTAACAGTACCTACCTCTTCTTGGGAAGGATTACAAGGAATGACTATTGCAAAGCACTCAGCACAGTTTCTGGCACCTATAAGGGCTCTATTAAAAGGCAATGATCATTACAGGCAAGTTGCCAGATGAAGGGGAAGCAGTAATCAGGAAGAGGTGAGATGGTCTGAAGCAGCCCAGGAAAATTTCTGGGACAAAGCAGAATTTAAACTGGGCCTTGAGAAACAAGAAAGACCAGACAAAAGGCAAACAACTCTGTTCACTTTCAAAAAAAGTGGATTGACAGGACTATCCAAGATGATGACACATTCTTGCAAATTTCTTTCTTCGGTGATTTTGATGGAATGATTTCCTGTATCTTTTAAACCAGCTTTTCCAGGTAAGTGCAAACATCAGAGCATTAGCTTATGTACAATTTAGTTCTAACCCAATGTTGATCCATTTCAGTACTCCTTCAGAGCTCAACAGGAGAGCACTCACCAGCCAGCACTGCCTAAAAAACCTCTACAGGACAAAACCCTGTAGGGCAAGGCCTCAGAGAACAGCAGGAAGGAGATTTCAGAGCTGAGTAAAGCTACCTACGCAACAAAAGCTACCCAGCTAATTGTCCTCTAGTCACTATGGGTCAGTGAGAGTCACACACTCTTTGAGTCAATGGGAAATAGTTTCTTAAGGCATTTTTGGGAAACGCTGCCAGTGATTCAGTGATACAAGCTGGTTCACTAGAATGTCATAAGGATATTTCTTTCAACAGTTCCCTACCACCTTGGTGAGAGGTGAGTTTCCCAGGCTCCAGTGTCACTGCTACTAATAGGAGATAGTGTAGAGAGTCAGAGGCAATCTTTCCTTTACCAACATTATAGAAGCTCTACAGGCCATTTGGGTAGGTGCTTATAATTTATTATCCAAACTGGGAATCTTTTAAGAACAAAATGGGCCACTATCTAGTAATTTGTTTGTGACAACAGACATAAACTAGGATTATCCCAGACAAATGGGGATATATGATCATCCTACTTTGAGTCTTGAAATCTTGTCTTCTAAGAGCAAGGCATATTTATTATCAAGCATTTTCTAAGCATGTACCATGTACCAGACACTATGATAGATGCTGGAGATACCCCAATGACTATCTTTGCCCCATAAGTCTCACAGACTAATTGGGAAGATAAAGAAATAAATAGGCATTTATAAAGCATTGTAGAAGCCAGAGATCCAAGGGTGCACCAACCCAGTTGAAGAGTGAGAGAAGACTTCCTGAAGAAGGTACTGACTTAGCTGTCTCTAAATCAAACAAAGAAGGGTGGTAATTGAATTCTAGGCTAAACAAATAATATGAAAAGTCACTGGAAAACAAAATTATCTAATATTTATTGTTCACTTATGTTTTGGGCATTCATTTGATCCATACTTCTAGTACCTTAATTTTACAGACAAGGAAAATGAAGCATGGGAATATTAAGTAATTTCCAATATACAGAAGTTTTGAAACATTGAAAGGAAGGATCTATGTCCCTGCCTCTTAAACCTTGCTTCAACCAGCCCAGTATGGTGATGTGACACTACGTGACTTCCAAGGCCACATCATAAAAGGCTAAGCACCTTCCACTTGGTTTTCTAGAACTAAACATCCAATAAAATATCCAACTGCCTTGAGACAATCATGGCAGAGAGGGCACTTGTAAGCACTCTGGTCAACAAACCCAGCTGAGCTCTTCCTTCAGCCAACCCAACCCAAGAACTAGACATCTGATAAGCCATCTTAGAAATGAATCCTTCAAACCCAGCATAGAAGAATTGTCACCGCTGGCACTTTTCTGAATCTAGACCACAGAATTTATGGCTTTAAAATGGTTATTGTTTTACACCACTAAGTTTTGGGGGTGAGGTATTATATAGCAGTACTAACTGGGTCACAAAAATATATGGAAGCAGGCAATGAAGCAGAGGATTCAAATCCAGAAAACCTCCCATTCAAAACCACTCTTTTTTTTTTTTAATTTACTTAATTTTTTTCTGTTGAAAATATATGCAGCAGAACATATACCAATTCAACACTTGCTACATCTACATTGATTACATTCTTCAAGTTGTGCAATCATTCTCACTATTCTTTTCTGAATTATTCCTCCACCATTAACATAAATGCATGACCACTTAAGATTCTTACCTTAACTTTCAAGTTGCTATCATCAATTTCGGAAGGAAGGCTGGGCAATCTACTTCTGTAATGATACTGCCTTAGAAACCCAAAGAGGGGTCACTATGAGTTGGATCCAACTCAATGGCAGTGAGTTTGGTTTGGAGTTTTTGATTGTCAATTTGATACTATATAAATAGTTATTTTATTTATTTTTTTCCTATTTTAAGAATTTATTTCCTTCTTTGTTGCTGTCATTCTTTTAACTATTGTCTCCCAAGCAACATAACTGAATTTGGGGCAATAGAAAGCCTTTGAAAAATTTTAAAACGTAGAATTTTGTACTTAGCTTTAAAGTGCACTAAATCAGAAAATGTTTTACAGGATCACTCTGGTGGTTATGTGGAAGAGAATTCTGAGGAGAGCAAGATTGGAGTCCATTTAGGAGGCTACTAAAGGAATCCAAGCAGGAAATAAGACAATGGCAATGGTACAAGTGAAGAGGAAGGGGGAAAAAAAATCAAGGAATAGTAGCTGGACAGAGGACATTTGTTGCTCCTTATTCTTTGCCAAGTTCCATAAAATATTCTGTATTCATTACGAGTCACCAAAGCTGGAGCTAGAGAAAAATTGAAAGAAAAAGAATTAGGAAATACTACTAGCTGGTGGTGTAGTGCCTAAGGCATTTGACTGCTAACAAGAAGATTAGTGGTTCAAACCCACCAGCCACTCCTTGGAAGGAGGACTGGGCAATCTACTTCCATAGAGATACCACCTCGGAAACCCAAGGAGGAGTTGCTAACGACTCATCAGCAGTGAGTTTGGGTTTTTTTTTTTTTTTTTTTGGTTTACTGGAGATGATCAAAGCCACATTTGTCCAGTAGATTCAAAAGCACATTTCTCACCTTCCCTTCTCTTTTCTTCCTTCCCTTTCTGTTTCCTCCTTTCCGTTCCCTTGAAAATGGTGGTCTAGAGAAATGACACCTCAATACCAATGAGCACTCTGAGAATACATCTTCCTCTCCAGATACTATTCTTCACTAGAAGGAAACAGAGGTCCCAGTTGATTCTGGATCTCAAGTAGTGAAAGTACAAAACAAGCTTGGATTATCTTGTTGTTCCAGAAGGTACACAAGTGCTCAAAGGATGATGGAAATATGTCAAAAAGATACAGTAGCCAGCTTATAAGAGCTCCTGTTGGCCAACTCTAGAAAACTTGGATCATCAAAATAAATAATAACAATAATAGAATATTTAATGCATCCCATTTAATAAAATAGGAAAACATAAATCTATACTGATACAAATAAGTGATTGAATGAATAAATAAATGAAAGAGAAGGGAAAGATCTATCTTACAGTAAAATGTCAACCAATAAATGATGCCAATAGAAAATCACCAATTAACAGCTATATTTAAAAAAAAAAAAAAAAACTCACTGCCGTGGAGTCGTATCCGACTCATGGCCACCCCTCCCTGGATTTCCGAGGCAGTATCACTATACAAGTAGATTGTCCAATCTCCCTTCTGAGGAGTGGCTGGTGGGTTTGAACCACCAGCCTTCTGGTTAGCAGTCAAATGCCTTAGGCACTAAGCTACCAATCATCAACTAACAGGTATATAATGGTCTTTAATTCAGTCAGGAATTATGACTTTATGCTGAAGCTGGTGAGTGGAGGTTTAATGAGTTACAGGATATTGACTGTTTTGACATAAATCACCACAAATTGTGTATAAATAACCAAGGAGAAAATAGTGATTTTATAGCGGAGAAAGCTGGCTACTTGACCAGATGGTCAAGATTGGCATAACCATGGTTGGGATGGATGATTGCTGTTTGCTTCCATTGTGTGATCCTCTTGGGGAGACTGTAGCATCATTTCTGAGGTCCTCCTGCCAGGAGTGGACAGATTAAGTCTGGTCATTAAAAAAAAAAAAAAAAAAAAACCTGATAGTGGACCATGTTGAGGGACATCTTACCAAAAAAAAAGTCTATATAACTTGTCAAGATCATAAAACAATGGGAAGACTAACGAACTGCTCCATATTAAAGAAGACTAAAGAGAGGTAAAAGTAAGTACATGCAGGATCCTGGACCATAAAGGGAAAGGACTCTTGGGACAGCTGGCAAAATTTGAATAGGGTCTGTGGATTTATTTGAATAAGGAAATGTTGTACCAATTTCCTGATTTGGAGGATTGTTTGGGGTTAGGAAGGAATGTCCTTGTTTTGGGGAATTGTTCCCTGGAGTTTTATTCTTTTTGTCACATGCGATATGGGAGCTCATTATACTATTATTGCAACTTTTCTGTAAGTTTCAAATAATTTTTTTAAAAAAAAGCTTAAAGAAAAATTTAAAAAAAAAACAGGCGAAGATATTTGCAACAGATTCTGGAATAAAAAGTGCAGCTACTCAGAGATTTTTTCATAACAAGGGCTAAAACAAAAGTGTTTTATAAACTAATTATTTTTTTAAAGATTTAGGATCATTCTACATATATCAAGTACAAGTGATAAAATATTTTGCAGTTTTGCCTCTCAGATATCATTAGAATAAATGAAAAAAAAGAAAAAAGAAGTGGAGAGCAGGTCATGATTTTCAAGCTGTGTTTCCCATGTATGAGAGTTTCAAAATTGAGGAGCTTCACTCCAATTGGAACGATCTCTCCAAGTCTGAGCCCAGCTCCATTTTAGCTTCTGCATATTTCCCTTGCAAACATCAAACTCTTAGACAGACTTAAGTATGTAGCAAAGGATTTCTCTTGCAACTACCAAACCCTTAAACAGACATAAGTACATAACAAAGGTTCTGTGATTAAACTAAAGATACAGAAAGAATGTTAAGGGAGGGTCTTCACATGGCCCTTTATCACAAATTCCCTCAGCAGCCCTCAGAAATGTTTTAAGATAATTACCTTGGGACCAGTGAGATTTTTTTTTTTTTTTTTTTTTGGTACCTTGTGACCATTCTGTAAAACCCTTGTTGTTGTTGATATGTGCCATAGAGTCACCTCATAGCGACCCTTCCTTGGGATTTCTGAGGCAGTATCACTATGGAAGTATATTGCTCAACCTTCCTTACCCCCTTAGTCACCATTCCAAACAGCCCACATTGTGTTTCCAACCAATCATTGTAAAGCCCCCCACCTCTGGCTTCCTAGATCTTTCAACTGCCAGTCACAATGTTGTACATTTAGTCTTAGATTTTACCTCATAAATATGTCTCTGTAACTCCACTATTTAGAAGCATTGATCTCACTTTGTGAGATCAGACATGTCCCAGATTTGAACTGTGCAATAAATCTCTTTGTTTTTATTTTAACAGAGTAATCTTCTTACTCATTGATACCCAGAACCTGGGAATTTCTGGGAGTTGATTCAAGGGTTCCATACATATTTAGTTCAACTTTCATTATAAAAATACATTTTCATTGATATATAAGAATTATAATTTAAAAGAAAATCTGTACTACACTAAAATATATTCTATACAAAATAGGAAAGCACAAATACATTAACATGAGCAACTAATTTATCTTACCATTCTTATAAAGATATTTGAATTTACTGTAAATGGGTCATTTGTTAATAAGATATAACTGATTTTTTCTCTTTCTTTAATTCGGCATTGCTTTTTTCTTCATGTCTAGAATTGTAAATTAAGGATACTAATCCCTATCTGTATGAATTATGAATTTTCTTGAAACTGTACAGCTCAATAAGAGGGGAAAAATATATACAGAAATAAATCAATTGACAAACCTTACGTAATCCTGCAACTATTTTCCCTAACTCTTGATTTTGAATACCAATTTCATAGGACTAGTCTTTATTAAGATTTGGTGACTTCGAATATTTATTAAACACCATAATTTTGACCTTGTTGTTGTGTTCTTAGGTGCCATCAAGTCAGCTCTGACTCATAGTGACCCTTTGTACAACAGAATGGAACACCACCAGTCCTGCGCCATCCTCACAATCCTTGGCATGCTTGAGCCATCACTGCAGCCACTGTATCAATCCATCTCATTGAGGGTCTCCCCTTTTTCGCTGACCCTCCACTTTACAAAGCATGATATCTTTCTCCAGGGAATGGCCCCTTCTGACAACATGACCAAAGTAGGTCAGACGAAGTCTGGCCTTTCTCCCTTCTAAGGAGCATTCTGGCTGCACTTTTGCCAGGACAGATTTGCTAGTTCTTTTGGCAGTCCATGGTATTTTCAGTATTCTTCCCCAACACCACAGTTCAAAGGCATCAGCTCTTTTTCTCTCTACTTTATTCATTGTCCAGTTTTCACATGCATATGAGGCAACTGAAAATACCATGGCTTGGTTAGGCACACCTTAGCCTTTAAAGTGACATGTTTGCTCCCTAGCACTTTAAAGAGGTCTTTTGCAGCAAATTTGCCCAGTGCAATAAACCTTCTTATTTCTTGACTGCTGCTTCCATGGGTGTTGATTGTGGATCCAAATAAAATGAAATCCCTGACAATTTCAATCTTTTCTCCATTTATCATGATGTTGCTCATTGGTCCAGTTGTGAGGATTTTTTATTTCTTTATGTTGAGGTGTAATTCACACTGAAGGCTGGAGTCTTCATGAGGAAGTACTTCAAGTCATCTTCATTTTCAACAAGCAAGGGTGTGTCATCTGCATATCAAAGGTTGTCGAGCAGTCTTCCTCAAATTCTGATATTGTGTTTTTCTTCATATAGCCTAGCTTCTTGGATTATATGCCTAGCATACAAATTGAATAAATACGGTGAAAGGATACTACCTTGATATACATCCTTCCTGATTTTAAACCACATAGTGCCTAAGGCATTTGACGGCTAACCAAAAGGCTGGCATTTCAAACCCAGCAGCCACTCCTTGGAAGGAAGATTGGGCCATCTACTTCCGTAGAGATACTGCTTCGGAAACCCAAGGAGGGGTTGCTATGATTCAGTCTGACTTGACAGCAGTGAGAGAATTCCCTTTTTCTGTTTGACTGACAGCCTCTTTGGTCTATGCACAGGTTCCTCACAAGCATACTTAAATGGTCTGGAATGCCAGTCTTCTCAATATTATCCTTAATTTGTTATGATCCACACAGTAGGACGCTTTTGCATAGTCAATAAAACACAGGTGTTTTGGTTACCTAGTGCCACTCTGACAAGAAATATACCAAATATGGGATGGCCTTAACAAATAGGAGTTTATTCTTACAATTTGGAGGCTTAAGTCTAAGTTCAAAATGCCAAGCTCTAGGGGCTGTGTGAAAGCCCCTCAACCTTGGGGTCCAGCTCCGCCTCCTGTTCCCAGCCCACTGGAGCTAGAGGCATTTCTTCACTCAGACAGCTGCTGGCTGCTGAGGCTGAGAAGCCCCAAGGTTGGCAAGTAAAAAGGCACAGTCCCAATGTTACCAAACCACATGGCAGGCCATTAATTCAAGTCCATTGTAAGTCCCAAAGTCGGCAGAGCATGGCAGGCTGT
>NW_006921886.1:2756727-2758421 GCF_000298275.1 Orycteropus afer afer
GTGGTAGATCCCACCATGGAGTTGATTGCCAGTCTCATCATGGGGAATAACTACCACCAGCTGCCCAGTCACTCTACCAGGCCCAGCCAAGGGGTCACACAAACATAACTACCAAAAGAGGTAAACATCTTTGTGGTATTCATTGCTTTCAGCCAAGATCCATCTGACATCCACAATGATATCCTTTATTGCACATCCTTCTCTGAATCCAGCTTGAATTTCTGGAAGTTCCCTGTCAATATACTGCTACAACTCTTTTTGAATTATCTTTAGGAAAATTGTACTTGCCTGTGATATTAATGATATTGTTTGAGAATTTCCACATTCTGTTGGATCACCTTGCTTTGGAATGAGCACAAATAATGATTTCTTCCAGTTGATTGGCCAGGTAGCTGTCTTCCAAATTTCTTGGCATAAATGAATAAGTACCTCCTGTGCTGCATCTGTTTGTTGAAACATCTCAATGGGTGTTCTCTCAATTCCTGGAGCCTTGTTTTTCACCAATTCTTTCAAAGCAGCTTGGATTTCTTCCTTCAATACAATTGGTTCTTGATCACATGATACCTCCTGAAATGGTTGAACGTTGACCAATTTTTTGGCAAAGTGACTCTGTGTATTCCTTCCATCTTCTTTTGATGTTCCCTGCATCATTCAATATTTTGCCCATACCAAACCAAACCCACTGCCATTGAGTCAATTCCAACTCATAGTGAACCCCATTGGGTTTCCAAGGCTATAAATCTTTATGGAAGTAAATTACCTTATCTTCCTCCCACGGAGCAGCTGGCGAGTTTGAACTGCCAACCTTCTGGTTAGCAATCAAATGCTTTCTCCACTATACCACCAGAGCTCCTACTTTGCCCATTGAATACTTCAATACTGCAAGTTGAGGCTTTATTTTTTCTTCATTTCTCTCAGCTTCAGAAATGTTGAGCATGTTCTTCCCCTTTGGTTTTCTAACTCCAGGTCTTTGCACTTTTCATTATAATATGTTACTTTGTCTTCTTGTTTCCCTTTCAGATCTTCTGTTCAGTTCTTTTCTCTCTCTTTTTTTTTTGACCTTACAAACAAGCATATTAATGAAATATCATTTTGTTTTGTTTTCTGTGCTTAATTTTTACAAGTCAGGAAGAAATGTTTGAAAACTACTTGTGTAATGTATTTTTTTTTTTTTAATTATGGAACAAGATTTATTTCTTCTTTCATTACCAGTAAGAAGAGAATATAAGGCAGCTCACCCAGAGGACATGTGCCCCTGATCTTTTAAATGGCATACTTTGCCAGATAATCTGAAAGAGAGTGGAGTTAATGATACAATTATATGTCACTTGATGTCTTCACCTCTTTTGTAATACAGGAATTTGTATCATTTGCATTTCATTAAAGCTAACTAAATAGCTGTAAATAGACTCTTAACATCTGAAAATCATGTGCTCAAGGCATTGATTATTTCAGCACTTAAAGATAAAACAGCATAAACAAACAAGTAAATAAAAACAGGATCGATACAGAAAACCTATTTTTTAGGGAGTTTTGCCTCATCAAGTACTTTTAAACACAACACACTGCCATTGAGTTGGATCCGACTGATAGCGACCCCTCCTTGGATTTCTGAGGCGGTATCACTACAGAAGGAGCTCTGGTAGCATAGTGGCTAAGACGCTTGCCTGCTAACCAGATGGCTGGCGGTTCAA
>NW_006921886.1:2758521-2759173 GCF_000298275.1 Orycteropus afer afer
GATATTCAGGTGGTCAGCTAATACATGAAAAGATGCTCACAATCATTGGCCATCAGAGAGATGTAAATCAAAACAACAAGATATACCATCTCACCTCAGCACTGATAGCAAAGTTCAGTGAGACAGAAACTAACAAATGCTGGTAGGGATGTGGAGAGATTGAGACTCTCATATACAGCTTATGTGACTGTGAAGTGACACAACCACTAAGGAAAGCAATATGGTGATTACTTAGAAAGTTGGAACTGGAGATACCATTTGACCCAGAATCCCATTACTAGGTATATATCCTAGAGAGGTGAGAGCCAGGATAGGAACAGATACACACATGCTCATGTTCATCACAGCACTATTTACAATAGCAAAAAGATGGAAACAATCTACGTGCCCATCAGCAGAAGAGTGGATGACCACACTATTGTACATACACATACTGGAATGCTATGCAGCACTAAAGAATAATGTAGAGTCTGCAAAACACCGCATAATATGGATGAACTTGGAGGACATTTTACTGAGTGAAATAAGTCAATCACAGAAGGACAAATATAGTATTAGTTCATTGTTGTGGAGGGTCAAGGAAAGGTTTATATATGGAAGGAAACTCTTTGTTGGTTGCCAGGGGTGGGAGGGGAGAGGAGGGAACACTGCA
>NW_006921886.1:2759273-2762424 GCF_000298275.1 Orycteropus afer afer
GCAACCCTACTTCCGTAGTGATACTGCCTCGGAAACCCAAGGAGGGGTCGCTATGAGTCGGGGCCAACTCGATGGCATGTAACAACAACAACAACAATCACTACAGAAGTAGATTGCCCAACCTTCCTTCTGAGGAGTGGATGGTGGGTTTGAAATGCCACTCTTCTGGTTAGCAGTCAAATGCCTTAGGCACTATGCCACCAGAGCTTCTTTAAGCCCTCTCAGAGCTGTGATTTTCAAATTGAGCTATTTTGTTCTCCCCCACCCCCCTCCAGGGACATTTAGGAATATTTGGAGACACTTTTGATTGTCACTAGTTGTGGGGAGTGTAGATAACTGACTATAATCTAGTCAACAGAGGACAAGGATGATGCTAAGCATCCCAAAATGAACAGAAAAGCCACATACAAGAATTATCCTGTCCCAAATGTCAGTGGTGCTAAGGTTGAGTGTATGCCCTACAGCATAAACTATTCTCTTACAAAAGAATCAAGGGTAAATTTTAGAATGTTCTAGACTGGCTATGAGTTGGAATCACCACAACAGCAATGGGTAGACTCTACCTCAGCTTCTTAATATCATTTTCTTCACCTCTTACTGTTTTTATTCTGTTAACCTATGTTGTTCGTGTTGTTAAGTGCCAATGATTCAACTTATAGAAACCTCATGTGACACAATAGAACTGTCCCATTCAGTTTCCTAGGCTGTAATCTTTACAGAAGTAGATCACCGGGTCCTTCTCCCTCTGAGGCACTAGGTGGGTTTGGACTACCCTGCCAAATGCTTAACTGCTGGGCCACCAGGTTATTTAACCTGATTATAAAACAACAAAACCAAACTCACTGCCGTGGAGTCAATTCCCACTCATAGAAATGCCCTTTGGGCTTCCTAGGAGGTAAATCGTTACAGAAGTAGATTGCCCTGTCTTTCTTCTGTGGAGTGGCTGATGGGTTTGAACTGCCAACCTTCTGATACCAGTCAAATGCCATAGGCACTATGCCACCAGAGCTGACTATACAACAAAACAAATGCAACACACTGCCGTTGAGTCATATCTGACTCACAGGAACCCCTCCTTGGGTTTCCAAGGCAGTATCACTACGGAGGTAGATTGCCCAACCTTCCTTCTGTGGTGTGGCTGGTGGGTTTGAACCATCACCTTCCGGTTAGCAGTCAAATGCCTTAGGCACTATGCCCCCATAGTAGCCTCAAAATGGAGTCATTTGTGCTAAGCCCCACATCAGCAAACCAAAACCTGCATTTCTATTTCTTGTAAATGCCTTATCCCAAATAAGGAAACATATTAATTAGATGAGAGACTGATTTCTAAAATTTATAGAAAACTTCAACACTTTAACAACAATGACAAAAATCCAATGAAAAAATGGGCAGAAGACACTTCACTTTGGTGAACAGACATTTCATCAAAGAAGACATTCAGGATGTCAACAAACACATGAAAAAAATGTTCATGATCATTAGACATTGTTGTTGTTGTTATGTGCCGTTGAATCAGCCCCGACTCATAGCGACCCCTCCTTGTGTTGCCAAGGCAGTATCACTATGGAAGTAGATTGCCCAACCTTCCTTCTGAGGAGTGGCTGGTAGGTTTCAACTGCCAGCCTTCTGGTTAGAAGTCAAGTGCCTTAGGCACTATGCTACCAGCACTCCTCATTAGACATTAGAGAGATGTGTATCAAAACAGCAATGAGATATCATCTCAATCCAGAATTAACAGCAAGTTGAAAAAAAAAATACTAGAGAGGGTATAGAGAGATTAGAACACTTATACACTGTTGGTGGAACTGTAAAATGTTGCAACCACTGTGGAAAATAGTACAGCAATTCCTTACAATGTTGGAAATAGAAAACCATATGATCCAGCAATCTCCCTACTAAATACATATCCTATGGAAGAGCCTTGAAACAAATAGATCTATACACAGCCATGTTCATCACAGCACTATTCACAATGGCAAAAAGATGGACACAAAATAATACCCATCAATAGATGAATGGATAAAAAATTATAGTACATACACACAATGGAATACTACATGTTAAACAATAATGATGAATTTGCAAAATACCTCATAACATAGATGAAACTGAAGGATATTATGTTGAGTGAAATTAGTCAATAACAAAAGGACAAATATTGTATAAGACTACCACTATAAAAAATGAAAACATTTACACACAGAAAGAAACTTTTGAAGATTACCAGGGTTGGGAGGGGAATGAAGGGTAAATCACTAACGAGAAGGTAAACACATATTACTTGAGTGAAGGGAAAGGCAATATATAATAGGTGGGTGGCCAGCACAAAACTATCAAGGTGAAGGAAGGTACAGGGAGGAGCACAAGAGTTAAAGGCAACATAGGTAAACACTGTTACATACATAAACCGAGAAAAAAACAAACTCTGTGGAGTCGGATCTGACTCATAGCAACCCTTCCTTGGGGTTCTGAGGTGGAATCACTACAGAAGTAGATTACCCAACCTTCCTTCCAAGGAGTACCTGGTGGATTTGAACCACCAGCCTTCTGGTTAACAGTCAAATGCCTTAGGCACTATGCCACCGATTATGTACATAATCCTGCAATAACATTAATAACAATCTATGAGTGGGTACATTTAATAGACACATAAACTGAGCAGGTGTAGGAAAGCAAATGGGGCTACACCCATGAATATATATATATATATATATATAGGTCTGGCACTGACAAAGGATATTTCTGCATGTATATTTATATGTGTTGCAAATGTATCCATGACATAATAGAACATAAAGGGGCAAAGTTATGAAAACTTTTTATCCAATATCTTAAGGTAATGAATCACTGGGTCTGTGGGCTCAGGATCATAGTCCCAGGGAACATCAAGTTCATTTGGCATAACATAGTCCATAAACATATGAGTCGGGTCCGACTCCACGGCACATAACAACAACACAACAACAACAAGTCTGCAAAAACGGCAAGGAGGCCACAAGTTCCGACCTCCTCTAATCCCACAAGAGGAAGACAGGATTACCAGCAGTAACCCAAGGCCTACTACTGCAAGGCCAGACATGCTGCCTCCCTCCAGCCCTTTCTCCAACCGTTCCTCCCAAAGCACCCACCACCTCTCTCCTGGGCTCGATAA
>NW_006921886.1:2763139-2764272 GCF_000298275.1 Orycteropus afer afer
AATCCTACTTCCGTAGTGATACTGCCTCGGAAACCCAAGGAGGGGTCTCTATGAGTCAGGGCTGACTCGACGGCACATAACAACAACAACAACAACATAAAGAAGTGGATTAGGCACCAACTAGTGGAAAAACCTGAATGAAAACAGTGAGTACAGAGATAGTTGGAGCTGTGGACTGTCAGCTACTCTGATGAGACCAACAGCCTGAATATTTCCAAATGGTGTTGGGACCTGAGAGTTGACCTGAAGATCAGTCCTGGTCACCAAGGGTTGCAGGAACAACTGCTCTGGTGACCTATGACTAGGAAGGGAAACAGCAAGGAGGGAGACAACCTGAGCTGTGGACTTTCTGCTGTACAGAGGGCACAGCCATTTTGATTATTTAAAAGTGGCAGCCATTTTGAATATTTAAAAGGACCAAGGGCACAGCCATTTTGAATGTTTATAAGTGGTGGCCATTTTGGATATTTAAAGTGACTGAGGGCACAGCCATTTTGAATGTTTACAAGTGGCAACCATTTTGGATTTTAAAGTGATAGCATTCTCATTCGGATTCCAGGGACCTAAGGACAGGCACTGTTTGCCAGGGTTGGCAAGGACATATGAGAGGCTGATAAAGGAAAGGAGACAGGTGGTGAGTGTGTAAGTGCTGTCAACTAGAATAGAGGAGCACAGCACAGTATCCTGACTGTATAGATAGCATACAAAGAAAACAAAAATTGTGGACAAGTCACTCCAACATATAATCATCAATTAAATATAAACACAAAAACGTCACAATGCCTTGGAGACAACAGAGCATCACAGTCCACACAAAGAAGCAAGATAAAGCAAGAAAAACAAGGGACCAGGATACAGACCCAAAACACATCCCTAAGGAAGATGCAGCATTGGAACTCTCTGATAAGGAATTCAAAAGAATTATATTTAGGTGTCTTCAAAGGATTGAGAGACAGACCAAGGAAAAACAGACACAACCCTAGAAGAATTTTGGAAGAAAATACAAGAATAAAATGACAAAATCAATTAAAAATTAGAAATGATTCTAAATCTACAGATAGAAATCCAGAAGACTAATACTAAATTGTCAAAAATAGATAACACATTGAAAGGGCAAAGGAGTAAAATTGATG
>NW_006921886.1:2766432-2790531 GCF_000298275.1 Orycteropus afer afer
AAAAAAATGCATTGACCCATGTCACTTTAGTTTTGTGTATTTCACTGTACATAAATTATATTCCAATAAAATGCATTTTAAAAAAATGTCGTACATCCTACTTTGGTGAGTCTGGAATCTTAAAAGCTTGAGAGTGACTATCTAAGTTGCAACTACTAGTCTCTCCCTTGCCCAAAGCAGGAAGAGTGAATGAATCCAAAGATCCATGGAAACAATTAGTCCAAAAAAGCACTTGAACCTCAGCCTTCATGACCCTGACACTATAAGAACTGGTGGTGCCTGGCAACTCTGAAAGATATTACAGTAGGAGGACCTGGATAGAGTTTGGGAAAAAAAATGTGAAACAAAACTTAAAATCATTAAAAAAGAAAAAGAAAGAAAGAAAAAGAAGAAGACCAGGCTTACTGTCAGATAGACTGGTGGAATCCTCAAGACTATTGTCCTCAGTCAACCTTGTTGTTGTTGCTGTTATGTGCCATTGAGTCGAACCCGACTCATAGTGACCCCTCCTTGGATTTCTGAGGCGGTATCACTAGGGAAGTAGATTGCCCAACTGTCCTTCAGAGGAGTGGTTGGTGGTGGGTTTGAACCACCAGCCTTCTGGTTAGCAGTCAAGTGCTTTAGGCACTACTGCTACCAGAGCTCCCCTCCCATGGCTCAACTTTCAGCTCAATAGACAGGCCTGTATGATGAATAGTAACACCAGGGAGGTATGCATTCCTTAGAACAATTAGTCATACAAGATCAAAAGGGCAGCATTTGACCAGCAATTAAGCTCAGAATTCAGAAAGGGAAAAGAAAGAAGGATGAATGGAAACAGTAAACACAGGGAGGAAGTGGGAATTGCAATCCTTGTCAAGAAACCATAGTATGTATGAATTTTTTAATGGAAAATGAATTTTCTTTGTAAACTTTCACCCAAATCACAATTTAAAAAAAGAAAATGCCTGGCAGACTATCTGAAACTTGTCCACTCTAAACTTCCTTACAGCAAATCCCTTTTGCTTTGTACCATGCTTGGGAAGTCTTGTCTCACTTCCAAAGCAGATTTTCCCAGGTTCGTGAATTGGAAAACAAAGCTATGAGTTCATATATAAATTTAATATTGTAGACAATTATTTTAAGAGTTCATAGTTCTTGAATGATGGATTGATCTTTCAACCTCATTTCCTGGTTGGCTCAAAAATGGGATTTATTATGCAATGCCTTTTTACCCACCTCCCCAAATTTCAAAATTCTAAATTTTGACTCTTACCTTGTTGTACTTAAAGAAAGATAACAACAAATCGGAAAACAAACAAAAACAGTTTCAGCTTTAAACCAAAAAATCAAACACACCACCATTGAGTGAATTCCAACTCACAGCAACACAGGACAGAGTACAACTGCCCCATAGGGTTTCCAAGGCTGTAAATCTTTAGGGAAGGAAACAGCCTCATCTTTCTCCTGTGAAGATTCTGGTGCATTCTAACAGTTGACCTTTTGGATAGCAGCTGAGTGCTTTAACCACTGTACCACCACAGCTTTATATGTCAAAAGAACTTGACTTTATTAATAAAACCAGAGTGCACCTGTTCAGACAACAGTGACTCCCAATCTTGTTTCCAAGTAGGAATCTTGTTTTCTTTCACTATATATTTTGTCTAACAAACTTTGTCTAGCAAACTACAATTAATCATCTCTTAATCAAAGATATATGTCCAGAACCACTGTACAAACACCAATGTTGCTTGCCATGTGATGTGACATAGTTCAAGCAAAAAATCTTTGTAATAATTTGCTAATGTAACTCTGATGATCAACATGTGATGGTTCTCAGGCAGTCATTTGAGATTTGTTATGCCTACCTTCCTTTGGAAGACAAAAGAAGAGTCGATGCTTTTGAGTTGTGGTGCTGGCGAAGAATGCTGAAGGTA
The DNA here is from genome assembly GCF_000298275.1 of Orycteropus afer afer. Classification (NCBI taxonomy): domain Eukaryota; kingdom Metazoa; phylum Chordata; class Mammalia; order Tubulidentata; family Orycteropodidae; genus Orycteropus; species Orycteropus afer. The sequence goes on from NW_006921886.1 coordinate 2,768,349, forward strand.
CCATGGACTGCCAAAAGAACTAACAGGTCTGTCTTGGAGGAAGTGCAGCCAAGATGCTCCTTGGAAGCAAGGAGGATGGCCAGACTCTGTCTCACCTACTTTGGTCACGTTGTCAGAGGGGACCATTCCCTGGAGAATGATGTCATGTTCGGTAAGGTGGAGGGTCGACGAAAGAGGGGAAGGCCTTCGACGAGATGGATTGACACGGTGTCTGCGACAATGGGCTCAAGTGTAGCAAGGATCATGGAGCTGGTGCGAGATCGGGCAGTGTTTCCTTCTGCTGTGCATGGGGTCGCTATGAGTCAGAAACGACTCAACAGTACCTGACAACATAACAACAACACCACCTTCCATCATTCACATTTATAAAGCTCACAGGAAATTAATAAAATGATTTATTTGATCAATTTATTAAGAGTACTAAAAATAATTCAAGATAATAGATCTTGTAATGTATATTAGAACTTCTTTCCTGTTGGGGCTTTGATGGAACAGGGGTGAGGAAGAAATTAGGGCAAATAAAATTGGGATATTCTCAAGGAAAATTTTGTTGAACTGGTGGTCTTATAGTATTATCTTCAATACTAATGTGGTCTAAGGGACCAGCACTTCACTTAGAACCAGTTCTTCCTGGTTGACTGCAAGAGAATCAGGGAGATAAGTCTAGATGCCAAGTAACTCCTGTCCTGAACTCATCCTTATCTTAGTCAGATTATAAAACAATTGAGTAGACTTCAATTTCCTTACATCATTGCATTCCAGTCATGAATTCTTTGATAATACACCCACTCTCTCAGTGAAGACTTAGGAAATACCTTCTATTTCTCAGCAAGGTGAGTTTTTCTTCAACTGAATATTCTCATCTATTATGTTCTGGGTGGATTGATACGGTGGCTGCGATGATGGGCTCAAGTATAGCAGGGATTGTGGGGCTGGCGCGGGATCGGGCACTGTTTCGTTCTGCTGTGCATGGGGTCGCTATGAGTCAGAAACGACTCGACGGCACTTAACAACAACAACATTATGTTCTGATTTTCACTCTATTATCCAACCATAGAGGGTGTGAACATCTCATGATCTGGTTCCCACATGGAGGTACTATTTCACTGTAACCCTATGTATCTAATATAAATACACTGACAAACTAAAATACTCAAATGAAGACTGTTTTATGTGTAAGTCTGCAGATAAATACAATTGCCTATGCCCACAACAAACATCTCTGCCCTCATCTGTCTGTGCTCTTTCCAGATCCTCAACATTTAATAATAGCAGGATGGATGGCTTTTCCTTTTCATGAGTTATCAGTGTTGACCAGACAGAACAGGATTCATTTTAATTAGATGGCTTTGAAACACTCACTGAAGTGAACTTGGTGGTTTTCCACTCATTTCCTTCTGTGTGACCTGATGATACTTCTCAACAATACATAACCTTGGCATGCTTCATTGCCTGTGTTTCTAGGGCAGGTTGAATTTAAAGGTTGAGATTTATTGACCAAAAATCTTGCATAAAAAATACTGTACAGTAGATTTTTATTATCTATCTCTCCCCTCTTCACCTTTGCCACAAGCAGCTTGAGATCACTTTGAACTTCTGAATCTGAACTCCTCAGTTATTAGAACAAGATTTGTGGCAGTCAGCCCTTTCAGTTACTTTCCACTTAACTAATATTTTTTGAGAAATATAGAAATGACAAAGATATCTTTTTATTAAACAAACAACTTTAAACTAGCAATCACATCAAAAATGTTCTTTAATAGATAAGCTTGGTTTGAATCTCCTCAAATATTTGAACATTGTTTCCTTAGATTTGCAAACATGCTAAGGTTTCATCTAAAAAAACAAAATTTTAGGAAATCACAGTCACATCTTTGTTGTTACGTGCCATTGAGTCAGACCTGACTCATAACACCCCTCCTTGGGTTTCCGAGGTGGTATCACTACGGAAGTAGATTGCTGAACCTTCCTTCTGAGGAGTGGCTGGTGGGTTTGAACCGCCAGCCTTCTGGTTAGCAGTCAAGTGCTTTAGGTACTTCGCTACCAGAGCTCCTTGTCACATTTTTAACAACGTTAAAAATTACTAATACATTGAAGGCCAAGATTCTTCACCAATCTATTCTCAGCAATCAGGTTTGGCAGTAAAGCTTAATGATGTGGCTCTAGTTAACAGTCATCTCCTTACCTATAAACTATCAATTTCAAAGAAGTAATTAACTTTTAACTTGGTAATTCCTGTGATACATTCTAAGTCATCAAATGTAAGAGACCATTTTCACAAAAATAGTGTGCAGCCTCAATGATTTAGATATTGAAAATGTTGTTATAATTGTTGTTTTTATTGTTATTAATGTTATTGTTAGGTGCTGTCAAGTCAGGTCCAACTCATAGCCACCCCATGTACAACAGAAAAAAAAAAAAACCACTGCCTAGTCCTATGCCAGATTCACAATCATTGCTATGTTTAAGTCCATTGTTATAGTTCAATAAACCAAAAACAAAAAACTCACTGCCATTGAGTGGACTCTGACTCATAGCGACTTCTCCTTGGGTTTCCTAAGCGGTATCTTTATGGAAGTAGATTGCTCAGTCTTCTTTCTGAGGAGTGGCTGATGTGTTTGAACTTCCAGCCTTCTGGTTTGCAGTCAAATGCCTTGGGCACTATGCCACCAGAGCTCAATACCAAAAAAACAAACTTACTGCCATCAAGTCCATTCAATTCATAGTGACCCCTCCTTGGGTTTCCGAGGCAGTATTGCAATCTACTTCCGTAGTGATACTGCCTTGGAAACCCAAGGAGGGGTTGCTATGAATAGGATCCAACTCCACAGCAGTGCTTTTTTTTATCTCTACTGAAGTAGAGTGTTCAATCTTCCTTCCCAGGAGCTGCTGGTGGATTTGAACCACCAGCCAGCCTTCTGGTTAGCAATCAAATGCCTTAGACACTAGGCAACCAGAGCTCTCTAAATAGACTTCATAGTGAGAAATATAAAGCAGTGAATGGTGAAAAGTGACTCTTAACAGTGGCCAACCACTCAGCGCTCAGGCCCTACAAAGAAGTGAGCAGGAGTTAACATCAATTCCCAGAGGCCTGCATTGGCAGGATGAAGTACCACCAAGTACTAGAAGAGGGGACTCACAGTGATACAGTAAGTGGGGCAAGAAGTGAAGATGTGAGGGAGGGTTGGGGGGCTCTTAGAAACCAGGGAGAAGCCATGAATGAGAACTGAGATGCAAGGTAAATGCCATTCTAGCAGCAGAAGTGACTTTAAATCTCTCCAGCTGCAGGTTAGAATCGGAACTAGGGACTGAGTCAGGTGGAAAAGTTAAGGGCCCTTAGTAATGGAGAACAGTGTTAAGTGTTTGTTTACTAACTGAAAGCTCAGTCAGTGATTGGAACCAGCCACTATACGGGAGAAAGATGTAGCAGTCAGCTTCCCTAATATTTACAGCCTTGGAAACCTTGTGGGGCAGTTTTACTCTGTCTTACAGGATCATGATGAGTCAGAATTGACTCCATGGCAATGAGGTTTGGGTTTTTGTTTTGTTTTGTTTTGTTTTGGTGTTTTTTCCATTTGTTATAAAAAGGAAAGCACTAGCAAGGTTGAGAGCTAACCATGACCTGTAGAGAAATGATAAGATGGAGGTTAAGACCCCTAATTCTAACACAGACTGACCTCAATTTATAAACTTTGTGACCGCTCTGGATTTAATTAAGAAATTAATTATAAAATGTGAATTGTATAAGTACAAACCTCACAAAGTCATTGCAAAATTTCAGTGAGATAATACATATAAAGAACTATATATGATAAGGTCTCTAAGTGCTAGGGACAATAGTAATAATGGTCTAATCCACAAAACAAATCATTGTAGAAACCATTTGTAATCCAAGTGTGATAGAATAGCTCTGTGTGCCATCGAGTTGGACGACTCATAATTACCCCTCCTTGGGTTTCACTGAGGCATTATCACTAGGGAAGTAGATTGCCCCACCTTCCTTCCTAGGAGTGGCTGGTGGGTTTGAACTGCTGGCCTTCTGGTTAGCAGTCAAATGCCTTAGGCACTATGCTACCAGAGCTCCTATTAAATGGCATAGTGTTTGCATATAACCTACTCCAATCCTCTGGTATAGGTCTCTAGATTACTTATAATACCTAACTAACAAACCAAAACTCACTGTCACCCAGTCCATTCGGAATCATAGCAACCCCCACTGGGTTTCTGAGGCTGTAAATCTTACGGAAGTAGATTACCCAATTTTCCTTCAGTGGAGCAGCCAGTGGGTTGGAACCACTGACCTTCTGGTTAACAGCCAGATGCCTTATCCTCTACGCCACCAGAGTGCCTCTGGTATACATCTCTAGATTACTTATAATACCTAATACAGTGTAAATGCTTAGCCTTTAAGAGATTACTTTGACCACTTAATTGCTTTCTGCCCCTCCACACCAGCACCTTATCCCGATATTTTCCATCTAGGTTTGGTTGAATCCACAGATGCAGAACCCGTGGACATGGAGGGCCCCGTCCGCAGAAATTTTCAAGAAACCCACTGGTATATAAGTCTTGTAAGACAAAAAAAAGAACCTCAGAGTTGCAAAAGCTTATCAATAATGTGCATAATCAAAGCCTTATAAAATGATTGCACTTGTACTACTGAAAATAATTTAGTACCACAAAGATTTCTTTGATAGATAGACGTGTGTTTCAATTCTAGCTCTGATACTTATTAATGAACTTGCATAAATTATTTAACCACTATTTTTTCATCTGTAAAATGAAGGTAATAGTACATTTTTCGTAAGGTTGTGGCAAAACTGAGATATGAAAATGCATGAAAGGTGGTTAGCATAATGTTTGGCATATGGTAAACACACAAAAAATGATATATCATGTGAGTATATATTAAAGAGAAGTATAAATACTCTTGCACAGTTTTTGGAAAGAAGTGGTTTTCTGTTTTTGTTTTTGTTTTGTTTTTTGGTAGAAATCACATCCACATATTTATCTCTTGAAGAGATTACTATTATCCTTGGGCAAGTTACATAATCTCTCTGATCCTTAGATTTCTTATCTAAAAATGGGAAAAGCAGAATGTGGTGAGAGTTAAATAAGATGAGATAAGAAAGAGGTCCTAGCATGAATGCCTGCCCAGAATAGAGGTTGCTTAAAGATCAGTTGTGAATGTAATCTATCACACTCAACAAGAATATTTTTACAATTAACTATTTGAAATATAAATATTTATCCATCTTTATTATGATGAAATATATGTTGTTTAATGTCCTTGTTGGTTCAAGGGAAGAACAGACCAGAAGAGGCACATGACTAGAAGAAGTGCTGGAAGATGGCTCTGAGTGACCCAGAGCTTAATCTACTTTCCTTGATGAAGTCATTTGTACAATAGAGAAAGCATCCACTTGTTTGTAAAGTGATCAGATTGAAAATGCTGGGCCTTGTTTGTTGAAACACTTCTTTTTACTTGTAGATCTCCAATCTTTGCTTTTATATGCAGCCTGACAACTCAAGTGGAATGCCAACAACCTTCTCTCAACAAACTAAGAGAGGATAGAGCAGAGAATAAAAGAAATGCACTTAAAGAAATGGTCCACAACTTCACACAGATGACATCCACTCAGAAAAAACAAACAAACCTTAGCCTTAGCAGAGGCAAGACAAGCCCAAGATCTTGCCATAGAATTAAGTTAGGATCTATCCTAGGTTTGATCCAATTAATACTAATAAATTAAGATTCTTTGGTTCACTCAATTTACATTAAAACCAAGTAGTCATCTGCTAACAGCTCTGGCTAGCTAATTGTTCACAGGTCTTCAAATAATTTTCCAGGAACCAAGTATATCAAAACCACTAGATAGATCTAAAATGTGTAAATGTGCAAAAAAGCTTAACAAGGAAGATCGTTAGATATGTTAGTTACACTTCTTTAATATAGAATGCCCATTGACTCTGGCAAACTTGTATTTTTACCACATCTGGCTGGCATCAGAAAACAGCTGGACACCCCTTTAAGCAACTAAATTCTGACAACCATTGTCTTTTTACAGATCCTTATCTTCTTGGTCTTTACGCTCCCTTTCCATATATTAGGATAGCAAAGAAATTCAGTAGACTGCAGTGCCTTAAAAAGAATCTACAAATGGGCTAATCATTCCAAAATCCCCATCTGAAAAAATGGGGAAAGTATCTACTTGCTGAGTTAATTATGTAACATTTTTAGAGTAGAGTCTAGCACATGACAAGGGTTATTTAAGTTCAGAGATCATATGTCTCAATTTGCCTGCACCAGCTCCACCAGGAGCTCTGGTGGTACAGTGGTTGATGTGTTTGGCAGCTAACCAAAAGTTTGGTGGTTCAAACCCACCAGCTGTTCTGTGGAAGATGAGGCAACCTGCTTCAGTAAAGATTTATAGCCTTGGAAACCCAATGAGGGTCACTATAAATGAGAATCAACTCAATGGCAGTGGATTTGGTTGGGTTTTTGGAGTCACAATTTACTTGTTGTCCCAGCTTTCCATCTAGTTTGGCATTTGTTACTTTCAAGGTGTGCTGGTTTGAATGATAATTTATTTGCTCAACTTACATGTGAAAATGATAAAACTGTTATTATTGTTATTAATAAACTGGAGACACGTGTTACTAATACACAGACAATGGATAAAGAAGGAACCCTGGTGGTACAGTGGTTAAGCACTAGGCTGTTAACCAAGATTGGTTGGTTGTTCAAACTCAGTAGCCACTCTGTGGGAGAAAAATGTGGCAGTGTGCCTTGGTAAAGATTTAGAGCCTTGGACACCCTCTGGGCAGTTCTGCTCTATCCTATATGGTTGCTATGAGTTGGAATCAGTTCGACAGCAATGGGGATAAGGAAGATCAGAGAACTGATATATTTGAATTATGGTGTTGATGAAGCGTGATTAATACACCACAGACTGGCAAAAGAATGAACAAATTAGTCTTGGAAGAAGTACACCCAATTTTGAACGCACCATAGAAAGGAGGATGTCAAGACTTCATCTCCCGTACACTGGACATGTTATCAGGAAGGACAAGTCCCTGGAGAAGGGCACCATGCTTGGTAAAGTAAAAGATCTGCAAAAAAGAGGAAAACCCTCAATGAGATGGAATTACTGAGTGACTGCAACAATGAGCTAAAATATAGCAACAATTGTGAGTATGGTGCAGGACTGGGCAGTGTTTCATTCTGTGTACAGAGAATCACTGAGCCAGACCAGACTTGATAGCACTTAACAGCATTACTAATAGTTGAATGGAGTCTTGCTAACAACAGCACATACACATTGAGATAATAATATATATTGAGATATTCTGGAAAAAGAGTTAATTCTTAGAAATTTGTTTGCTATGTGATTTGATGAAAGTTGCCTAACCTTTCTTAACATAAATCCTCTGCAGTACAACCAGATAATATATAACCTATGAACTCCATAGCTGTGACAATGCAAGAGTTATGTATGGAAACACTTTGTCGATTACAACCCTTGATATAAATGAGATGTAATTCTTGGACTAAAATTTGGCTTAAAACATTTTGTTTCCATAAATGCCTATTTAGATAGCGGACTTAATATTTCCACAAGCCTTCAACATACCTACTGTTTCAGCTACGTTTTTGGACTTAAAATATTGGATTAGAAAGAAGCATAAAGGAATAAAAATTACCTGCTTGCTAGCCTCACCAAACTGAACTCACTGCCGTTGAGTTGGATCTGACTCACAGCGACCCCTCCTTGGGTTTCTGAGGCGGTATCTCATGGAAGTAGATCGCCCAATCTTCCTTCCAAGAAGTGACTGGTGGGTTTCAACCATCAGCCTTCTGGTTAGCTGTCAAATGCCTTAGGCACTATACCACCAGAGCTCCTAGCCTATGCACTAAAAATTTCAGAATTTAGCTTTTCCTACTTCTTGAATCTAGCTTTGAACACTTGGACAGGCACAGTAGAATCAGTATTTAAATGCATAGGTTCAAGTTCGGGCTTTTCCACTAATGATCTGAATAGAACTAAGCAAGTTACTTAATGAATTTAGGTCTCAGTGGGGTTAACAGTATAACCTATTTCACAAAATTATTATGTTATGTAAATGAGATCATGCTTATAAAAGTCTTAGCACAATGCCTGATAAAGTAAAATTTCAAAGAGTATTAGCAATTGCAGGTCATTTTTGAAAGTTCTTAGCAAAGCACTGAGGTGAGCTCAATCTCTACTTTAGAAAGTATTTTTATTTTTGAGGAGTAGGAAGGAGGTCAACAAACAAATGACCTAGCTACCGACCCTGAGAAAACTATAAAATGTATCTTTTGAAATCAGCAGGATGAAAGCTGCCCAGGTCAACAAATATTTATTAAGTAATTGGTATATGCAAAACACTCTGCTAAGCACAGTGAAATACTAAAAAAGAAAATATGAGGAGCTCTGGGTAGCATAGTGCCTAAGGCATTTGACTGCTAACCAGAAGGCTGGCAGGTCACACTAAACAAGTAGCTTATAACAAATAGAATGTGGAAAGTGGCATAGGAAAGATACAATGAACAGTATTAGAGCTCAGTGTAGATGGGTTACAACACAGGGGCTGGAATGTAAAGTTCTCCTGGGTACTGGCCAACACTGCTGGCATTTTGGATTGGCTCTGAAGGGAATAAGGCAAGAGCATTCTAGGTGGAGGAGGACAAAAGGAGTAGGAATCTATTCCCAAACATTTAGCTGACTGTTGAAGTTAAGCTGCAATCATAGGCTATTAGTGTGAAACTTGAAAACAAAATAATAGACAATATCAGCTCTGCACATGATTTATGAAATAGTTACTAAACAGCTTACTACATTTACTATCTCATTTCGAGGTACGAGGTTGGGTATTTTAGAGGGCAAAGACATTTGGCTCATACTCAGTACCTTTGAAAAACAGTTCAAGGGGATGACCTGGGTTCTTATATATATTTTATGTATGTAAAGGCATATTCTAACCATGATAGTTTGCAACCGATATATTTCATGATATGAGTGGCATAGAGAAAATTGTGCATGAGCCTAAATTTTATCAATAAAACCAGTTTGAGTTTTCTCCAATCTACTGTCATTGATTCCTTTATTTAAAAATTCAACAAATATTTTAGAATATTTGCCAAGAATTGTGAATAAGGAAGTTACAAAATAACTAAAATTACAGGGCTCTTTTTACAGTTCATCCACTTTAAATAACAGGAAATAAAATGGTCTCTTTGGTGGACTACGTTAGTTCATAATTCCCATGAACACAAACTGTGAGTCCTCCAGTCTAACATATCTGTGTCTGCTGTTTTCACTGCACTTGAAATGGTGTGGTCTTTTCCAAATTGGTCTTTCTTTTTAAATAGACTTTTTTTCCCCCCAGAAAATAGATTCTCTGCTTACATGTTTTAGTGTTCTGGACCAAGACACTATCAATTATTGCTATTGAAAAAGCTGCATAAATGTGCATTGAGTAAAATACAGTTGCTGCATTTATCCAATGGCTAAATTTAGCTTTCAATGCAAATTAAAGCTGCTGATGCTTTATTGAAAGGAATATTTACAATCCTGATTACAAGGATATGTATTTACTCTCTGTAGAAGATTACATTTCTTTTTTTATTAAAAAAAAAAAAAATCCCTGCATTGTTTTATAAAATCAGAAAGAAATATAAGTAGGATTATAACATTTAATATTTTCATTTTCAACCCCAGAATCTTCATCCCTCATTAATCTGATATTCTGGCTCTCTTTTATGGATTCTTCACTGAATCAGCATTACTGTTGGAAAATATACATAGGTCAAATAATTTGTATTATTTTAAATACTCTGTATGTAATATTTCTTAGAGCTACTTATAGACATAATTAAATTAATTGCTCTGGTGGGCAACCTAATACAAACAAGCACTCAGAATTTTAAAAACAGAACCATTATGGCTGTGAGATAAAAGCCTCCAGATAAACCCCACTAATATGAACATCATCACTGGCCTAATTGGCAGCATTTTATATCTAAAGCATGGCATTTTAAAAAAGGATATAAAAGGGAATGTCTGTTAGGAGGCAGATTAGTTATCTTCATGGCACCCAGAAAAAAAAAAAAAAAAAAAAAAAAAAACCTTGGGAATAGAAGGTAGTTCTTGGATCCCTGGGTGGCACGACGGCTTGTGCTCAAATACTAATTAAAAGGTTTGCAGTTGAAACCCATTCAGTGGAGTAGTAGAAGAAAGGCCTGATGATCTGTGAAGAGAACGCTATGGACATCAGTTCTACTCTATCACACATGAGGTCACCATGAATTGGAATCAACTCAACAGCAATGGGTTTTGTTTTGGCTTTATTGGGTTCTAATTTTAGAACTGAATGACTCTAGGGAACTTTTTTCAATTCCCTACAAAATAGTCAACAGATATATTTCATCATAAATACCCTACTGATATATTGCTTCAACTCATCTGTCAGTTTGTCATACTGTGGTGGCTTGCATTCTGCTGTGAGGGTGACACTATACCACAAGTATTTCAAATACCAGCAGGGTCACCATGGTAGACAGGTTTCAGCAGAGCTTCCAGACTAAGATAGACTCAGAAGAAGGAAGGGGCCATCCACTTATCAAAGAATTGGCCAGTGAAAACCTTATGAAAAGCAGTGAAACACTGTCTGATATATTACTGGGAAATTTTATGAATAGCCTTGAACCATTGTTCGATATAGTGCCGGAAGATGTGACCCACAGGTCAGGAGGCCCTCAAAATATGACTGGAGAAGAGCTGCCTCCTCAAAGTAGAGCCAACCTGAATGATGTGGACAGAATAAAGCTTTCAGGGCCTCCATTTGCTAATGTAGCAAGACTCAAAATGAGAAGAAACAGCTGCAAACATCCATTAATAATTGGAACATGGAATGTACAAAGTATGAATATGGGAAAATTGGAAGTTGTCAAAAGTGAAATGAAATGCATAAAGATCTATATCCTAGGTATTAGTGAACTGAAATGGACTGGTTTGAGCCATTTTGAATCAGACAATCATATGATATAATATTCTGGGAATGACAAATTGAAGAGGAATGCTGTGGCATTCATTATCACAGAGAATGTTTCAAGATCTATCCTGAAGTACAATGCTGTCAGTGATAGGATAATATCCCTAAGCCTACAAGGAAGACCAGTTATTGATTCAAATTTACGCACCAACCACCAAAGCCAAAGATGAGGGAATTGAAGATTTTTAGCAACTTCTACAGTCTGAAATCGACCAAACAGGCAATCAAGATGTGTTGATTTTTACTGGTGAAGAATGCAAAAGTTGGAAACAAAGAATCACCTATAGTTGGAAAACATGGCCCTGGTGACAGAAATGACACTGCAGGTCACATGATAGAATTTTGCAAGATCAATAACTTGTTCATTGTAAGTACCTTTCTTCAACAACATAAATGGTAGCTATACACATGGACTTTGCCAGATGGAGTACACAGGAATCAGACTGACTACATCTGTGGAAAGAAGCGATAGAGAAGCTCAATCTCTTCAGCCAAAACAAGGCCACGAGCTGACTGTGGAGCAGACTATCAACTGCTCATATGCAAGTTCAAGTTGAAGCTGAAGACAATGAAAACAAGTCCATGAGAGCCAAAATATGACCTTGATCATATCCCTCCTGAATTTAGAGACCATCTAAATAATAGATTTGATGCATTGAACACCAATGACCAAAAACCAGAGGAGTTGTGGGATGACATCAAAAATATCATCCATGGAGAATAGAAAGTCTGTGTATGTACAGGGAGACATCTCAGGGTGCAGGAATGCATGAGAGGGAAGGACACAGGAAGAAGTAACTATGGAGAGGAAGCGGGAGGGGAGCTGTTGCATTATGGAAAATTGCAGTCAATCTTATGAGGCAAAGTGTATGTGAGGTGCTCTATGGAAAGTGAATTTGCTCTGTAAATTTTCACCCAAATAAAAATTTAAAAAAGAATAAAAGAATATCATCCATGTAGACAGCAAAAGGTCATTAAAAACGCAGGAAAGGAAAAAAAGACCAAAATGGATGTCAGAAGAGATTACGAAACTTGCCCTTGAATGGAGAGTAGCTAAAGCAAATGGAAGAAATGACAAGATAAAAGAGCTGAACAGAAGATTTCAAAGAGCAGCTTGAGAAGACAAAGTCAATTATTATAATGAAATGTCAAAGACATGGAGTTAGAAAATCAAATGGAGAAGAACACGCTCAGCATTTCTCAAGCTGAAAGAACTGAAGAAAATAATTCAAGCCTCAAGTTGCAATATTGAATGATTCTATGGGTAAAATATTGAATGATGCAGGAAACATCTAAAGAAAATGGAAGGAATACACAGGGTCACTGTACCAAAAAGAATAGGTTGATGTTCATCCATTTCAGGAGGTGGCATATGATCAAGAACCAATGGTACTGAAGGAAGAAGTCAAAACTGCACTGAAGAATTGGTGAAAAACAAGGCTCCAGAAACTGACGGAATACCCATTGAGATGTTTCGACAAATGGATGCCACACTGAAGCCACTCACTTGTCTATGCCAAGAAATTTGGAAGACAGCTACCTGGACAACTGACTGGAAGAGATCCATATTTGTAGCATAGATCCTAAGGCACTTGACTGCTAACCAGAAGGAAGGAAAATGGGGCAATCTACTTCAGTAGTGAAACCCAAGGAGGGGTCGCTATGAGTCAAGTCCAACTCAACGGCACATAATAACAACACCCATTCCAAAGAAAGGTGATCCTACTGAATGTGGATATTATCAAACAATGTCTTTATCACATGCAAGTAAAATTATGCTGAAGATAATTAAAAAACAGCAGTATATTGACAGAGAACTTCCAGAAACGCAAGCTGGATTCAAAAGAAGACATGGAATGAGGGATATCATAGCTGACGTCATATGGATCTTGACTGAAAGCAAAGAATACGAGAAAGATGTTTACTTGTGTTTTATTGATTATGAAAAAACATTCAATTACATGGATCATAACAAATTGTGGATGACATTGAAAAGAATAGAAATTCTGGAACACTTAATTGTGTTCATGAGGCATCTGTACATAGACCAGGAGGCAGTAGTTCAAACAGAACAAAAGGATACTGCATGGTTTAAAATCAAGAAGGAAGTGTAACAGAGTTGTATTCTTTCACCATACTTATTCAATCTGTATGCTGAGCAAATAATCCAAGAAGCTAGACTATATGAAGAAGAGCATGTTGTCAGGATTAGAGAAAGACTCACTAACAACCTGTGATACGCAGATCACAGAACCTTGCTTGCTGAAAGTGAAGATGACTGGAAGCACTTACTGATGAAGATTAAAGACTACAGTCTTCAGTATGGATTACACCTTAATATAAAGAAAACGAAAATCCTCACAACTGGACCAATAAGCAGCATCATGATGAATGGAGAAAAAACTGAAGTTGTCAAAGAGTTCACATGGAACCAGCAATGGAAGCAGTAGTCAAGAAATCAGACAACATATTGCACTGGGCAAATCTGCTGCAAAAGACCTCTTTAAAGTATTAAAGAGCAAAGATGTTTTTTTGAAGACTAAGGTGCTCCTGACCCAAGCCTTGGTATTTTCAATCACCCCATATACATGTGAGAGCTGAACAATGAATAAGGAAGACAGAAGAAGAGCTGATGCTTTTCAGTTGCTGAAAGTGTCATGAACTGCCAGAAGAACTAACAAATCTGTCCTGGAAGAAGTGCAGCCACAGTGCACTTTGGAAGCAAGAATGGCCAGACTTCATCTCGTCTACTTTGGTCATGTTGTCAGAAGGGGCCATTCCCTAGGGAAAGATATCATGCTTGGTAAAATGGAGGGTCAGCAAAAGAGGGGAAGGCCCTCAATTAGGTAGATTAGCACAGTGGCTGCAGTGATGGGCTCAGGGATAGCAAGGATTCTGAGGCTGGTGCAGGACTGGGCAGTGTTTCATTCTGTTGCATATACTGTCACTATTAGTTGGAGCTGACTGGACAGCACCTAACAATAACACAATGTATTTCTTCATCCATATAGCCTGGAGATCTCAAGGTAGAATCTGGCTAGACCAATGACCTCTTCATTGCAAATACCTTTTCACAACAACATAAACAGCAACTGTACATGTGGTCCTTGCCAGATGGAATACATAGGAATCAAAACAACTACATTTGTGGATAGAGCTGATGGAGAATCTCAATATCAGGTGCTAACTGTGGAACAGATTATCAATTGCTCACATACAAGTTCAAGTTGAAATTGAAGAAAATTAAAATGAGTCCATGAGAGCTAAATAAAACCTTGAATATATCCCACCTGAATTCAGAGACCATCTCAAGAATAGATTTGATGCACTGAACAGCAATGACCAAAGACCAGATGAGTTGTGGGATGATATTAAGGACATCATGCATGAAGAAAGCAAAAAATCATTAAAAAGAAAAGAACAAAAGAAAAGACAAAAATGGATGTCAGAGAGACTCTGAAACTCAATCTTGAACAGAGAGTAGTCAAAGCAAAAGGAAGAAATGATGAAGTAAAAGAGCTGAACAGAACATTTCAAAAGACAGCTCAAAAAGTCAAAGTAAAGCATTATAATGAAATGTGAAAAAACCTGGATATAGAAAAACAAAGGGGAAGAACAGCTTGATCTTTCTTAACCTGAAAGAACTGAAGAAAAAATTCAAGCCTGAAGTTGCAATATTGAAGGATTACAACACAGTAAACATCTTTGATGCTTTGAATACGGAAGGAATACAGAGAGTCACTGGACCAAAGTGATTTAGTTGATAGTCAACTATTTTGAGAAGCACGATATGATCAAGGACTAATGGTATTGAAGGAAGAAGTCCAAGCTGCACTGACGGCATTGGCAAAAAACAAGTGTACAGGAATTGACAGAATACCAGTTGAGATGTTTCAACAAAGAGATGCAATGTTGGAAGCGCTTACTCATCTATGCCAAGAAATTGGGAAGACAGGTACAGGGACAACCAATTGGAAGAGATCCATATTGGTGCCCATTTCAAAGAAAGTGATCCAATAAAATGCAAAGATTATTGAACAATGCCATCAATATCACACAAAAGTAAAATTTTGTGAAAATCATTCAGAAACTGTTAAAGCAGTACATAGACAGGGAACTGCCAGAAATGCAAGCCTGATTCAGAAGAGGATGTGGAATGAGGGATATCATTGCTGATGTCAGATGGATCTTGGCTGAAAGCACAGAATACCAGAAAGATGTTTGTCTGTGTTTTATTGGCTATGTAAAGGATTTCAACTGTGTGGATCATAACAAATTATGGATAACATTGCAAAGAATAGCAATAACAAAACACTTAATTGTGCTCATGAGGAATATGTACATAGACAAAGAAGCAATCATTCAAACAGGACAAAGGGATATTGCATGTTTTAAAATCAGGAAGGGTGTGTATCAGGGTTGTATCCTTTCACCATACTTATTCAATCTATATGCTGAGCAAATAATACTAGAAGCTAGATTGTATGCAGAGGAATGCAGCATTAGGATTGGAGGAAGATTCATTAACAACCTTGCTTGCTGAAAGCAAAGAGGTCTTCAAGTACTTACTGATAAAGATCAAAGACTATGGCTCTCAGTATAGATTACACCTCAACAAAAATCCTCACAAATGGATCAATAAGCAACATCATGCTAAAGAGAAGAAATATTGAAATTGTCAAGGATTTCATTTGCTTGGATTCACAATCCATGCCCAGGGAAGCAGCATTGAAGAAATCATGACATATTGTACTGGGCAGCTCTGCTGCAAAAGACCCTTTTAAAGTGTTAAAGATCCATTTTGAGAACGAAAGTGCACCTGACCCAAGCCATGATATTTTCAATAGCTTCATATACATGTGGGAACTGGACAATGAATAAAGAAGACTGAAAAAGAATGGTTGCATTTGAATTATGGTGTTGGTGAAGAATATTGAATATACCATGGACTGACATAAGAACAAACAATTCTGTCTTGGAACAAGAAGGTTCCTGAGAAGCAAGGATGGTGAGACTCTCTCATACTTTGGACATGTTATCAGAAGGGACTAGTCCCTAGAAAAGGACTTCATGCTTGGTAAAGTAGAGGAAGAATGAAAAATAGGAAAGC
Source organism: Orycteropus afer afer (assembly GCF_000298275.1). Classification (NCBI taxonomy): domain Eukaryota; kingdom Metazoa; phylum Chordata; class Mammalia; order Tubulidentata; family Orycteropodidae; genus Orycteropus; species Orycteropus afer. The sequence goes on from NW_006921886.1 coordinate 2,784,535, forward strand.
CCTCTACAAGATGCAGTGACACAGTGGCTGCAACAATGGGCTCAAATACAGCAACAATTGTGAGGATGGTGCAGGACTGAGCAGTGTTCAGTTCTGTTATACACAGGGTCACTATGAGTTGGAACCAACTCGATAGCACCTAACAACATATTGCTTTATAAATAAAAGTAATATTATTGGTAACAAAAGTATTCTCATGTTTTAAGTTAATAACTGAATTACCATTTTAAAAAATAAAAGGGAGAATGGAGTGTTGGTGTAGACTACTGAAGGAGTCTACACCATGCTCATTTACAAGGACTTTTCTACATATTTCTAAGATGGAGGGAAATGCTAGACTAGTTATTTGTGTGTATAGACAGTTCTGCTTCAGTTATTTGGAGCAGTATAAAGACACTGAAACCAAAAAAGTGATTGGGGAAAGAAGAAATGAAGTTTAGCAAATTGTGTGGGAACTGAGTGTGCAGCGCCACTAACTATCTCTTCAGGATTGATTTCGTTCTCAGCATTCCTGACAATACTTATTTTGGTATGAACATTAAGCATTCAGAACTAATGAAGTATTCAAGCTTTATTTTATCCACCTAACAAGGATTCTTTCTGAACTGTTCAATACGTGCATTAAGAGATAAAAAATGGATTAACAACACAAGATTTATGATTTTCACCATTAAAATTGATTTTCTCCATCACATTGTCATGAGGAAGAATTTTCAACACCTAATTGTCCTTTAGGAGCTCTGGTGGCATAGTACCTAAGGCATTGACTGCTAACTAGAAGGCTGGTGGTTCAAATCCACCAGCCACTCCTGAGAAGGAAGGTTGGGCAATCTACTTCCATAGAGATACCGCCTCAGAAACCCAAGGAGGGGTCACTATGAGTTGAAACTGACTTGACAGCAGTGAGTTTGGTTTTAATTTAATTGTCCTTTGCTCTTACAATGATTATTTGCTCAGTAATAATGATGACTTCTGAAGTTGCTTTCAGCCCTAAGATTTGAGCTATCTGCTATTCAAGACACCCAAGGTCTTTGTGGTATAAAGAACAAAAGGAGGTCATCATGTGCCATGCTGCAGGTGTAGGAAAGGAGGGAAAACTGATGTGCATCATCCTCGGGTTTACAGGACTTTATATGTTGCTGAGTAAATAGAAGACTCCAAAAGGCACTTTTTGGAACATAGACAGTGGTTCCAGAACATCATTTCTCCCACAACTTCTTCCAGTAACTCTATAATGTGCAAGAATATATGCACAATAGTCAGTGAGGCTTTTTTCTCAATTTCAGTGGCTTGCATTTTCAAACGTGATGTGCACTGACTGCCACTATATTTGTCCCTCTCTATTATCTTCCCTTTCCTCAATGGGAAAGTTAGAGACATCCCTTCCTGATTAAATGGCCTCTATATGCAAGAAAACATATAACTACTGTAAGGAGAGGATAAAGAGCCCATTATGTCTCTATTTCTGTATTAACTTTTTTTTCCCCCTAAAATCTGAGCTATTCAATTTAAATGTGAACATAGACATCCCAACATCGTATTTAGGTCCTTTAACTTTGTATCACCCTATTGCCCCCTCCTCAAAGAATTCAAATATAGCCTAGTTTGTAGCTTAACAACAGTATAAAATAAAATTTCAGAAAATGTCATGGCAACACATCAAACATTTAATGTCAGGTTCCCTTATGTTCATTGCATTGCAAAAAGCAACCACCAATTATGCAATTTTGGAGTGATATTTTACTTTGTAATTAAAAGCCAGGTTCCTTGTGCTTGGTATTTGTAGAGCATATGTGCAAAGCAATTGCTCCTTAGGAAGGAATGATGGTATCTTTGCACTTTGAACGACCTCTGCTTAGAGTGCTGTTACAAATAAGCTCTTCCCCTTTGTTACCATCATGCCCCTAACTTTACATTTAGGTATGTTATCAAGGAATTACCACATAGCATGCAAGTGTTAGCTCATTGTTCAAAACTGGCTGCAAATTTTATTAGATTTTCTTTTTGTTCAATATGACAAATAGTATCTAACCCAAACCAAGTGCATTCCCATTGAGAAGATTTTGACTTGTAGCAACTTGGAAAGACAGAGTAGGGTTTCCAAGGCTGTAAATCTTTACAGAAGCAAATTGCCACATCTTTCTCCTGCACAGCACCTGATGGATTCAAACTACCGAACTTTCAGCTAGCCACTGAATGCTTAAACATTGTGCCTTTACCTTCACTACATTATAATGCTGACAACTTCATGTGATATGTTCTCCAGCCTTTAACTGTTTTTTTAATCCTAAACTGACATTATCTATTTGAATATAATTTGAATAACAATGTACTGATCAATATGATGCTAAGAAAAATAAGATATCTGTAAAATTGATGAAAAGTTTTACAGTTTATTGATTTTTCTTTCTTTGCATATTTCCAAAAAGATGCATACATTTAATTAAATCTGTTCATCTGAAGTCTACTCATTTTAGTGTACATATTCTGTCTTATGATATGTGAAACTTCCCTTATTCTGAGTCAGTAAAGCTCTCAATATATAACTTGCCTAAATAAAGTACCACTAATATTTAAGGATTGTTTCATAATGTACTACCAATCAATCAACAGAATAAACACCTAATCTTGCTAAGGTCCAGGAAATTAAAAACCAATCATAAAGTAGGCATTTCAGCAAAGCAAATACTTTAGTTGGGATAGATACCAAGTAAAGGCCCAAGAGACATGTTTACTGAAATAACTCTGAGCTCTTTGGTACAGTATTTACAACATTCATTTAGTGTGTTCAGAGATCTTTATAGCTGAGGTATTACTCTATTGTTTCAGTAGGTGAGATACTAGTTCATTGAATTCTCTCTAAAAAGAATATTACCATACTATAATTAACTCAAACTTCACAGAAGGTAGATGATTTATTATCGTTTCCTAGAAAAGAGCTTTAACAAGATGTAGTCAGCTGTTCCAAACTATAAAGTATTTTAAGAAGTAAACATTTTTTACAAGCCAGGGTGAAACACAGCTGATAGTTATTTTTTAAAATTGTCCTCTGATTGGTGTTATACTAAATTCTAAATATGTGACCTGTCGTAGAATGGAATTTAAAATAAGTGACCTATTTTAGATCCTATCTACAATATTGAGATAAAGAAATCTAAGATACCACTTATAACATAGGACCACAGTATGGTCTCTAAATATGATATTTTAGAAAAACTCCAGTATCGGTCTAGAATCTCATTCAAGTCTGTACAGTGTAGTCTTAAGAATCCAGCACTGGGGAGGGGGGAGGGTACAAAACTGTTAACAGGTAACCTCTAGGGAGGTACTTAAACTTGGAAAAAAGTAATAGAGTGATTTTCATTTTGTACTCTATATAGTTTTTCCTTTATTAAAAAATATATATTTACATTTTTTAAATAAAATAATATAAAAATTCACTTGCATGCAAATAAAACCACAATGAAAACCAATTCTCTTTCAAACAAATTAAAAAATTTCACTTTACTCTGTTGGAATAGCTCAAATAAAATTAGAATGTTGCTGCTTACTTGTTGCCTGAATTTATGAAGGTTGGGTGTCAACACTCTATAGTCCTCAAGGAAATATAGTTCATCTGATCAGTTCCTGAAACAGCATTGGGCCTACTGCCTCCCCAATCACTCTGTGCACATTTCTTCTCTTCTTCTTCATTTTGGCTTTCAATTCACATAGAGATGGAAGAAGCCACAGGTCACGCCTGCCAACAAACAAGTAGTCATGACAATTCCATTTTCACTGGTTTTTTCATTGTTTTCATGGAAGTAATTCAAAAAGTAGCTGGAAAGTCTCATTCTATAAAAACAGAAGTTTTCCGGAAAGTTGAGAGTCCTGCCTACACACATCCTACGGACACAAAGACCATTTAATGTTTTCCTTAGAGAAAGCATAATTGCTTAAACAGTCATTTTGCTAGGGCTACAACAGTGTATTAAGGCATATTAAAACAAAAATAAATTACCCAATATGTACACATACATGTTTTGGTGGGATTCACATTTTACCTAGTTATGAATAAGCATTTTTTATGATAAGAATGTATATCTTTGGTTAACATCCATTTTTACTTATCTTCTTAATTTTTATTTGCTTAAGGTATTGTATTGAAAGATCTCAAATGTTCCGATATATCTTATTTTAAAAGGATATTTCAAAGATAGCTATTTTTATAGGACTATAAAGTCAAAAGTCTAGCAATTAACTAGTACAAACCCTCATTTCACAGAGAAGGAACTTAGAAACCAAAGGGGTAATGATTCCCACTTGGTGAGATTGAATTAAACATTGGAAATAAGTGAGTAAAGTAATTGGCTTTTAAGTAAAAGTAGGCAGTTCGAAACCAAAAGTTGGCTGCTCCACAGGAGAAAGATGTGGCAGTCTGCTTCTGTAAAGACTGCAAACTTGGAAACACTATGGGCAGTTCTACTCTGTTTTATAGGGTCACTATGAGTCAGAATTGACTGGACAGCAGTGGGTTTAGGTTTATAGGTTTGGGTTTTGGGTTTGGTCAGAAGGAAAATGCTTATGCTTCATGCCTGCTTTCATGGTATTAAAATTACCATCTAACTTACAAGAAATCATTACAGAATCCTTGGAAAACAAATCAATTTGTAAACTTCTTTATTTACTATTAGAGTTTGACTGAAATGCTTTACACTTAAACTAAAACAAATGCACAAAAATTCCCCAGCATGTATATATAAAATCCAGAATGCATTTGCTTATTATTAGCTAAGACCTAGTGTGAGAGGAAGGCATCGCTTGTTACCAGTAAGTGCACACTTGTATACCGAGCTCATCCATGAAAATACACGACAAAAACATATATACCAAAAAACAAAACAACAACAAAAACTCACTGCTGTCAAGTCGATTTGACTCATAGCAACCCCTTCCTTTGGTTTCTGAGGCAGTATCTCTATGGAAGTAGATTGCCCAGTCCTCCTTCCAAGGAGTGGCTGGTGTGTTTGAACTGCCAGCCTTCCGGTTAGCAGTCAAATGCCTTATGCACTATACCACCAGAGCTCCCAAAAAAACATATAACATGTAAAATATTGAAATATTTAAATAAATCAATTTAAATGTCGTTGTTGTTGTTATGTACCATCGAGTCAGACCTGACTCATAGCAACCCCTCCTTGGGTTTCTGAGGCAGTAACACGACAGAAGTAGATTGTTCAATCTTCCGTCAGAGGAGTGGCTGGTGGGTTTGAACCGCTAGCCTTCTGGTTAGCAATCAAATGCCTTAGACACTATGCTACCAGAGCTCCCATCAATTTAAATAGCTCCTATATTTAATATGGTGTAGGAAGTAAGGCATTTAGCTGCTAAACAGAAGGTCAGCAGTTCAAACCCACCAGCTGCTCCTCAGGAGGAAAATGAGTCAATCTACTTATCTAAAGATTTACAGCCTACTGAGCCCAAGACCATGTATAGGATTGGCAGACAACATTTCAGCATATTTCAGACAGCGTATTTGTATGTTTTCTAAGAATTCACACGTATATAGTAGAGCTGAGAAGGGACAAGGTTGTAGTCACTTCTTGGCCACAGCCAGCTACCCAGAGGGAGCGAGTAGTTGGACCTGTGGGCTTGGGACCATAGTTGCAGGGGACATCAAGCTCAATTGACATAACATACTACCCAAAATATTGTTCCACATCCTACTTTGGCAAGTAGCAACTGAGATCTTAAAAGCTTGCAAGTGGCCATCTAGATGCAACAATGGGTCTCTCCTCATTCAGAGCAAAGAAGAATGAAGAAAGGCAAACACGCATGGAAACAATTAGTCCAAGTGACTGTTACACCATGTGACCTTCAGCCTATACAACTAGGAGACCAGAAGAACTAGATGGTGTCCAGCTACCATGTCAACCACTTACAGGGGGATCTATGTAGAAGATCTTGGATAGAGTGGAAGAACAATGTGGAACAAAACTCAAAATCATTAAAAAAAAA
>NW_006921886.1:2791521-2794605 GCF_000298275.1 Orycteropus afer afer
AAATGGAATGTGCCTAAATTTCCTTTGTTATGGATATTATGAAAACCACACAAATAATATTATTATATGCAATTTGGAATATTCCTCCTTGTTGAGTGAGTTAGCACTGATAATAGTAAAAAAACAAAACCTGTTAAAAACATATGATGATATGATTATGACTACATATAACATTAAGTTTGAAGCAGATAGGAGTTAGTTTAAATTCCATCATATATTTATTTTGAAAGTTTGATGTTTGTTAGAACTTAAGGAAATAATTCTAGTAATTTCTAAATAGTTCATGCTTTTAGCTACTGGAATTACATTTAGAAGTGGTAATATATAGCCCCAAACAAAATGGAAAAAGGAAATGGAATATTTTTACCAACATCTGTGGTTTGAAATTGATCAAGCATTCAGATTGGAATGCAAAAGTTGGAAACAAAGAAGGATGAGTACTTGGAAAATATGGCCATGGTTATAGAAATGACATTAGAGACCACATGGTAGAATTTTGCAAGACCAATGACTTACTCATTGCAAACACCTTTTCTCAACAACATAAATAGCTGCCATACATGTGGGCCTCACTGGATGGAATACACAGGAATCAAATTGACTACATCTGTGGAAAGAGATGATAGAGAAGCTCAGTATTATCACTTAGAACATGGACAGGGGCCAACTGCAGAACAGAGCATTAATTGCTCATATGCAAGTTCAAGTTGTAGCAGAAGAAATTAAAACCAGTCCACAAGAGCTGATGTATGACCTTGAGTATATCCCATCAGAATTAAAGACCATTTCAAGAAGAGATTTGACCTGATGAATTCTAATGACCAAACACCAGATGAGTAGTGGATGGAATCAAGGATATCATACATGAAGAAATCAAAAGATCATTAAAAAGACAAGAAAGAAAGAAAAGACCAAAATGGATGTCAGAAGAGACTCTGAAACTTGCTCTTGGAGAGGAGCTAAAGCAAATGGAAGAAATGATGAAGTAAAAAGGCTGAACAGAAAATTTCAAAAGATAGCTTGACAAGACAAAGTAAGGTATTATGATATAATGTGCAAACACCTGGTGTAAGAATGCTTGGTATTTCTCAAGCTGAAAGAGTTGAAGAAAAAATTCAAGCCTCTAGTCACACTATTGAAGAATTCTATGGGCAAAACACTGAATGATGCAGGAAGCATCAAAAGAAGATGGAAGGAATATAAAGAGTCATTGGATTAAAAAAAAATTGGTCAAAATCTAACCATTTTGAGAGGCAGTATATGGTCAAGAACTAATGGTATTAAAAAAGAAGTCAAAGCTGCACTGAAGGCTTTGATGAAAAACAAGGCTCCAGGAATTAACAGAACACCAATTGAGATGCTCCAACAAAAAGATACAATGTTGGATGTGCTCACTCATCTATTTCAGGAAATTTGGAAGACAGCTACCTGGCCAAATGACTGGAAGGGAGCCACATTTGTGCCTTTTTAAAATAATGGCAATCTAACAGTACATGGCATTATTGCATAATACCATTAATGTCACACACAAGTAAAATTTGCTGAAGAAAATCAAATGTAATTATAGCAATACATTGCCAGAAATTCAAGCTGTGTTCAGAAGAGAATTTAGAGCTAGGGAAATCATTGCTGATATCAAATGGATCTTGGCTGAAAGCAGAGAATACCAGAAAGATGTTTACCTATGTTTTATTGACTATACAAAGGCATTCAACTATAGACATCATAAAAAATTATGGATAACACTGGGAAGAATGGGAATAATAGAACACTTAATTGTGTGCATGCAGAACCTGTACATAGACCAAGAGGCAATCATTCAAACAGAACAAGGGGATAATGCAGAGTTTAAAATCAAGAAGAGTATGTGTCAGGGTTGTATCCTTTCACCATACTTGTTCGATATGTACGTTGAGCAAATAATTCGAGAAGCTGAATTATATGAAGAAAAATGTGACATTACTATTGGAACAAGACTCACTAACAACCTGCAATACACAGATGATACAGCCTTGCTTGGTGAAAATGAAGAAGACTTGAAGCCCTTGCTGATGAAGATCAAAGACTACATATGGATTAAACCTCAACATCAAGAAAACAAAAATCCAAGGACTTCCAGTAAGATGGAGGAATAGGCAGACAAGTGACACAGACCCTCTTCAACAAAGGAAAGAAAAACCAATTGACAGAGATACAGAAGATAATCCTGGAGCCCTGAGCTTTGAAAGGAACTATACAGAAGTGGATTAGGCACCAACTAGTGGAAAAACAAAAACAGTGAGTACAGAGACATTCAGAGCTACGGACTGTCAGCTACTCTGACGGGACCAAAAGCCTGCATATTTCCAAGTGGTGTTGGGACCTGAGAATTGATCTAAAGATCAACCCTGATCACCATGGGTTGCAGGGACAACTGCATTGGTGACTAGGAAGGGAAACAGCAAGGAGGAAGACAACCTGAGCTGTTGACGTTCCACTGTCCGGAGGGCGCAGCCATTTTGGATATTTGAAGTGACCAAGGGTGCAGCCATTTTGAATGTTTAAAGTGGTGACCATTTTGTATATTTAAAGTGATGGAGGGTGCAGCCATTTTGAATCTTTATAAGTGGCAACCATTTTGGATTTTAAAGTGATAACATTCTCATTCAGATCCCAGGGACCTAAGAATAGGCTGTTTGCCAAAGTTGGCAGGGACATACAAGAGGCTGACAAAGGAAAGGAGACAGGTGGTGAGTGTATAAGTGCTGTCAACTAGCAAATAGAGGAACACAGTATTCTGCTTCATAGGTAACATACAAACAAACAAACAAAAAAAATGAAAATCATGGGCAAGTCACTCCAACATACAATCACCAATTAAATATGAACACAAAAACGTCACAATGCCTCGGAGGCAACAGAGCATCACAGTCCACACAAAGAAGCAAGATAAAGCAGGAGAAACAAGGGTCCAGGATACAGACCCAAAACACATCCCTGAGGAAGACGCAACATTGGAACTCCTTGATAAAGAATTCAAAAGAATTATATTTAGGTATCTTCAATGAATTGAGACACAGATCAAGGAAAACACAGAGAATACCC
>NW_006921886.1:2795370-2802872 GCF_000298275.1 Orycteropus afer afer
GAGACATTCAATTGACAAATGAGAACAACTACAAACCAAAAAGAAAGGAAAACACTGTCATTACAGAACTTCTAGATGGTAGGGAAGTCAGGACAACTATAAGATAGAATGGACTGTTCTAAACTTGGGGAGAAAACTATAAATCACAGGGTAAACTCAAAGAAAAATGATAAACCTTCACATCAAAAATCAAATCAAAAAAAGGACCAGCATAAATATTCAGCAAATACTAAAACAATAGCAATGAAAGAAGTGATAACACGATTCATAAAATGAACTCAGCATAGATATTTACATGGAACAAAGAAATCAACACCACGAAAAAGCACATAACAAAAATGACAGCAACAAATTCATAGTTGCCAATAATTACATATCTGACAAGGGACTTATCTCCAAGATTTATAACAGAAGAGTGGATGACCAAACTATGGCATATACACATAATAGAATGCTATGCAACACTGAAGAATAATGTAGAGTCTGCAAAACACTGCACAATATAGATGAACTTGGAGGACATTATGCTGAGTGAAATAAGTCAATCACAGAAGGACAAATATAGCATTAGTTCATTGTTGTGGAGGGTCAAAGAAAGGCTTATATATGAAAGGAAATTTTCTTTGTTGGTTGCCAGGGGTGGGAGGGGAGGAGAGGGAATACTTCAAAAACAAAAGGAAAAAAATATGCATTGACTTATATCACTTTAGTTTTGTGTATTTCACTATACATAAATTATATTTCAATATAATTAAAAAACAAAACAAAACAAAAATCCTCACAACTGGACCAATAAGCAACATCATGATAAACAGAGAAAAGACAAGTTATCAGGGTTTCATTTTACTTGGCTCTACAATCAACGCTCATGAAAAAGCAGTCAAGAAATCAAATGGCATGTTGCACTGAACAAACCTCCTGCTACAACCTCTTTATTTATTTATTTAAATTTTTACTGTGATTTTGGTGAAAGTTTACAAAGCAACTTCATTTTCCACACAGCAATTCATATACATTTTGTTTCATGACATTGACTGCAATTCCCTGTGCTGCAACAGCTCTCTTCCTACTTCCTCACCACATTTAGCTCTTCCCTCCCATTCACTCCTGCCCCTTCCCCACCCCCTGCCAGCTGTCTCTGTGTGCAAACACTGCCCTTCTGTTCTCCCAGGATTGACCAATCACTAAAAGGAATGTATCTGCCTGATGTAAATGCCTGTCTATTGTTTGGCTGGAAGCCACAGGAGTGAGTTAAGTTCCAGACCTGAAGTGTAACTAGGGGCCATATTCTCCGGGATCTCACCAGGCTCTATCAGATCAGCAAGTCTGGTCTTTTTTTATGATTTTGAGTTGTGTTCCACATTGTTCTCCTCCCACTCTATCCAGTACTTTCTGTACCAATCCCCCTGCAAGTGGCTGAAAGTAGTAGCCAGGCATCATCTAGTTTTTCTGGTCTCATGGTCATATAGGCTAAGGATTGAATGGTCTGCTAGTCCTTTGGACTAATTGTTTCCATGTGTCTTTGGTCTTCTTCATCCTTCTTCACTCTGCATGAGGAGAGACCCATTGTTGCATCTAGATGGCCACTTGTAAGCTTTTAAGACACTAGTCACTGCTCACCAAAGTAGGATGTGAAACAATGTTTTTGTGTAATATGTTATGCCAATAGAGCGTGATGTCCCCTGACACCATGGTACCAAGCCCACAGGTTCACTACTCACTCCCTCAGGGTAGCTGGCTGTGGCCAAGAAGTCACAAAACCTTGTCCCTTGTCAGCTCTGCTATGCACCTGGGCATTCTTAAAGCACATACAAATACACTTAGAGAAACATCATCTGCCAACCCTAAGCTAAAACCAAAAAAATCAAACTCACTGCCGTCAAGTCAGATCTCACTCATAGCGACCCCTCTTTGGGTTTCCAAGGCAGTATCAGTACAGAATGAGATTGCCCAATCTTCCTTCCTCCGAGGAGTGGCTAGTGGGTTTGAACTGCCAGCCTTCTGGTTAGCTGTCAATTGTCTTAGGCACTATGCCATCAGAACTCCTACCCTAAGCTAAAGACTTCTTTAATGTGTTAAGAAGCAAAGCTGTCACTTTGAGGACTAAGGTGCATCTGACCCAAACCATAGTATTTTCAACCATCTCATATGCATGCAAAAGCTGGACAATGAATAAATAAGGAAGAATTAAGAATTTATTCATTTGAGTTGTGGTGCTGGCAAATAATGTTGAATATTATACCATGGACTGCCAGAAGAATAAACAAATCTGTTTTGGAAGAAGTACAACCAGAATGCTCCTTAGAAGCAAGGGCAGGGAGACTTTATCTGATGTGCCTTGGACATGTTATCTGGGGGGACCTGTCTATAGAGAAGGTCCACAAAATTTATAAAGTAGAGGGTCAGCAAAAAATGAGAAGACCTTCATGAGCTAGACCAACACAGTGGCTATGGCAATGGGCTCAATATAGCAATGCTTATGAAGCTGGCACAGGACTGGACAGTGTTTCATTATGCTGTACATAGGGTTGCTATGAGTTGGAATTGACTCAAGGACACCTAACAACCCTATATACATACGATTTCTTCCTGAGGCACCCTAAGAAAACAATGATGCTATTCAAAGTCCAATGAATTAAGCACTCCCCCAATAAACGTATCAGAAGTTGAGAGGAAGAACCATGCTGAGAGAAGTTTCCTATCATGTTGTGATAGGAGTGTCTGAGCTTACTGACATTATTATTTAGCTACAATTGGAAGTAAATGCTTCATAAAACATAAATATCTAATGTAAATGAACACTGGTATAATTCGCCTGACACAGAAGAGATCAAAATGTCCCTTTACCTCCCCCTTTGACAGGTGCACACACTGAGGATAATTAAACTCTGCACTGGCTCAGCCTGGAGGCATGCACACTGGAGTAGCAGTACTTCCAACAGTCCAGCATGACTCACAGGAAAAGATGCACTTTGGTTCCACCCATCATATGTTCATAGTGTCACCCCACTCCAGGGCTAGAAATATGTTCTCAGGCTCCCTATTGCAATGGATATGGAGTAGAAAGATATTCACACTACTGTCATCCCTTGTTTCCTCTCTTATCCTATTCCACTGGTGCCCAGTCTCATAAGGTTTCCAATGTCAATACTAACCATGTTCCAAATATTAAAAGGTTTTAATCCACTCCAAAATACAATAGTATCCAATGTCATTTAAAAACCTGAAAAAAGTCCTCAGCCACAGAAATTTCATAGTTTAATTGACACTTTGGACAGTATTCACACTTTCCAAAAAGTTTTTCTTCCATTGGGTACAATAATATTGTTTATGCTTAGTTTCAAAGAAATGTTATTTGAACCAGATTCAAACATTACTTTTGTTACATATATTCATGCCTTTCCAGGGGCCCAACTTTTCATTGCCAATATGTGCCGTGAGAACCATATTGTGCTATCTGGTGAGTTATTTTAGGCAGTCTGTGTCTTTCCTCATGACTTAGCTCAGTCTGAACCTCCGATTCCATGCCCCCCAAATCTTTCCCTGTATGCCTATTCCTAACTTTATTCAACACATCAAATCTTCTTACATATTTATTTGTTCACCTATTTTTTCTCTCCTTACTCCATCCTGCCCTGTGACATTTTGACCTGTTCATCTTGCAGAATATTGTGGAAATCATATGAGATGGAAGATGTGAAAGCATTTTTGAAAATGTGAAGAAAATTCCAATCCAAAAGAAAGGTACAGTTGTTAATCTTTAGATAGTAAACACTTAAAATTTTCTTTCTTTGAGTAATATTTATCTTTGATGAATGATTTCTTAAGTCAATTATATCTCTATAATGATTTTTATATATACTAATTAATAAAGATAACAGCATGGACATTTGTAAAAATGCTTTCTATAAAAGCATATACGTCACTGAGAAAAATCACAGAATTTTTGTACAGTATTGTGGGCTTCATTAAAGTTAAGTGAATCTGAATAAGCAAAATGAGTAGAAAAGAGTAGCATGTAAAGCAATAATGGCCCAGTGATAACATATAAATCAGAATTAGAAGAAAGATAGATTCAGCAAGGAAAGATTCAGGCTTTATAACTTCCTGGCCATTTCAAGCCTGTTTGGTTACAGAACAGACATTCAAAATGTCTTGTGCTGCAGAAATTCTAAATGGAGTCCTCGTTGATTCTTCTCTCTCTTACACTCCAAATCCAAACTATCAGCAATCCTTTTGGCTCTACCTTCAGAATACATCCAAACTTAGGTCAGTTCTCAGCACTACTATCATTTCCATATTGAGGCAAGGTACAAAGTAGACATTTCCATTAGGTTGTTGTTGTTGTTATGTGCCGTCGAGTTGGACCCGACTCATAGTGATCCCTCCTTGGGTTTCTGAGGCAGTATCACTACAGAAGTAGATTGCCCCATCTTCCTTCCGAGGAGTGGCTGGTGGGTTTAAACCGCCAGCCTTCTGGTTAGCAGTCAAGCGCCTTAGGCACTATGCTACCAGAGCTCCTATTTCCATTATAAATGGGAGAAATTGGAGGGAAAGAAGGGATAATGGGCATCAAAAAATTAAAAAAAAAAAAAAATCAGAACAATTTACATTACCTCTCAAGGCTTGAAAATAATCCTATCTTCTCTGAGACAATCTACACAATGGCCCTGCCCTCTAGACTCTGGGTATTGGCCATACTCTGCATTCTGGGTGGAGGACTCTAGGCTTCAGCTCTGCTTTCCCAGCCCACTGGGATAGCAACGGCTACCTCAGCTTTGAGCAGCCCCATTCTCCTGGTCTATCTGAGTGGAAACCCCACCTCCTCAGGTCGTAGACCCTGTTTTTCTTCCTCTTGGGTATGGCAGCCCTACCCCCTTAGCTTTGGGCAGCAGACCAAATATCATCCTCTTGGCACTTGTGAACTGCAGTTTCCCATCCTGGAACTAAGCTGGTGAAGATCTGACTCTTTGAAAGCTAGGCAGCTGTGGCCTCACCCACTGAGACCCCAGATGTCATGGCCTTACCCTTTGAGACCAAGGCAGCTCTGCTTCCCATCCTCCTTATCTCTGCAGCTTCTGCTTCCAGGTCCCCTGGCCTCTCAGCTTCTTGCCTTCTTCTTGGATCTGTTGGGCCAGCCTCAAATTTGCCCTTCTTGGGGAAGTGTTAAAAAGCTCTTTACCTCTACTGATAGTGGAGGAGCACCCTACTATGCCAGGCAATCATGGCCTGAAGACATTCAGCTCTCTCACTCCACAGGTCAGCAAGCCTAGCTCCATGGACAAATGCCAGGAGACACCCCCCTTCTCCAGCAATTCTCCTGCCCAATGGCACTCAGCTCTCTTGCTCACTCTGTAGGTCGGCTCCCATGCCATCTCACACTGGTCTCCTGGTTCTGCTGCCACCATTTCTCTACTACTGCTTCTTGCCATCAGCACTGTCTCTAGTGTTATAATTCTCCTCACTTCCTTCTGATCCCTCACCAGAACTGCCTTTGACATTCATAATTCCACCAATAGTCTCTTCAAAGCAATCTAGGCTTTTACTATTTGGCACCTTAAAATTCTTCTAGCCTTTGCCCATTACTCAATTCCAAAACTGCTTCCATATTTTCGATATCTATTAGAACAGCACCCCACTGTTCCAGTACCAAACTATGTCTTAGTTCTCCAGTGTTGTTATAACAGAAATACCATGAGTGGATGGCTTTAGCAAACAGAAGTTTATTTTGTCACAGGTTAGGAGGCTAGAAGTCCAAATTCAGGGAGCCAGCTCTAGGGAAAGGCTTTCTCTTTCTGTCACTTCTGAGGGAAGTCTATGTCTACTTTCAACATCTGTTGGCTCGGCATCCCTTGGAGATTCCATATGTCTTGGTACCACTCTTCCCCTGGGTCTAAGAGCTTCTCAGTGAAGGAACTCTGGGTCCAAAGGACACACTATATTCCCAGCTCTTCTTTCTTGATGGCAGTCAGGTCCCTCTTTCTGTGCTCCCTTCTCTTTCTTCATTTCTTATAAGATAAAAGGTGATACACATATTTTTAGGGGACACAATTCAATCTGTGACAAGGTCTCAGTTCCTTTTCCTGTAGGACTCTTAAAGGGCTGCTGAGTATCCTCAAGATATGATCCAAGGGATCAAGACAAAATCTGTAATTCTTGTTATTACCTATCCTGAGAAGTCACAAATAATCACTTTCAATCATTTTAATGTAACATAGATCAGCCTGATTCAACATAGGAGGACACTATGAAAGCAAGCAAATATCAGGAGCTGAGGGTCATTGGTGGGAAATGTTGTATGCCACACACAAATGCATAGCAAAGTATTAACATTAGTTATCTCTTGGTAGTGGAATAATGAGTGTATTTTTCCTTTTTGTGCTTTTCTGTTTCTTTTTTTTTTTTTTTTCCTAAATCTCTATACTGAATATGTGATCTTTTTAAAACAGGGGAAAATCTACCTATTTATGTATATATATATATATTTCTGTGCAGACACATTTATTTTAAAGTAAGAGACTAGATATATATTTTGTCATCTACACTAGCAGATCCAGAAAATAAAGTTTTTCAAAATTCATTTTAGAATTTAAGAAGAGATTCATACTTGTACCCATTCCAAACAAAGGTGATCCAACAGAATGTGAAAATTATTGAATAATATCATTAATATCACATGCAAGTAAAATCTTGCTGAAGATAATTAAAAAACCATTGCAGCAGTATATTGACAGAGAACTTCCAGAAATGCAAGCTG
Source organism: Orycteropus afer afer (assembly GCF_000298275.1). NCBI lineage: Eukaryota > Metazoa > Chordata > Mammalia > Tubulidentata > Orycteropodidae > Orycteropus > Orycteropus afer. The sequence continues at coordinate 2,802,128 of NW_006921886.1, forward strand.
GGTTCAGAAGAAGAGGTGGAATGAAGGAGATATCACTGCTGATGTCTAATGGATCTTGGCTGAAAGCAAAGAATACCAGAAAGATGTTCACTTGTGTTTTATTGACTATGCAAAAGCATTCAATTGTGTAGATCATAATAAACTATAGATAACATTGAGAAGAACAAGAATTCCAGAACCCTTAATTGTGCTCATGAGGAACCTGTACATAGACCAGGAGGCTGTCATTTGAACAGAACAAGGGGATATTGCGTGGTTTAAAATCAGAAAGGGAGTGTGTCAGTGTTGTATCCTTTCATCATACTTATTCAATCTGTATGCTGAACAAATAATCTGAGAAGCCAGACAATATGAAGAATGTGGATGGGAGGAAGATTCATTAACAACCTGTAATATGCAGCTGACACAATCTTGCTTGCTGAAAGTGAAGATGACTTGAAGCATTTACTGATGAAGAGCAAACACTTCAGGCTGCAATATGGATTACACCTCAACATAAAGAAAAGAAAAATCCTCAAAACTGGACCTATAATAAACAGCATCACGACAAATGGATAAAAGATTGAAGTTGTTAAAGATTTCATATTACTTGGTTCTACAATCAACACCAATGGAAACAGCACTTAAGAAATCAAACATCCTTCAACAACTCAATAACAAAAAGACAAACAATCCAATTAAAAAATGGGCAGAAGACATGAATAGACACTTCACCAAGGAGGATATTCAAGCAGCCAACAAACAT
>NW_006921886.1:2806877-2808142 GCF_000298275.1 Orycteropus afer afer
TGGACAATAAATAAGGAAGACCAAAGAAGAGTTGATGCTTTTGAGTTGTGGTGTTGCGAAACAATACTGAAAGTACCATGGATTGCCAGAAGAATGAACAAATCTGTCCTGAAAGAAGTGCAGTCGTAATGCTCCTTGGAAATGAGAATGCCCAGACTTGGTCTTATCTACTTTGGTTGTGTTGTCAGAAGGAACCATTCCCTGGAGAAGGATATCATGCTTGATAAAGTAGAAGGACACCATAAAACGGGAATGCCTTCAACAAGATGGACTGATACAGTGGCTGCAATGATGGGTTCAGGTATAGCAAGGATTGTGAGGCTGGCACAGAACCGGGCAGTGTTTCGTTCTTTCACACATAGGGTCGCTATGAGACTGAACCAACTCTACAGCACCTCACATCAACAACAACAAATTCTTTTTACATTTAGGACTGACTTTCCAGAGACCTAAATATAAATTTTCATTCATTATACTGAAAATAAATCAAATAACATACAAGAGGTTATACCTGGCTGTATTTTAGGGAAAAAATAGTAATATGTTTTTTAAAACTTAATTTTCAAAAGCAAAAATTATATTTAACAGTAATATCATCCATACTCACATAATCAGATGACAATATAATTGAAGAAATATTTGGGTAGCGGATGTGGGAAATGGAGATGTCACCATTTATTGGGAGGCTAGACACTGATTTTCAAAATCTGTAAGGATGCCACAAATAATCACCAGCTGAAATAAGACACATGGAAATCTTTTTTAGTGTAAGCATTTTCTTTGAATTAATTTTATAAATTTAAAGCTCATTTTTAAATGTTGCATAAATTAAGACCCATAGTAATCGAGCAGTATTTTAAACAATGAACTTTTTTATTACTGACATCAAATGTCACCCAAATTAGTATCTACTTAAAAGTTTTGAATATTATGAAAATATAGACAAAAAATAATAAAATCATTCAAAACTCATCATCTACTCTTATTTCATAATACTTCCTTCCATCATTTCCCTATGCATATATATTTTTAAAAAGTAAAATTGGGGTCACCTCATTAGATATATTCTGTAATTTTCCTTCAGATGAGAATTTTCTCTATTTTAAAATACTCTTCAGATATATGACTTTAGTGGTAGCATAATATATAGAACTGAGGTCTTCTGCCAATAGCAATGTGAGTAGGCCATCTTGAAAGCAAATCCTCAAACACCAGTCAGACTTTCAGATGAATACAGCCCCAGCTGACATTTTTTTTTTTTTTTT
>NW_006921886.1:2808697-2817069 GCF_000298275.1 Orycteropus afer afer
GGTCTCATAGTTGTATAGGCTGCAGGTCAGATGGTGTACCAGTCTCTAGGACTAATTGTTTCCATGAATTTTTGGTTTTCTTCATTCTTCTTGGCTCTGGATGAGGAGAGACCCATCATTGCATCTAGATGGCAGCTTGCAAGCTTTTAAGATCCCAGTTGCCACAGTAGGAAGTGGAACAATGTTTTGCTTAATATGTTATGCCAATTGAGCTTGATGTCCTCTGCGACTATGGTCCCGAGCCCACAGGTTCAACTACTTGATCCCTCTGGGTAGCTGGCTGTGACCAAGCAGTGACTACAACCTTGCCCCTTGTCCCCAGCTGACATTTTAATCATAGCTAGTCCAACCCCAAATTCTTGATCCACAGAAAGCATGAGATAATAACTGTTTGGTGTTTTAATGTGCTAAGTTTAAGAGCAATTTGTTATACAGCAATAAATAACTAAAACACTCATGCTCAAATCGGGTTGCTTCTTTATTAATAAGTTTTACAAGTTCTTTATATATTCTAGGTACAAGGCTTTGTCTGTATATGGACTGAGAATAGTTTTTTCCCCAGTCTATAACGTCTCTGTCATTTCTGAATAGTGTCACTTAATAAGCAGAAAAATTCACTGAAGTCAAATTTAGCTTTTTCTTTTATGGTTAATGCTTTTTGTGTTCCATCCATTAAATTTTTACTTATTCCAAGATAATAAAGGTACTCTTTTTTCTTATTCTTCTTGAAGATTTATGGTCCTAGGTTTTAAGCATAACTCTATGGTTCATCTTAAATTAATTTTTGCATATAAATCAAGATTCATTTCTTTTCTTCTATATGGATATTCAGTGTCTCCAGCAACATTTGTTATAATGACTTTCTTTCCCTTTTGGGTTGATTTGGTTTGCTTATAGAAGTGTAATATATAGAGAAAAAGGCTAAAAGTCATACTAAAAATGATAACATTTTTAAGTAGTAGGATTATAAGTAGTTTTTTTGGCTTCTTTAGACTTTGCTGTATTTCTTTGTTTTTTGAAGAAACTGTAATATGTTATAATCTAAAAAATATATAAAGCATTTAATATTTTATGCCCATTTTTCCTTTTCTCCTTTAACACTAGACTCTGTAAAATTCTATCTTAAAATGCATATAAATAAAAGTAAATTTTTAAAAAATGTGTATGACTCTACACACAATACTACAGTAATATCTTACTAATTTAGATAAAAGTCTATTTAAAAAAGTGAGTATTTATTGTAAAAAGTATTGTATTTTTAAGCTACTTTTTTTTTTTTTAACTTTCATTTACATAGAATAATTCACACAGCCCATAAATTTATCAGGTAGAAAACTTTGGATACCACTTTAGATATGAATACTTGTCATTTCAATTTTGTCACTGTTTCTATTTATATTATTTCTGTGCTGGTAAAGTATTTTTTTGAAGTCTCGGAAATCTCTGCTTCCTCATATGCCTTAAACATTTATCTCAAAATTCTGTGTTCCATCCATTTTTTGGAAACTCTTTCATGTGCAAAGGTAAACATCGGCCTCTGTGTCTGTGTATCACAAATGGCGTCAGGTGAGAGCAGCTATACTGTCACATTCTTTGTATTATGCCTGAAGAGATAAATATATACTGGCAAAAGAGGAAGTAAGCTAAGAATTGACAATAGAAATATATAACTCATCAGTTTTGATTATAGAAATGTCACATAAAACTTTTTTCTTTCTGTTTTGAATTGTTTTTGGACTCCCTGAGTTTCACTTCAGGTTTACATTTCAGCTTTAAATGATCAAAGTTTGATCATCAAACACCAGTTTTCCTGGCCTGGCTTCCCTTTCTCATTTTCACAGCAATTCAAACCAGCTTAGACAATTCAACTTAACCAGAATATAGTCAAACTGGAAAATTCTCAACACACCTGGCCCGTTTTAGCTGTATGACAACCTGGTTTCAAGCTTCATTGCATTAATTTGGGGCACAACAGTTAGCAGCATGCTTCTCTAGGGGCAGTATCATGGGAACATTGAGAATGGGTTAGCCCAAGCAAGGTAACAGCAGTTCTTCTAATGGCCGATGTAACCAAAACATTTACTTTCACTGCTAAAGCTACTGTGCCAACTGAAATGACATATATGTACTGGTGAAACTGAATAGAATATTAGAAAGCTACTGTATGGGAAGCAGCACTGTTTTTAAAAATATATCTAAAAGAAGGGCACTAGCGGCATGGAACAAATAGTTAAACATGAATAAGTACTGTGGGTAAAATGGGAGGAAAAAGAGTCCTGGAAAAGTGATCACAAAACTGCAAAAAATGACTATTTAGAACTGAAAGATTTCATGTGGAAACTTTTCTGCAGCTGCTGACCATTTGTCTGTATTAACAACAGAACTGTTTTGTTTGGGGGTTTGACAAATTACAATATCCTGCACTGTTCTCCTATCTTGTGGAAATAGAGATGTAACTATAGATTCCTCATCCTGTATTTTTATCTTTCTCAAATTCTCCCGAGCTCCCCCATACTTGTAGACCAGAGAAGAAAGTCTAATTGCAATTAAAAAGTCAGAAAGATGTGGTCTTGACTACTGTAAACCAGTCACTAATGGAAATGAAAGCTGTACACTTTGGAAACACTGGCTACAGTGCTGGGCCACAGATCATGTGCAAACTTCTGAATAAGTTGTTGGCTGAAATTCTGGAAGAGCTTTCCTATTCCTTTGCCCAGTCTCCCTTCCCCACAATTTCCATAGCTGCTTATCCCAACCATACTTTTCTGCTTGTTTTCATTCGATAGAAATTAATAGCACCAAACCGAAAAAAAAAAAAAAAAACCAACTCACTGCCCTCACAACCCCTCCGTCGGTTTCCAAGGCGGTATCACTACGGAAGTAGATTGCCCAGTCTTCCTTCTGAGGAATGGCTGGTGGTTCAAACCCACCAGCTTTGGTTAATGCCTTAAGCCTTCTGGTAAATGCCTTAAGCATCAGGCTATCAGAGCTCCTAATACCACCAAAGTATATGTTACATACCTAATTAGTGAAGAAGGCAAGCTACTATATCAAGAAGTAAAACAATGGGTTTCCTCTCCTCTAGGATCAATGTAAATTTAAAAACAATGAAAATCAGTTCAGAAAGTATAACTTTTCAAAGGCCAGTAGATGAGATTCTTGTGCAGTTTAAGCTTAAGGAGAAGGATTTGTCTACACTAGGCAAAATAGAGGAACTCTGGTAGTGTAGTGCCTAAGGCATTTGACTGCTAACCAGAAGGCTGGCAGTTCAAACCCACCAGCCACTCCTTGGAAGGAAGATTGGGCTTGACCCTTGACTTCCCCTACCTTGATACACACATGTGCACACTGAGTACTGATTTTAAAAAAGTAAAAAGAGTTTGCCTATAGTAGGGATGATTACTGATTTGAAGTGGATCCAGGAATAGCAGAATGCAAGTCTATTATCCTCATTGTTATTATAGGAAATCTGAGAGGAAAAGGAGTTTCTAGCTCTTATTTCTACTTATGGACACCACTTTTATTTTTTAATAGTCACCTAAGATTGCTTCCTCCTCAATCTCTGTTTTCACTCATATGGTCAGAAAACAAGTAGGCCCTGAGCTCTGTGCGTTAGGACACAGAGTTGTAAACAGATTATCTATCCTGGACCGTCTTTTAATTTGGTCGAATCAGGTATGTAAACTGAAAAATACAATAAAGTATTACAAGTGCCTTTATAATGTGAGGCATAAGAAGAAAATGTTCGCTGCTTCCTGGGATGATCACAAAAGAGTTCAAAGAGAAGAGACATATGAAAGTTGAGGAGGTGTTTTTTTGGGTAAGTGGATTGAGAATGGAAAGGAAAGAATTCCTGAAAGAGAGAGTCACATGAACAGAGTCTGAAGGCATGAAATTGTGTAGCCTCTGTGGAAATTGTATGTTTTTATGCATATCTAGTAAGTAAGATTCCAGAAAAGGCACAGTAAGAGACAAACTAAACAGTATATAAGAGCCAGAATAGAGAGAGCCAGGTTAGCCATTCTAAATAGTTTGTAATGTATCCTGTGACAAGTAGGAAGCCACTTAAGGGTTTTAAAATGATTACATTTTTCAGAAAGATCACTCAGGTAGAGGTGGCTCAGTGATTCAAGACCAGACACAGGAAGATTCATTAGAAGACTACTGGTGGCAGTGATGAGAGACTGAACCAAGGCAACACTGTGAGGCTGGAACAGAGAGATGGCAAAAAAAAAAAAAAGAGAGAGAGAGAGAGAAACTTAGGGAGGGGAGGAACATGAAATAGAATTGTTACAGAAGTAGGAAACAAGCCAGAGAAAAGTACATTACAAAAATCAAGAGAGATGAGAGTGTCAAGAAGAAGGGAATACAGCAATCAGAAGCCACCGAAAACCTAAGTAATGTGAAGATTGATTGGATCTGTTGGATTTGTCAATGAAGAGGTCATTGATGACTCTGTCAGAAAAGTTTGAAGACAAATGTTATCAAAGAGCAGTATAAATAGCAGGCAAGTCAGTTAAGATCAGTAAAATGAAGGGGTTGGTCCATAGATCAGTAGTTCTTGAAATATGTTCCTCATATTTTTCCAGGATCACCGGGAACTTAGAAATGCAGACACTCTGGGGTGGAGCCAATAATCTGTATTTTAATAAGCCCTCAAATTGATTCTGATGTTCACTAAAATTTAAGAAGCACTTGCATACACCATCCAGTGCCTTACTACTGAAAATGTGGTCCATGGACTGCCAGCATTGATTTTATCTGGAAGTTTGCTACAATTGCAGAACTTTGGGTCCTCATATCAGACCCCAATTTTTAACAACATCCCCAGAATCCACATGTTAACAAGATCCCCAGTGATTCAGACGCACAAATTTGAGAAGCACTGTTCTAGGGTTTCATACTCATTAGCTTCCTTGCTCAATATCCTAGGTTACTTAGTGTATAAATCCAGTAAATTACTGATTCAAAGAATGAGAGAAAATTCAATATAACAGAACACTCAAAAATGTCCTCTTCTCAAGCTGGATAATAAATTTTGTTGCTGTTGAGTGCCATCAAGTTGATTGTGACTCCTAGCAACCCCATGTGAGAGAGTGGAACTGACCCATAGTGTTTTCCTGGCTATGATCTTCATGGGAGTGGCTCACCATGTCTTTCTCCCACAGAGCCACTGAGTGGGCTCAAACTGTCAACCTTTCAGTTAGCAGCCAAGTGCTTAATCATCATACCAACAGGGCTTCAGATTATAAATTCAAAACCCCCCAAAAAAACCCATTGCCATTGAGTTGATTCCAACTCCTAGCAACCCTATAGGACAGAGTAGAACTGTAAATCTTTATGGAAGCAGTTTGTCCCTCCCTTCTCCCAGGGAATGGTGGGTAGGTTTGAACCTCCAACCTTTGCATATCAGCTAAACACTTTAACCAATCACTACACTACCAGGGCTCCTCAGATAATAAATAAGAGATAGCAAATAGACTCTACATCTTAGATGAGACCAGAAGCATTCCAGGTACAAATACATAGTAATGTAAGTGCTTTCTAGTTCTTTGGCATTCAATTGCAGGTTACAGAAATACATGTTTTTCTTCAAGCAGCTAGAAAACCTAATGAAGTGCACTACATCATTCTGATGGAAAATAATATCAGGCCAATAGGACTTCATTCCAAACATCTCTTGGTGTCCTTGACAGAGAAAATTTTTGGAACAGACAGAGCTTTCTTTGATGTAGTAGGTAATTGCTTATGTTAGGAAACCAAAAACATTCAGATGTGCACAATTTACCTTAAGTAATACATAGCTCAATTAAAAAGAAACCAATAATAATAACTACACTTAGTTTGTGTGAATATAGTTTAGTCCAGAAATTCTTAATGTCTTTAGACCAGCAGCACGAGCATCATCTAATAGCTTTTTAAAAATGTAAATTATTAGGCCACACCCTGACCTATCAGACCAGAATCTCTGGGGATGGGGTCCAGGAAACTTTTAACAAGTCGTGCAGGTGATTCTGACACACATTAAAGTCTGATGAGCATTGACTTAGACACCAGAGACACTTCCTTCTGACTGCATTGTCTCCTCTTTGCTTGTATTGCCTCTTGAACTCTCTTCTCCATTTAATGCTTTCATTTTTCTTTCCTGTCCCTTCATAGCTCCTTCTTTCCCTCTTCCTCTTTTTTCTTCCTCTATCTACCTATGTCTTTCCGTCCTTCTTTTTCACTTCCTGTTTCTTTCCTAATTCACTTTAGTTTTGAACTGTCCCGTTCTCTGAGAGGCATACAAATCTAGCACTTCTGCTCACCAGTTTGCCAGCCTAAGCAAGTCTCTCAGATATCCTTGCTCAGCATTATGAAAGAAATGAAACTGTACTTGAGCGTTTTTGTCCTTGGTACAATTCAGCTTGTAGAAACAGCAGTATAGAACCAGTCATTGTACAGTTCTTTGATACTAATGTAACTTTAATTAGCAAAAGCACTCATATGACAATTACATGCTAATTGTCCACAAAATGTCTGATGGCATGGAAGAGTGTAAGACTTTTGGTCTATGGACAATTTACAGGAATATCTGGGCTCTGTTTTAGGATTAAGTGTTTATGCCTTCACTATAGGACATAGAAAATAACCACAGCAAGAACAAACTTTAATAAAATTATGTTCTTCTGTTTAACTGAAACAGTCTCTATTATACACCCTATCACTAATAATTATTATTTAATATTTACTATGGGTCAGGCTCTTTTCTATGAGATTTACAGATATTCATGTATTTTAATATCCCCATAGCGCTATGAGTTCAGTGCTATTATCATCTCCATTTTACAGATGAGGAAACAGGCATGGAGAGGTCAAAGATCTCATTGCTGGGAAGTGCTAGAGACGGCCTTTGCATACAGTTAATCTAGCTTTGGAGCCTTGGATCCCAATCATTGTTACAGTATTTCTCGAGTGAGAATAAGTTGATTTATAAAAGGCATATTTGAATTTAATACTCTTTAATATTTCACACTGAAATGTAGCTTCGTTAAATATTTTCATGTCCTAACACTTTCAGTTGAAAACAGTGTGGTGTGGTAGGACAAATGCCAGACCTGAAGCCCAAAGTCCTCAATATAATCCTAATGTCACAGTCAGCTAGCTGGATAATTATGGGGAAACTCACGGGCTCAATCTCAATGGGTCACAATTCATTCTGTTGTAAAGGTAGCATTAGACTTCATTAGGTCATATTCATGGTTCTCTCCAGATCCAACTTCTATGAATTCTAGAATAAAATAATTAGACTTAGGAACACAACAATACACAGAAACAAAATTGATTTCCTAAATATTCCTGTAGCTATAATATAAACAAATAACACAGTGTGGCATAATTCTTTGGTGTCAAGGAAGAACAGAGGTGTTTACTACTCCATGAACAACAGGCAGAAATAAAGACTAAAGCACATTTGCTTAATATAATTAAGTTCAGAGATGAGACATAGTATTAGTTTTCTATTGTTTCTGTAACAACTTACTACAAACTTAGTGACTTAAAACAACATAAATTTATTATCCTATCTTTTGAGAGGTAGGAAATCCAAAATGGGTTTCATGGGGTTAAAATCAAGGCGTCATCAGGATTGTGTTCCTTTTGGAGGCTTTTGGAGAGAATAAATTTCCTTGACTTTTTCAGCTTCTAGATGCTGCCTGCATTTCTTGAATCATGGCTGCCTTCCTCCATTTTCAAAACCAGCAATGATGTGTTGAATCCTGATATTACATCACTCTGCCCTTTCCTACCTCTTCTTCCATTTGTAAGAAACTTCATGATTAGTTTTGCCCACCTGGATAATACAGGATAACATTGTCCTGATCATTAATCATAACTACAAAGTCCTTTTGTAGGTAAAAAAGTAAAGTAGGTAGAGTCCTTTTGCAGGTAACATATTCATCCAGGGATTAGGATGTTGACATCTTTAGGAAGCCACATTCTACCTACCAAATTATATTTTAGGGTTTTCCAGGAAGTCTTTTATTTCATATACTTAAAATCACAACAAGGAAAAGGGTTCAATTCTGAAGAAAGTTTCAGTTCTGTCTCCTGATTTCAGCCTACCAAACTACTTAGAATTCTCCCTCACTCCGCTATGAATTGGATCGGACTTGATGGCAGTGAGTTTAGTTTGGTTTTTTGGCATTGCAGCTTGAAAATTCTCCCAGGCAGTGTTGTTGTTGTTATGTGCTGTCTAGTGGGACCTGACTCATAGCGACCCCTCCTTGGGTTGCAGAGGCAGTATCACTACGAAAGTAGATTGCCCCATCTTCCTTCTGGGGAGTGGCTGGTGGGTTTGAACCGCCAGCCTTCTGGTTAGCAGTCAAGTGCCT